>NC_056058.1:63799610-64102641 GCF_016772045.2 Ovis aries
TTTCCAGGAAGCTGATCTTCCCCTGCCCTCGCAGGGTCGTCATCAGAGTGTGTGGCTGAAGGAGCAAGCTGTAGGTGTGAGTAGGAGTCCTCAGGCATAGCAGAGGACTGTCTGCTGAAGGGATGACCAGTGTGGAACTGCAGCTGTTTGTTAGTCCATCATCTTCAGAGGATCGGGTATGCTCTCAGAGAGTGGGGTGAAGCCCAGCAGGATCATGTGTCTCTTGTAGGCCTTGGTCTGCCTAAACACGATGTCAGTCCCATGGAGGTAGTCCAGCATCCCCAGAGCGGCATAGCACTGGTCGACCCTGGAGGAGACAGGAGGGTGCTGAAGCCTAGTGTGCTCATGTCCATTTCACCTGTGCCCACCGGAGCCTTCCTGTCCCCACCATGCCCACCACCTGCTTCTGAGTCACACAATTGGGTATGCACAGATTGCTGGGCCCCTCCAGAGTAAAAATTGATGCTTTTCCTTTGAAAAGCTCTCTCTCTGATTTAATGCACACAAGTCAGAACCTGCAGCAGAGCCTGCTTGTTGAGGTAGGTTCTGGAATCCATCAGATTCCCCTGGAACACTTAGTAAATGCAGTTGCCAGGCCCTGTTTCCCCAGAGGCTTTGATTCTGTGTATCTGAAGTGGAACCCCAGAGCCTGCATTTGAAAAAAGCATCTCAGGTGATTTCTGATGCAGGAGGGTCCTAGACCACACTGCTGAGACTGGAGGCTTTCAGAAAGTGCACAGCTCCCCTTGAATTGCCTGCAGGAATTGTATGCATACATGCATTTTTCTGGTAGTGCCCATAGCTTACGCTATATACTCAAAGGGTCCAGGTGTAAATGGAGCTTAAACAGTGGCAAGGAAGATCCAGTGTCAGAATCAAAATGGCAAGGTGATCTGGGTCCCACGATGGTGGTTATTGTGCTGACCCCAGACGCCTCTCCCTCCACTAGACCCACATTTACACTGAGACACCAGGGTCTGCTGTCAGGAGCTCCAGGAATAAAGGTGAGTGTTAACTGCCCAGAGACCCAAAGTGGGGAGGGGTGCCTAACTTTTGATGGTGGTAGTCATGGAATTCAGGTGAAGGCAAGAAAGGTAGGTGGTAGCCACAGTGGGAGATCACAGTGAAGATGAGGGCCAAGGAAGTCCACGTGGTGATGGAGGGCAAGTGGGAGACCATTACTGTTGGATCCAGTATTGCCGGCAGCATGTTGATCTGCAAGGAGAGAGCTGTCTGAGGGGGGCCTCAGGGGAGGAAGGGAACCAAGGTGGATGGCCCCTTCCCCCAGAGTGGTACCAGGAAGACTTCCTGACTCAGATCTGGGGAAGATGAATGAATTTCTGGACCTTAATTTACTGGAGTCTTTCAGGTTTCCTGCTGGCTCAGACCATAAAAAGAATCCGCCTGCAAGGCAGGAGACCTAGGGTTGATTCCTGGGTTGGGAAGAACTCCTGGAGAAGGGAATTCCATGGACAAAGGAGCCTGGCAGGCTACAATCCATGGGGTCGCAAAGAGCTAGACACAACTGGGCGAATTTCAAGCAACTTTCAGCTTGAAATCTAGGACAAGATATTAACTATTTGAACCCCAATTTCCTCATTATCAGAATGGTTGTTTCTAAATGCTTGTTGGGAGGACTAAATGAGATAACTCACATTAGGTGTCTGGCTTTTCCTTGGATATGCCAGCATAAATGGTAGCTGTGGAAGGGGCAGAAGAAAGAAACTTCCACTGTGGTCCCATTTTGTGCAGGAGACCTTAGCTTAAGGAAGGGGATTGGGGCCCTCTGTCCTCTCCTCTGGGGAAGCCAAGCTCTACTCACCACATGTTCAATAGGGTGGACAGATAGACAGGTTGCAGTGATGGGTACTGTCCACTCATGGTGTTTCTTACGGATTTTCTTATGGAGTTTTGGGTGGTGAAGGAAAGATGGTTACCAGTGGTGGTGAAAGATAGTTACCAGTTCATAATTTGCCAGCCTCCCTCTCCCCATCCCTGATCAGAACTTGAGAAAGCAAAGGTAAAAACTGGGGTTACATATAAGGAGCAAAGTTGAAAACACACTGAATTGGCACCCAGACAGACCTGCCTTTGAGTTTTTGTGGTACATAATTTGGGGAGGGTGACATAGCCTGTCTTTGCCTCATTTGTATGAGCTGCAAAGTGGATGATGGCCAGAAAGGATTCCGTAGGGGAATGAATGGGAAACTGCCCTGCCACAGGCATAAATGGGAGTTCCAGACACTCCTGGGTTGTCTTGGGTTGCCAGCTATGGAGCATAGAGTGGTCTTCCTGTTACCTAGATAACAAGAGGCTTTCCAGGCTAGGTGGTGGTGTCCCATCCCCACAACTCCAAGGAGGCCTTGTTTCCTGGGTGATAGGTGTACCTGGAGAGTGAGGTGCTGGCTGTGATCAGGAGTGTGCTCACCAGTGTGAGTAGCAGAATAGCACTTCCTCAGTCAGCGTGAAGATGACCAGCTCCAGGAGGAACCAGTGGAAGGTGGGGAGCTCTCGACGGCAGGGGTGTCCCCACAACTTGAGGATGGGATAGAGTGAGACCAGCATGGGAAGAGAGATCACGAATTGACTGAAGAGAATCATGAGGAGAGCCTGGTGTGGTTTCATGGGGTCCACCTGTGAAGGGAAAGAAGGAAGGAAGTGGACAAGAGTATAAGCAGGTCTTTGTCTTCTGGAAACCAGGCTCCCCTGTGGACTCTTCTCAGGAGGCCCTCGCTCTGGGCTGGGTGCTAGGAGTAATGCCCGGCTGGAGCTGGCAGCCCCCGCGTGTGGACCAGCTTGGGGGAAGCCACCTGGTCATGCCCTGCTTTTGGTAGGTCCCCTCCCGCAGCCTGAGTGTCTGTCTGAACTTGCCTGCTGCTTCCTCCTGCTACGACTTCCACCGCTGTCCTCCCCATTTCTCGCCCAGGCCCAACCCTATGTATTCACACAGGCACCTTAGGGAGCGTGGAGAAGGCGGTCAGCCTGACTGCTTCTTCAGCCTTTTGGCCCCTGGTCATCCAGGGAGGCTTGACCAGGGTCAGGTGCAGAGATCGAGGTGATGTGCCTCCTCAAGTGGTCTAGCCTTGCCTCACCAGGCCCAAGCGAAGACGGATTTGAGTCAGAGAGCTGCAATCTGGCCTCTTGACCAACTTGTGTAAGTGGGTCTTCCTGCTGTTCAGGGTGGTAGTCACAGGACTACCAGTGATAGGATGTCACCCTCAGGGACCTCAGCTCAGGATGGGGGCCTGCCTGAGCATTCTCCCACGTCACTGAGGAGAGCTGGCCCCACATGCTCCACCCCATTGGGCCTCAATGCTGCAGCCAACCTTTCCTTGGGGACCAGTCACCCCCTTTCCCTTCATGCAATCTAGTCTCACTACATCAGGCCCTAGTGAAGAAGGAGCCAGGGAGCTGCTATATGGCCTCTTGACCAGCTTGTTCCAGGGAATAGCCCCATGACCACAGGTCACTTGCTGGTCCTAATGAACTTGTTTGGGGGTGTCAGAAAGGATTTCTTCCTGAGAAATTTCTGCAAGCTGGAGGTGTATTGCCCCAAGGCAAGGCCAGGTTCAGAGTGGTCCTTATAGTTCAGGCCTGGCTCTCTGGCTTCTCCAAGCACTGTGTGTATTGAGGAACCAGAATTCAGTCTCTAAACCTTCAGTTTCATCCCATGGCAAAGCCAAGTCTGGCCAGCCTCATTTCAGACTACCTATAGAGGAAGTAAAACACCTCTTCTGGCAACCTTGACCAAAAGGAGAGTGTGATGTATGATCACTCATTCATTCAAATGATATTTATGGAGTACTTTCTGTGTTCCTGGCAGTGTGTTGTGTTCTGGGAAGAAAACGGAACAAAACAAATTCCTGCCCTCACTGAACTTATACGCTTACCATTTTAAATAGAATGATCAGGGTAAGCTTCATTGATGGTGAGATTTGAACAAATGATGAAGAGGAAACATTTATGGAGGGGGAGTGTGTTCGGGTAAAGCGAAGAGCTGGTAGAAGGCTCTAAGGCGTCACACTCCTGCCATCTTCGGCTGGAGAGGAGTGAGCAGTGGGGTGAGGAGTGGGAAGGTGAGGTCAAGAGGTGGGGAGGAGACAGTGCATAAGGGCCCCTGAAGCCACGCTGAGGACTTGGACTTTTACTCCAAGAGAAGTAGATGTCATCCCAGGGTCGTGAGCCCAGAGGTGACAGCACATACAGGCTTACTCTGGCTGCTGTGTTGGGAATAGACGGTAGGAGACCAAGAACAGAAATGGGGGGGGGCTAATTAGAATTGCAAAAATACACACAGGAGAGGCCGGTGGCGCAGACCAGGGGGGTGGCAATGGAGGTGGTGAGAAGTGGTTGGATTCCGGAGGTTTCCTGATAGACTGGATGTGGAGTGTGAGGGAAAGAACATTCTCAAGAGTGACTCCAAGGCTTTGGGTGTGAGAAGCTGCCCAACTCAGATGGGGGAGGCTGTGGGGAGCAAAGACTTTGGAGGGAGTAGAAGTTCAGAAATGGTCTGTAGATCATGTTGGATTGGAGATGTCTATGAGGCAGGTGGATATTTGATCCTGGATCAGGAGAGAGTCTGGGTTTGAGAGCTACATGTGTGTGAGCTGTCAGAGTTTAGGTGCTGTTTAAAATCATGACACTGAAGAAACAAGGACAGAGAAGCAGAGCAAGGCTGAGCCCTGGGTGTCAACATTAAGAGGTTGGGGAGATTAGGCTGAGGTGGAGCCAGAAAGCAGGCTGGGAAGGGGTAAGCTATGAGGCTGGAGGACAGAGCAGGGCCTTGGGAGCCAGTAGAAGCTTCAACAGGGCGCCAGGGAGCAACTGTGAAAACAGCCCTGTGAGGTCTAATGAGACAAGCCTGTGACGGGGACACTGGCGACCTGTACATTCTGAAGGAGCCATGGAGGTTAAGGCCTGATGGGAGGAAGTTTCTAGCTAGAGTAGGTGAGAGGATAGTTTTGTGTTTATTTGTACGAGGTACAGGCTGAAGGATTTAGAGTTTTATGATGTCTTAGTTTCAAACAAACCAAAAAATTATAGATGCATAGATATTTATTTTATATATAGCAAAAGCACACATTTTGAACTGTTTAAGACTGGTGAATCTAGGTAAGGGAAAGTCGCTCAGTCGTGTCTGACTCTTTGCGACCCCATGGGCTGTAGCCTACGAGGCTCCTCTGTCCATGGGATTTTCCAGGCAATAGTACTGGAGTGGATTGCCATTTCCTTCTCCAGGGGATCTTCCCGACCCAGGGATCGAACCCAGGTCTCCCACATTGTAGACAGACGCTTAACCGTCTGAGCCACCAGGGAAGTCCTAGGTGAATCTAGGTGGTGGGTAAATGAGTGATCAGGGTACTACCTTTTCACCTTCTGTATATGTGTTTTCCATTCTTCATAGTGTGAAATGATGGGGAATAAGAGTAGACAGAGAGGAACTGGAAACTGTAGAGACAACTCTGCAAAGGGGACCAAAAATATGAGTGGGAGTGCGTATGGGAGAGGGAGGTAACAGTTTTGAGTTTGGTTTGGTTTTTAAGCTGGGATAAATTATAGCAGGTTTGTGATAAAACAGAGAGTAAGAGAGCACGCACTAATGAAGTAATGGTCAAAATTCTCCAAGCCAGGCTTCAGCAATACGTGAACCATGAACTTCCAGATGTTCAAGCTGGTTTTAGAAAAGGCAGAGGAACCAAGATCAAATTGCCAACATCCGCTGGATCATCAGGAAAGCAAGAGAGTTCCAGAAAAACATCGATTTCTGCTTTATTGACTATGCCAAAGCCTTTGACTGTGTGGATCATAATAAACTGTGGAAAATTCTGAAGGAGATGGGAATACCAGACCACCTGACCTGCCTCTTAAGAAACCTGTATGCAGGTCAAGAAGCAACAGTTAGAAGTGGACATGGAAGAACAGACTGGTTCCAAATAGGAAAAGGAGTATGTCAAGGCTGTATATTGTCACCCTGCTTATTTAACCTCTATGCAGAGTACATCATGAGAAACGCTGGGCTGGAAGAAGCACAAGCTGGAATCAAGATTGCCGGGAGAACTATCAATAACCTCAGATATGCAGATGACACCACCCTTATGGCAGAAAGTGAAGAGGAACTAAAAAGCCTCTTGATGAAAGTGAAAGAGAAGAGTGAAAAAGTTGGCTCAAAGCTCAACATTCAGAAAACGAAGATCATGGCATCTGGTGCCATCACTTCATGGCAAATAGATGGGGAAACAGTGTCAGACTTTATTTTTCTGGGCTCCAAAATCACTGCAGATGGTGATTGCAGCCATGAAATTAAAAGACGCTTACTCCTTGGAAGGTTATAACCCACCTAGACAGCATATTCAAAAGCAGAGACATTACTTTGCCAACAAAGGTCCGTCTAGTCAAGGCTATGGTTTTTCCAGTAGTCATGTATGGATGTGAGAGTTGGACTATAAAGAAAGCTGAGTGCCAAAGAATTGATGCTTTTGAACTGTGGTGTTGGAGAAGATTCTTGAGAGTCCCTTGGACTGCAAGGAGATCCAATCAGTCCATCCTAAAGGAGATCAGTCCTAGGTGTTCATTGGAGGAACTGATGCTGAAGCTGAAATACTTTGGCCGCGTGATGTGAAGAGCTGACTCACTTGAAAAGACCCTGATGCTGGGAAAGATTGAGGGCGGGAGAAGAAGGGAATGACAGAGGATGAGATGGTTGGATGGCATCACCAACTCAATGGACATGAGTTTGTGTAAACTCTGGCAGTTGGTGTTGGACAGGGAGGCCTGGCCTGCTGCAGCTCATGAGGTCACAAAGAGTTGGACATGACTGAGCGACTGAACTGAACTGAACCGAAGAGAGCAGGAGAGGAAAAATGAAAAGAATGAAAGAAAGAGAAGGAATAATTGCTGGAGTAAACAAGAGGTGGTGGCTGCAGCATACAGATGGTAGAGGAACAGCTGGAGGAGGAACAAGGAGAGACCACATGCTGCCCCAGGTGGGCAGGGAGAGCATGCGTGCAGTTGCTCCCCGCAGGCTGCAGTGGTGCGAGGCTGTGAAGGGTCTCTTCTACTTGAAGGCAAAGCCATAATCTAGGAGGATGTGTTGAGGATTTGAAGAGGGAGGAGAAGCATGAACTAGCTATCCTGTCCAGAAGAGAGGGAGGGTAAGCAGAGCGTGGACTGGTTTTATAAAATCTGGCAGCTCTGTTCAACTGGTTGAATGAAATAATCAGGAAGGAGTCCCTGCTTAAAAAACAACCACCAAGCACACAGACAGAATTCATGATGGTGGGGTTATCCATTGTTTCAGCAGCTGTGTCCTTCCCAAACAAGGCCAACTGATACCTGTCAGCGTCTGCCATTGCTGTCCCTGTTCCCGTGGGTAAGGGGAGACCTGCCTGACTTCTCTGGGGCTTGGTCAGTGCTGGACTGAGACAGTCATTTCTGTTCCTAAAATGCTGACCCAGGTGTCAAGGGCCAGAACAGGCAGCTGGAGAGCCAAGTCTAGGGGTCAGGAGACCAGACATGAGTCTTGACTGGCTGGTTCTGAGATTTGAGACGTATTACGTACTCTCTCTAAGCTTCTAATCTGGGGGAGCCTTTTGCAGAAGCACTGGGCTCGCACTGGCCATGCTGTGTCCGGGGCTGGCTAGCAGAGTTTGGAGGTCGCAGCTTCAGCCGCTGCTCTCTGTGCTCCAGCCTGCAGAAGCTGCAGCAGCAACACTCACACAGCCATTGCTGTCGACCTGAATTCGGTAGGGGGAGATGAAATTAGGCTTTCTAGCCTCCACCACCAGGAGAAGTCCACTGAAGGGCCAGTAGACCAGAAGAGGCACTTGGGTGACACCTAAAGTTAGGAAGCAGAAGGAAAACATCAGGGCAACTTCCGGAGCTGGCAGGGTAAGTATTCCCTGAACACACGCTCGGTGGTGACTGAGGTTGCACTGTGCGCAGGCCCAGGGCCGGGGCCCTGCTTTTAGTCTTCAGGTGACAAGCCCGCTCTGAAAGCTGGCATGGGTCACTTAAGGAGTGTCTCTATCTCTTTTCTTAGCTGTAGTACGGGGGCAATAGACTTCTAGGTGGTTTGAGACAGAACAACAAAACATTATAAGATGTGTGATGCACTCCACGTAGAAATGACTTTTGGGTCTCTGCCCACTGAGCCCAAAGAATAGCCGAGGAAGGGAGAAGCAGGGGGAGACCAGTTCAGCTCATGACGGGCACTCGCGTCACCTGGTCCTCATGAGCCTATGAGGCCATGAGCAGAGGGAGCTCAGGTGTCTAGTGGGCATTTTCCAAAGTGGAAAACCCATCTCTGAGGGGCTCCCTGGTTAAACAATCTTCACACCCTGCCCTCCTGGAGAGTCAGGGTCCAGACCAGTGTGGTAACAGCTCTGATATTTCCTGTTTGACTTTGTTAAACTCAGCCTTTCCCAGGCTTTTCTGTATCCAGTACTGTTTTCTCAGATAGCTCAGAAGAGGATGGCCATACGTCCCTGTCTGCCCAGGACAGTTTCAATTTACGTCTATGATTCCAGCATCATTCTTAACAACCCCTCCTTTACTCTCACACGTGACCCATTTGGATGATACCTTGTATGGTCTCCCCCCAGCCCCATTAACCTCCTACAGAAATGCTGTTGTCCTGCAGGATGTTTTAGAAAATGCCGATCAACACAAATTTAGATAGGGCTCTTGGTCAGGATCCCCCTTTTCCATGAAGTCACTCCAAATATCTCTGATCTCCTCCGGTGAACAAATAAGCGCTTTGTCCACCGCAAGTGGCCGTTACCCAGGTGACATCACAGTGTTACCTAACTCTTGTGCTGTTCACTGTATTTTCCCTTGATTTGCTGCCTCCTCTGCTTTCAGCATCCCGGGGAGCAAGGGTGTTTTCCTCCCTTCTCTCTCTCTGCCTTCCATCCTCCTCTAGTAGCCCTCTGGCTCCATCAGCTGAGCACCATGGCTTGTGCCAGCCAATACCTGGAAAGTATTTGGCCAACACAGTGGGGAAATGTGACTGGCATAAAGGTCCTCAGGGCAGTTTGGCCCTTAGGCCTAGTGGGCCGTCCATCGAGCTGCCTGCCTCCCTGTTCATCCAAGGTCTCCTTGAGGAATACAGAGTGAAAATCGCAAGAGGTGTCTTGAGCATTTTTTTTTCAGCCCTAACTTGTCAAATTGCCAATATTTTTTCTGTCTTGTATTTGCTTATCACTGCCTATCACAGAGGATAGGTAGTTTCCCCATCATTGTAACAGAGACATAAAATGTTTTCCCACCACTCTCCCCATGTACATTTGTAATTTGCATTGTGTTTTTCAGTGAGTCCTTAAGATTCCATTAACCCGTCATGTTTAATATTTAGCCCATTTTCAGAGTTTTCTTTCTGAAGGAAACAGTCGTCAGGAACATGAGACCTTTTATTTCTCTCTACATTTGCTTTGTGACACTGACACATTTTTATCTCCCCTTCTAGGCTGTGACATAGTTTTGGTTGAGGTTTGTTTTGTAGTCATTTTCTTCCAGTCAGACTGTGACATAATTTGAAGGGGGTAGCTAGAGTATGTTAATACTTTATCTTAAATTTCCCTATATCCTACTTATGAGTTTGGCACAAAGTCACTTAATAAGTACTATTTGAGTGAATGCATGTATAATTGAGGACAGTCACTATTGTAGATAATGCTGTTATAGATATCTAGCTTAAAATAGCTTTTTCTTCTACTCTGTTTCCTTAGTACTCTTCAGAGCAAGTGGCACTATCAGTAAATATTTGCTGATTGAACACATGCTGTCAGGCCCCAAGAGCTGGGGTGCATCAGCTCCAAGGACACAGCCTCACATGAGATGCAGCAACCCTCTGTGCTTGTGAGCCTGACGCCTGGAAACTGGAGTACTGCTCTCACATGCTTTCGTTTATACATAAACTTTTTAAATTTTTCTATTTTTGTGTATGTAGGAAATGTCTCAAGATCTTTTTTTTTAATTTATTTTAAATTGAAGGATAATTGCTTTACAGTATTGTGTTGTTTTCTGCCAAACATCAGCATGAATCAGTCAGAGGTTTACCTGCGTTCCTTCCTTCTTGACCCTCCCTCCCAGCTCCCTCTCCATCCCGCACCTCTTGGAAGTTACAGAGCTCTGGTTTGAGTTCCCTGAGTAATACAGCGAATTCCCATTGGTATCTATTTTATAAATGGTAATGTGTGTTTACATGCTACTCACTCCATACATCCTACCCTCTCGTTGCTGCCCACTTCTGTGTGCATAAGTCTGTTCTCTCTGTCTTTGTGTCCTCTACTACCCTGCAAATAATTTATTTCATCAGTACCATCTTTCTGGATCCCATATATATGCATTAGTATACAATATTTATTTTCCTCTTTCTGACTTACTTTACTCTGTATAATAGGCTCTAGGATAATCCACTTCACTAGAACTGACTCAAATATGTTCCTTATTATGGAACTATTCCATTGTATGTAATTACCACACCTTCCTTATCCATTCATCTGTCAGTGGACATCTAGATTGCTTCCGTGTCATAGGGATTGTAAACAGTGGTGCAATGAACATTGGGGTACATGTGTCTTTTAAGCTTTGGTCTCCTCAGGGTATATGCCTAGTAGTGGGATTACTGGGTCATATGGGTGGTTTTATTCCTAATGTTTTAAGGAATCTTCATACTGTTTTCCATAGTGGCTGTATCAATTTACATTTCCACCAACAGTACAAGAGGGTTTCCTTTTCTCCACACCTTCTCCAGCATTTATTATCTATAGATTTTTTTAAGGTCCATTTTTAAAAATTTTTTTTTCATTCATCTTCCCTCTTTATTGAATTTTGATCATCTTTTTTTTTGGATGAGGATGGTCATTCTGACCAGTGTGAGGTGATATCTCATTGTAGTTTTAACTTGCATTTCCCTAATAATAAGCAATGTCGAGCATCTTTTCATGTATTTATTAGCTATCTGCATGTCTTCTTTGGAGAAATGTCTGTTTAGGTCTGTTGGCCACTTTTTGATTGGGTTGTTTGTCTTTCTGGTATTGACTTGTATGAGCTGCCTGTATATTTTGGAAATTAATCTTTTGTCAGTTGTTTCATTTACTATTATTTTCTCCCATTCTGAGGGTTGTCTTTTCACCTTGTTTATAGTTTCCTGTGTTATGCAAAAGCTTTTAAATTAATTAGGTTCCACTTGTTTATTTCTGTTTTTATTTCCATTACTCTAGGAGGTGGGTAATAGAGGATTTTGCTATGATTTATGTCATAGGGTGCTCTGCCTATGTTTTCCTCTAAGAGTTTTATAGTTTCTGGTCTTACATTTAGGTCTTTAATCCATTTTTAGTTTATCTTTGTGTATGGGGTCATCCTTTTACACATAGCTAGCTGTCCAGTTTTTCCAGCAGCACTTATTGAAGAGACTGTCTTTGCCCCATTGTATATTCTTGCTTCCTTTGTCAAAAATAAGCTACCTGTAGGTGCATGGGTTTATTTCTGGGTATATTTATTTCATGGGCATATTTATTTATACCCTGTTCTGTTGGTCTATATTTCTGTTTTTGTCAGTACCATACTATCTTGATGACTAGTTTCATAGTATAATCTGAAGTCAGGAAGGTTGATTCCACCAGCTCCATACTTCTTTCTCAAAATTGCTTTGGCTATTCAGGATCTTTTATGTTTCCATATGAATTGTGAGATTTTTTAATTCTAGTTCTGTGAAAAATGCCATTGGTAATTTGATAGGGATCACATAGAATCTGTAAATTACATTTGGTAGTATAGTCATTTTCACAATATTGATTCTTCCTACCCAGAAGCATGGAATATCTCTCCATATGTTTATGTTGTCTTTGGTTTCTTTCATCCGTGTCTTATAGTTTTCTGAATACAGCTCTTTTGTCTTCTTTGGTGGGGCTTCCCTGGTGGCTCAGAAGGTAAAGAATCTGCCTGCAAAGCAGGAGACCTGGATTCAGTCCTTGGGGTTGGAAGATCCCCTGGAGAAGGGAATGGCAACCCACTCCAGTAATGCCTGGAGAACTCCATGGAGAGAGGAGCCTGGCAGGCTACAGTCCATGGAGATCACAGAGTCAGACACGGCTGAATGACTTAGGTAGGTTGATTCCTAGGTATTTTTTATTCTTTTTGTTGCAGTGTGAATGGGATTGATTCCTTAATTTCTCTTTCTGATTTTTCATTGTTAGTATATAGAAATGCAAGAGATTTCTGTGTATTGATTTTTATATCCTGCAACTTTGCTAAATTCACTGATTAGCTCTAGTAATTTTCTGATAGAATCTTTAGGGTTTTCAGTGTATAGTAATTTTCTGATAGAATCTTTAGAGTTTTCTGTGGATACTATCATGTCATTTGCAAACAATGAGAGTTTTACTTCTTTTCCAATCTGGATTCCTTTTATTTATTTTTAAATTATTTTTTATTCCTTTTATTTCTTTTTCCTCTCTGTTTGACATAGCTAGGGGGATGTCTCAAGTTCTTTTTTCTCAAGTTCCTTAAACATCCATTCAAGATTGCCCACAAATTTAGTACTCTTTGGGATTACCACTGTCTTTAGGTCCTCTTTCCTTAGAGTAATAAACTGAGAAGTCTCAGAGTAGAGAACAAAACAAACAGAATTAAGCTATAACCCATACCCACCCTAAGGGCTGGTGTCTGGGAATCTTACCTAGAACGTAGAGGAGCCACTCCTTCCCTTCAAATGTAGACAGCAACCTCTCCCAATGGGCTTGCCAAAAGTAGATGGAAGCACCCCAAAATCTCTGAAAATGCCTTGAAAGAAAACTCATTCATGTTTCTGAGTGAAGACTGGTGGGTGGACAGCTCCTGAATCCATGCTCTGCCCGCAGATCTCCCCCGCAAGGCCTGCAGATCCTGAATTAGAGCCGGCCGAGCAGACTCACCCTATGACACAGTTCCAGTGGATCATCAGCAAGAAAAGGCTGGAGCCCAGGATGAAAGCCATCCTCCTCATGGAGCCCCAGATGTGCCCCTTCTAGGGGAGGACCCGAAAATGCCAGGCCCCAACCAGACTAGTGCCTTCTCAGGCAGCTCCCTGCTGAAGCCTCGCAGGAGTGATGGGCCATCAGGTTCTCAGTCATGCCAGCATGGCACATCTGCTGACCTTTCCGAGCTTCCATAGGAGGCTCTTCCTTGTCAAGAGCTCTCAAGCTTGTGCAGAGGTGAGCATGAAAGTTAGAGCTTACGGGTGGAGGGAAGGAAGAGTGCACACCTGCCTCAGAGAATCTAGCAGGCAGTTTTGTCACCTAGATAATGACAGATGAGTCTTCCAAGAGCCATGGGATTTCATGACCAGTCCTCGTGTTGAACAGAGATGCAGATTTTCTATACATGGCTATCACTTGGGAGCTTTTAAAAAATCCCAATATGTAGGCTCCTTCCCAGCTCACTTACATAAGAGTCTCTGGGTGGAGCATGGGCTGCCCTGTTTTTAAAGCTCCCCATTGAAATTCAGTGGGCAGCAAGGCTGGGACGGCCATCACAGAGCGATCTGCAGGATCTTCAGTGAGGCCATGGGGACTTTACTGTGTTCCCCAGCCAGGCCTGCTTTCTAGTGCCCATCACTCTTTTGTCCTTGAAAAAAAGAGTAAACAAACACATTTTCTGACTTGTAATAAGTCCTCTGCCTCCCATAGACATAAGCCTGGGCTGCCAGCTTATGTCTAATGCTGATGAGAGGCTCTCTGGGCAAAGAATAGGCACTGGCCATCACTCGGTGGTCCTGACATGTTCTCCAGAAGCCTAAAACATCAAAGATAGCAACCCTGATGGTAAAACAGGAAGGTCCAGTCTTGTAGAAGGAAATCCCTGGTGTGTTACCAATTTCCATAGCACCTTGCACAGGGATGACAAATGTCCATTACAGTTGATGTTTATAAGCCTGGATGGAGTCTGCTCATGTTCCTTCAAGGGAGAGAACAAGAGGTGGTGGTCCCTACAGGTGTGTGCAGTTAGTGAACCAGACCACACACACCCTTGTCCAGGAAGCTGATCTAATAGGATGCCATGTTTTAACCCAGACTTTGGAGATTTGGAGGAGTGTTTTTTTTTTTTTTTTAATACTTATTTAAAATATTTGGCTGCATTGTGGAATGCAGGATGTTTCCATTGTGGCATGTGAACCCTTAGTTGTGGCATGTGACCTCTTAGTTGCAACATGTGGGATCTATTTCTCCGACCAGGGAAGGAACCTGGGCCCCCTGCATTGGAAGTGTGGAGTCTTGGCCACCTGGACCACCAGGGAAGTCCCCTAGTAGACTGTTTTGATGGACGCATTCAGAGCAACCTGAATCTGCACTGACTCTTCTCTGATTACCCCTTTATACTTTCAATCAGAAGAAGTTTGTAAGTCATTCTCTAGGGCCAGTGAAATGTTTTTCAATGCCTACTACTCTTTGGGGTCCTGAGTTATGAAAAATGACCTCCTTTTCTTCTTTCTTTCTTGATCTCTCTCTCTCTTTTTCTGTCTCTGCCATTATGGGTTGGATCACCAGGACCACAGAAACTGTTCTTTTACGTAGGCTGTTTAAAGGTCCCCCCAAACTTGCCAGTCAGTTCATCTTGGGCTTTTGCAGTTACTCCATTTTTAGGATTCAAAGGACCCTTTTCATAAGCTTTTCCAGATGGCCTAAGAATCTTCCCTTTGAGTTTAGCCAAATTTAAAACATCGTTTTCATGTGTAAGACGCGATGTGTTTTCATGGATCATGATGTTTTCTTGTCTCCTGCAGCCCAAAGTGCCAGGAACATATACAAACAAAGGTCTCTGTGAAGGGCAGGTGCATATAGACCAGACGTTATTGGGATCTGCCGCAGCTTGTTCCCCACCCCCGCCCCAGACCAGAGTGGACCTCCCTCATCCCCAGAGCAGATGTAGAAGGGGGTGGTTCCCAAGGCCTGAGCCTGGGCATTCTAAGGGCCAGGAGACCTTGGTGGGACAGCTGTGGGGCTCTTCAGTGCCCTACATGCAGGCAAAGGGGCTTGAGTGATAAGGAGGCAGCTTGGACTCCATTGATTCTGCTCAGCTACTGAGGGGAGCACTTCACTAACATGTCAGTGATCCCAGCACCCTGTCAGTCACGCTGCAAGCACAGGCATGGAAGGGAGTGCTGGCTGCATGCTCACCATTTTGATGGGTTAAAGTGAGGTGAAGTCACTTAGTTGTGTCTGACTCTTTGCAACCCATGGACTGTAGCCTGCTGGGCTCCTCTGTCCATGGATTTCTCCAGGCAAGAATACTGGAGTAGGTAGCCATTCCCATCTCCAAGGGATCTACCTGATCCAGGGATTGAACCTGGGTGTCTTGCATTGCAGGCAGATTCTTTACCATCTGAACATTCAGGGAAGCTCAGTTTGGTGGGTAGGGTACTCATATTTACCTGGTTTGGATTCTCATTGTGTAGCATATGTCCAGCTTCTCCTTTCATCTGGAATAAGAAAGTGCAGGTGAGCCTAGGAGTCATTTTCACATGCAACCAGCTAAGTAATAGGGAATGTCAAAGTGAATGGCCAGCAGTGATTTTTTATGCTGGCTACTCATTAGAATCACCCAAGAGTTACAAAACACACACACACACACACACACACACACACCCCAAATCTCCCCTGGAATGAGACAAACTGATTCTAAAATTTACATGGAGATCCTTAAGTGCAAAGGGAATTGGGCCTTAGGAAGCATCACTACGAACAAAGTTAGTGAATAATTTCAAATCCTAAAAGATGCTGCTGTTAAAGTGCTGCACTCAATATGCCAGCAAGGTTGGAAAATCAGCAGTGGCCACAGGACTGGAAAAGATCAGTTTTCATTCCAATCCCAAAGAAAGGCAGTGCCAAAGAATGCTCAAACTACCTCACAATTGCACTCATCTCACATGCTAGCAAAGTAATGCTCAGAATACTCCAAGTTAGGCTTCAACAGTATGTGAACCAAGAACTTCCATATGTTCAAGCTGGATTTAGAAAAGGCAAAGGAATCAGAGATCAAATTGCCAAACATCTGTTGGATCATAGGAAAAGCAAGAGAATTCTAGAAAAGCACCTACTTCTGTCTCATTGACTATGCTAAAGCCTTTGACTATGTGGATCACAACTGTGGAAAATTCTTAAAGAGATGGGAATACCAGACCACATTAACTGTCCCCTGAGAAATCTGTATGCAGGTCTAGAAGCAACAGTTAGAACTGGACATGGAATAACAGACAGCTTCCAAATTGGGAAAGGAGTACGTCAAGGCTGCATATTGTCACGCTACTTATTTAACTTCTATGCAGAGTACATCATGAGAAACTCTGGGCTGGAAGAAGCACAAGCTGGAATCAAGATTGCCGGGAGAAATATCAATAACCTCAGTTAAGCAGATGACACCACCCTTATGGCAGAAGGTGAAGAAGAACTAATGAGCCTCTTGATGAAAGTGAAAGAGAAGAGTGAAAAAGTTGGCTTAAAGCTCAACATTCAAAAAATGGAGATCATGGCATTTGGTCCCATCACTTCATGGCAAATAGATGGGGAAACAATGGAAACAGTGTCAGACTTTATTTTTGGGGGCTCCAAAATCACTGCAGATGGTGACTACAGCCTTGAAACTAAAAGATGCTTGCTCCATTGAAGAAAAGCTATGACAAACCTGGACAGCATATTAAAAAGTGGAGACATTACTTTGCCAACAAGGGTCTGTGTAGTCAAAGCTATGGTTTTTCCAGTAGTTGTGTATGCATGTGAGAGTTGGACCAGAAAAAAAACTAAGTGCAGAAAAACTGATGCTTTTGAGCTGTGGTGTTTTAGAAGACTCTTGAGAGTCCCTTGGGCTGCAAGGAGATCAAACCAGTCAATCCTAAAGGAAATCAACCCTAAATATTCATTGGAAAGAATGATGCTGAAGAAGCAGCTCCAATACTTTGGGCACCTGATGCAAAGAACTGGCTCATTAGAAAAGACCCTGATTGAAAGGTTGAAGGGAAAGACTGAAGGCAGGAGGAGACGGGGATGACAGAGGATGAGATGGTTGGATGGCATCATCGACTTGATGGACATGAGTTTGAGCAAGCTCCGGGATTTGGTGATGGACAGGGAAGCCTGGTATGCTGCAGTCTGTGGGGTCACAAAGAGTCAGACACAACTGAGTGACTGAACTGAACCGAAGGTACTATAATCATTACGTTTTTATCATGCTTCTTGTCTTTTTCTCTACTTTTTGAGGTCTCCCATTTAAGAACTACCATTGTCTTTAGTTCAACTATTCTTTTTTTGTCTTTTTTTAATTTGGCTGTACGGGCTCTTCTTTGCGGCATGCAGGATCTTTAGTTGTGACATGCAGGCTCTATTCCCTGACGAAGGATGGAACCCAGGCCTCCTGCATTGTAAGCACTGGAGTCTTAACCATTGGACCACCATGAAAGTCCCAATCTCATCTATTCTGTTGCCCCCATTTTCCCTTTGAAGAAATGGAAGCATAAAATTTTTCATTATTCAGCTTCAGATTACGGTTATTTAGTGGCAGAACTTGAATTCAGTGCTTATTATACTGACTGAGTCTGCACAATGTATAGAATGTGCTGAAGTCGGTGAATGCAGGGTGTCATTCAGGTGGTACAGGCACAAAGAGGAATAAGATCAGCCTCTATTAGCTGTAAATAATGGATAAGATATTGTGCGTGCATGCTTTCTTTTTTAATACTGAAAGTAAAATAGGGCATGGTTTTTCTATATTAATCATTATTTTGAGAAACATTTATTGTGTTCTAGATACAATGCTAGCCACAGAGGATACAAAGATGAATAAGACATGCTTCTTGGCTCTATTTAATAACATAATACTATATAACTTGATTTTCCAAGTGAGAAAATATGTAGGGGGAGGATAGGAAATGGCATTTATGATGGGACTGCATTCAGAGAAAGAAACTATATGCACTAAAAGTAAATATTCTAATACTTTATGACAATGAATTGACTTTCCCTTAAAGGGATTTCAATAGGTATTATAAGATTATCCAAATTACATGCTTTTCAGTGTGGTTCTTTTGAAAGTAGGTGATTCTGACTAGGCCAGTTTTTAATCATAGAATCCTGAATTTAGATAAATGACAGAGTGAAGCTATAGTGGATGTTCAGAGCCTTGAAACTCTGGAGACAGGGCAGGGGGATGGGATGAAGGTGGGAGAAGTAGGCAGTTTTGTCTGCAGCCTGGTTCTTTCAGATTCGAGGTTCCTGGATATTCTACATGGTTGATGAAGTTTCCCATTTGACAGGTAAAAGATCAGTTCAGTTCAGTTCAGTCGCTCAGTCGTGTCCAACTCTTTGTGACCCCATGGACCGCAGCACGCCAGGCCTCCCTGTCCATCACCAACTCCCGGAGTTCACCCAAACTCATGTCCATCGAGTCGGTGATGCCATACCACCATCTCACCCTCTGTCATCCCCTTCTCCTCCTGTCTTCAATCCCTCGCAGCATCAGGATCTTTTCAAGTGAGTCAGCTCTTCGCATGAGGTGGCCAAAGTATTGGAGTTTCAGCTTCAACATCAGTCCTTCCAACAAACACTCAGGACTGATCTCCCTTAGGATGGACTGGCTGGATCTCTTGCAGTCCAAGGGACTCTCAAGAGTATTTTATGTGAATGTACATGGTTTCTTTGTAAATATCTTGTGAAATTATTAAAAAAAAATTATTAGGGAAATGGAACACCTGATAGACCATCTGGTCTACCCCTTCCATTTTATAGGTAAAGAGATAAGCTTAGATAGCAAAACTGACTTGTTCCAAACTCCACACTGTCTGACAAAATCCAGGCTTTCTAACACTTTGCCTGGTATCACAAGTGGTTTCAGAATAACATAAATTTTTTTTCATGAGGGAGAGGGCTACTGTCTCTTGAGGACTGAAACTGCCATCACTTCAGCCTCTGCTCTCAGGCTGTTTGTATTCTTGGGAAAAGCTGAGCAGTCTGCCTCCAGCTTAAAGCTTCTGATAAAGAGGGTTTCGAGAAGGTAGAATGACAAGGTCTGTATGTAAGTGAAACTCTTATAGAGGGAAAAGATATTCATTCAAGAAGGTAAAATGCTTGAAGGAAACGTTTAAACTCTGAGACAAAAATGACCCCCTCTCGACAGTTTTAGCAATGCCCTCTTCACTGCTTTTGCTGTGGGTACTTATACCCCTTCAGATTTACTGCCGCACTTGACTGCATGGCTGGCGGGCTGAAATCATGCCTATTTTGTTTACTCTGAGATCCACAGCACCAAACACAAGCCTAGCATACTCAGGAAGTATTTGTTGAATAAACAAAAGAAGGGGAAAAGATTTTTTTTTGCCCTCAGAATGTGTCTAACATTTGCTGTCAAACAATTCAGCACCTTTCCCTACACTATACACTTTCCTTTCTAAGGTCAGAAGCTAATACTCAGAGCATTTGTTTCTGCCAAATTGAATGGACTCTTTATATCCCAGCTAGAGAAATTTAGTTGGAATTTCTATGAAACTGAAGCAACTTACAAGTCTCTATCTTGTCTTGCTTGCCTTATACCTCAAAGGATGCATATGAGCACCCTGAAAATCACTGGCCCCCTGTTCATCCCCATCTACATACACTATTCCTCTCCCTTGGTAACCTCTGTGGGAATCCATCCTGGGGTACTACCAGGACATCCACAAATGTAAACATGGAACAGCTGTTGATAAATCCCAGTATGCTGCTTGAAAACAGCTTGGATGTGGTTGTCCAGCTCCTAGCCCACACACGTACCTTGGGCCTTTGCAATTTTGTTGTAATTGGCCCCATGCCTTCCAGGTGGCCCTGGATACCGGTTTACAGAGAGGCAATTCAACTACAGTTGCTTCCTGACAGTCTTTTACAGTCGGATTTTTGAATTCTAACTTGGGGTTTTCTCCTTCACATGGTTTTGAAGCCAAACCCAATCCATTTGACAGAATTATCTGTCAGTTGCTAGATAAATGGGAGTACACAGAGGAGGGAGATGGTGAAAACACAGGCGGAGGATGTAGACATTAGCAAGACAGGAGAGGACTCTGTGTACTAAGAAGGCATCCCAGGACATTTCTCAGAGGCAGATCTCACCTGCACTGTAAGTGGGCAAGACAGAGAGGTGCAAAGGTGAGAAGGGGATGCTTGGCCTTTCTTTAAGTGAACTTGGACGTGTCCTAATCTTGGTGACGAGCTTCCCTGCCCAGCTCCCACTCACCTCTGCAGTGGGCTGTTTCCCAGTTCTTTCAGGTCCCTGCACAGCTCAAGCCAGCTCTCTCCTCCTTCAGCCCCCAGTCGGCAGCTGCTGCCTTCTCACCCTGCTAGTACTCGGGTGGGCTGGGAGGCTGGCCAAGCCGATTGGCTGTCTCAGGCCAGGCACGTGAACATAATGGGAAAAAGAATTTGGGTCTATTTTGATGAGAGACAAAAACGCCCTTCTTGCCAAAGGACATCTGAAAACCAAGAGGAAATAGTTCAAGCCACGGCTTAAAAAAGCACATTTGGCTGAGCTCTGAGCTTTTGTCTTCTTTTCTTTTTCCAAACTTGTTACATCTTCAACTTAAAATGTCACTGTCTCGTAGGAGGCAGTTTTGGTAAGAGTCGTGGGAGTCAGATAATGTCAACGGCAGAAGATGGGGTGTCCAAGTGGATAAAAAGCTTCCCTGGACCACAAGGTCTCATTGTCTCACTTTTGATTGCTTCTGTTGCTGCTGAGGGCAGCCAAGGGAGGAGAGATGTGGCAACTACTGCTGTTGAGTCTAGATGCAGGAAAGGAACCCCTCCCTGGAGAGGTAAAACAGGTGAAATTAGGATACAGGATGACCCGTGATGTGAAAAGGTGAGATTTTTGAAAAAGAATTGAATTTTTAAGTTTCTGAAAAATTTTTTTTTACTAGGCAGCATGTATGTCTGATATAAAAAACCAAAGGGTCAAAAGAGTGTACAGTGAAAAGCAAGTCTTTTTTCATCCTTCCCAGTCCTCTACTTCTCCCAAGAGGCAACCCCTAGAACTAATGTTTTTGTATTTCCATCCAGAGCTTATCTCTGTAAATACTAACATATATGTCTCCCCTTTTTAGGAACAGCTCGCCATATATACTTGTTATGCTCCTTGCTTTTTTACTTAGCATGCACGTGCAGAGATTGTTCCATTTGGTACCTTGAAGAGCTACATGTTCTTCTTAAGGTTGCACGCTGTCCCTTTGTGTCCATGTGCCATACATTATCTGGCCAATTAAAAGACCACATCTTAGTCATCTTTCCCTAATTCCCTGCACAACACAAAGCTCAGCAAACATTCAATGCTTCTTCAGAAAATACATCTTGTACAACTTGTTCATTTTTTTTTATCATTGCTTTCTTTAGAGGTACCAGTATTTGTTCAATAATCTAGATACTTGTGTAATGTATATATTCCTGGCCACTCAAGTCTGTCTTGTGCACTGACCAAACCTTACTGACTTCCAAGGTCTGCCTTATCTCGCTCCTTTAATGTTATTCCTCACTATGTCCTATTTTCCTGTGCTCTAAGAATCACTGCCATGCGCATATATTTATTGATCACTATATGCAGAAAATTTTTTTTTTCTATTTTAAAGAGGCAGAGTAGTGGTAAAGACAAGGAAGGAAATTCTGGATGGGAGGATTAGTACAAGTGGAGGTAGGAATGACAGAAAATAGCTTTATATATCTTCGTGACACTAATAACTTTGCCACATAGTAGGTTTACAGTAGAGTTTGCAAGAATGAGACACTCTTCCCTGATCCTCTGGTTTTTCTCTCCATTCTGTCTTTGAGGATTCGCTTAGCTTTCTTGTTACTTCAAGGTTGTATAAGATGGTCCCTTCCTTGGTTGATCTCCTTTAAAGGGAGGACAGGTTCTGAGATCTTGAAAGAAGGTAGATTTGGGCTCAAACTGGGCACTGTCATTCACCAGTTTTGTGACCTCTGCCTCTCTGGGTCTCAGTTTCCTCATTTATAATATGAGCAAGTTTGATAAGAGTATCTTGGAGGCCCCTTCCAGATCTAATGGAAGTTAGATTTTTATAGCTATGTTTATCAATTTTTCTGGAATATATCCCTCATCCCAAACTCCAAATAAACACATCTGGTTAAAATCTTCAGAGATATTCTGAAGCCTTGGGGTCCCATTGCTCCTAGAACATTACAGAATAATGCAGAAGTTCAGAAAAGATTCTCAATGCTGGTCATATTACAAAAAAATTACAGAGATTTTTGAAATCTGGTTATAACACTAAAGATGAGTTTGTTACATTCATGAACGGGGAGAGGAAGGGAGAGCAAGAGAATTAGTAATAACAGAAAGGCTTGGCTGGCTAAGGAAATCATCCTGTCTTGTTCTTAAGGAAAACTGATTTTACAACCAATGTTTCTCAGGTTTTTAAAACCTATATGCTCTCCCAGCTCAGAATATGTTTAAGTCTTACTTATTGTAATGACCATTCATAATGTGTGCCATTCAAAAGCAAGTTTTTTTTTCTTTCAAATGTGATATATATTATTGAATATATTCTTCTCCAGTTCAGTTCAGTTCAGTCTCTCAGTCATCTCCAACTCTTTGCGACCCCATGAATTGCAGCACGCCAGGCCTCCCTGTCCATCACCAACTCCCGGAGTTCACTCAAACTCACATCCATCGAGTCAGTGATGCCATTCAGCCATCTCATCCTCTGTTGTCCCCTTCTCCTCCTGCCCCCAATCCATCCCAGCATCAGTCTTTTCCAATGAGTCAACTCTTTGCATGAGGTGGCAAAAGTACTGGAGTTTCAGCTTTAGCATCATTCCTTCCAAAGAACACCCAGGACTGATCTCCTTTAGAATGGACTGCTTGGATCTCCTTACAGTCCAAGGGACTCTCAAGAGTCTTCTCCAACACCACAGTTCAAAAGCATCAATTCTTCGGCACTCAGCCTTCTTCACAGTCCAACTCTCACATCCATACATGACTACTGGAAAACCATAGCCTTGACTAGACGGACCTTAGTCGGCAAAGTAATGTCTCTGCTTTTCAATATGCTATCTAGGTTGGTCATAAATTTCCTTCCAAGGAGTAAGCGTCTTTTAATTTCATGGCTGCAGTCACCACCTGCAGTGATTTTGGAGCCCAGAATAATAAAGTCTGACACTGTTTCCACTGTTTCCCCATCTATTTCCCATGAAGTGATGGGACTGGATGTCATGATCTTCGTTTTCTGAATGTTGAGCTTTAAGCCAACTTTTTCACTCTCCTCTCTCACTTTCATCAAGAGGCTTTTTAGTCCCTCTTCACTTTCTGCCATAAGGGTAGTGTCATCTGCATATCTGAGGTTATTGATATTTCTCCCGGCAATCTTGATTCCAGCTTGTGCTTCTTCCAGTCTAGCATTTCTCATGATGTACTCTGCATAGAGGTTAAATAAGCAGGGTGACAATATACAGCCTTGACGTACTCCTTTTCCTATTTGGAACCAGTCTGTTGTTCCATGTCCAGTTCTAACTGTTGTTTCATCTCCTATTAAGAATCAGTGATTTTACACAGTTGTTCTAATTTTGCAATAAGCAAGTGCAGTATAAAATCCATTGTTTGCAACAAACACTTAAGGTCTTCGGAAATACAAGCCATCAGGGTGTTTTACACTTGTGTAACCTGAGAAACGAACAGTCAGTTTTGGGTTTGGGGTGTTGGAGAGGGGAGAAGATGGGGTATGTTTCCTACTTGATTGTTTCAGTGCACACCAGGCCCAGTGCTGTGGGGAGAATACAGGCTGTTCTTCATGTGGCTAGCTCTTGATAGAGCTACCCTGTACTGAATCGTATGACAGAGTGGATGAGAGGATATTAGAAACTCACAGGGCGGGGAGAAGGGAGTGTCTTGTCTGCCTTCTCCATCACAGTATCGCTGAATGGAATGATTGTTAAGCCTGCAGCAGAGCTAACAAATACTGAATATTTCAGGGATAACAGAGACAGGCCAGAAACAATGCTTTATTGAATACACTTCTATATCTTGTACAGCGTTTTTCCATTTATTAACACAAACATCTTGTGAGATTGTTTTTCATATCCCTCTTACGGATAAGGAGACAGATACTCCTTCGGAGACGGAAAGGGAAGGAGTGTTCAGAAAGTGCATTTTTAATGGGATGAGCGTTCACATCGCTGGGGTTGAATTTGCTATCCACTTACCAACAGCTGGAGAAGGCAATAGCACCCCACTCCAGTGTTCTTGCCTGGAGAATCCCAGGGACGGGGGAGCCTGGTGGGCTGCCGTCTATGGGGTCGCACAGAGTCGGACACGACTGAGGCGACTTAGCAGCAGCATCACCAGCAGTACCAACAGCTCCTTCAAGGGAAGACATCAAGAAGGATGACTCTCTATGCTCTGAGGAGTCTGCACCTTCTCACAGGGACAGGAGGTTTTGCGTGAGTGACTGTGAGGGCTGCTTGGAATTGCTAACTGTTCAGGAAGTCAGTGTTCTGCTCTCCCACCATCCGAGAACACGAGAACACGAGGCAACCTTGCATCCGAGCTCGGTCAAGCTGCCAAGAACAGGAGTTGGCAAAGAGCTCTCTTTCCAAACAAGACTCACGGATAATCAGAGGGCAGGTGCGGGCTTTCAAAGAACCTAAGCTAGGCCTGGGCCTCACTGCTCTGACAACACAGATCTGGCGAGTTCGCTTAGCACCCGACACGTCTCGGAGCTTCTCAGAAAGCCGGAGCGCACCAGCATTCACCCTGTGCCTCCTCAACCAAGCCGCGTCTTTGTAACTCGAACCGACCCTAGGCCTGGTTGCTATGGTAGCGGTGCTGGCTCTGCTCCCCGAGGCGAGGAGGTGGGGAGCGGGCCTTGGTGGATGTCACCTAAACTTTATTTGGGGTTGCTGCCCCACTGCCAACCAATTGTCAGAAAGGAAGTCGTAAGGTAGATGTCTGGTAAGTGAAGTGTCCAGGGGGCGGTATTAGTATTATAGGAAGGGGTCAGGACAACCCCCCTCCCCCTCCCTCCCCTCGACCCCCGCCCCCCCCGCCCCGACCAGCAAACCTCCCTGAAAGTCTGCTGCCTCCGATTTTAATGGTCCTTCAGAGAAGGGAGAAAGAACCCAGACGTAATTGTGAAGATTGAGTCGGACAGACCCAGCGCTGCCCTCGGCCTTTAGTCTAGCTAGGCCACGCCCACCATTGGGAGGAGGCTAGCCCTAGGGCACGCCCCTTCATTTGAGCGTGCGCGGAAGGCGAACCGAGATGGAGGAGCAGTGGTGTTGATGAAATGAACCAGCACAACGAACCGCGCGAAGGCCGGACGGGCCTGTATTCCGCGTGCGTCGTTCGAGGTCGCCCCGCCCTGCCGTTTGCGCGCTCGCGCGACGCTCCCGCGAGGCCACAGGTTGGGCGAACACGCACAGGATCGCCGGGGCGCGCAGAAAGGGAGGGGCGGGGGGAGTCAGGCGCGCGCGCGCCAGAACGGACGTGAAAGGAGCAGGCGAGTCGGGCGGATCGGATGGATAGAGCGGTGTGGCCAGGTTGTTTGGGGGCGGTGCGTGAAGCCGCTCTGGGCCCGAGGGCGCCCATCTCACTGGGCCGCTCGGTTCTAGGACCCGATCCGGGGCAGGGGGAGAACACCGGGTCAAGGGCCGCCGTCGCCGCTCCCGGGAAGCCCTCCCGCCAGCCCGTCTGACCGCGCTTTGCGGGTTCTGCCTGTCAGGGTAAGCGGGTCCAGGCTTATCAGGGAGGAGGGTGAGATAAGAAAGTGTGGAGGCCATCAGGGGCCTGCGGAAGGAAAGGGAGTGGGAGCGTGCGTGAGGGAAAGGGTATGAGAAGAGAAAGAGGCCCATCAAATAAAATAGTAGTCATAATAACCACCACTAGCACACGACAGTAATATTCTAGTGCTGTGTACCGGAGCTTGAAGAGCACCTTATGTGCTTCATTCTTTTAACCCCTACTGCAGTCCTCCGAGATGTATGCCATCATTAAACCCATTTTAAAAGAAGGGAAAACTGAGGCAGGAGAGAGGTTAAGTAACGTAGGCAAAGCCCCATAGCTCCTTCGCGTCCTCGCTTCGAACTTAGCTCTCTTTGGCCCTAAGGGGTGTAATTTAAATATCTTTGTTTTACCAAAAAAAAAAAAAAAAAAAAAAAGTGGAGTTAGGAGGAGGAGAGGGGTAAGGGTGGTTTGCAGTGGGAAAGTGATCCAGAACAGGAGAGAAGGATGAAGGAAGAAGATGTAAGGCAGGGGACCTGAGTTTGGAACCTCGCGCGCCTCCCCCTTCTTGGTTCTTGCGGCCTCACAACTTTTCCTTGCTGTTCGGTGGCTTTCTGAACCAGAGCTATTCGCTCTGGAGGAGCCAGCTCACAGGTCCGGGCCACAAGGGTAGTTTTTAAAACTGGTTAAACTGCGGTTCGGTCCAGGGTGGTGTCTTGGGACACTGTTTGGCGGGGGCGGAGGACGGCGGCCCCCGCGGCCGGGATAGGGAGAACCCCCCTCCAGGAGGCTGCCATTTCTTCTGAAGTGCTGCTTACTTCCTTTTCCTTCTTAGCCGTACGTTGCAAAGCCTTTGTCCTGTCCGCCAGAATGGGGAAGTCTTTTTTATTGTTTCCTTGGACTGAACTGCACACACAGCCTCAAACAAAACAAACCCAGAAAAACCAAAACATGCTTTTCCCAAGCAAGGTCTGGTTCTCTGGATTGCTTGCAGAGAAAGCGTTCTGTTGACTTTTTCTTGAGTTGCTCTTCAGAGCTTTTCTGAGTTTTTAAGAAGCTTTGTTTTGGAGAAGTTACACTGTAGATCATTGAGGGGCGATCTGCTCAATTTGTTCTACAGATGAGCACAGGGCAGACACCTCAGGAACTCCTGAGTGGCCTTACACAGTCTAGTACTGGCAAGCAACAGGTATCAGGGCTTGTATTTTGCTTTCATATAGAGTGGAGTAGCTTCTGTGGGAGTCAGGTTTTCAAGTCAGCCTGAGGGTCAAACCTTGCATGCAACCAAAATTAAGACTTCCCTGATGGCTCAGACGGTAAAGCGTCTGTCTACAATGCGGGAGACCTGGGTTCGATCCCTGGGTCGGGAAGATCCGCTGGAGAGGGAAATGGCAATCCACTCCAGTGCTATTGCCTGGAAAATTCCATGGACAGAGGAGCCTGATAGGTTACAGTCCATGGGGTCACAAAGAGTCGGACACGACTGAGCGACTTCACTTTCACTTCACTTAGGAAAGTGCAGAATTGGAAATGGCCGTTGTGTTTCTCAGTAAATCTAGCGCAGTTGTGTCACCTTCATTTTTTAAAAAAAGATTATTTATTTAGTCTTGGCTCTGCTGGATCTTTGTTGCTGTGGAGGCTTTTTCTCTAGTGGCGGTCTGTGGGCTTCTCATCGTGGTGGCTTCTCTTGTTGTGGAGCACAGGCTCTAGGTGAGCGGGCTTCAGTAGTTGTGGCACACTGTTGCTCCGCAGTATGTGGAATCTTCCTGGATCAAGGATCAAACCTGTGTCCCCTGCATTGGCAGATGGATTCTTAACACTACTCTACTAAAGAAGTCTTCTCCCTCAGTTTGGAAACTTATTACAGTTTCTTTGGTTGTAATCCAGGTACAGTAATTAGGTTACCTTTAGGGGCTGTGTTGAACAGATACACACGGTTGAATGGCATAGAGTCATTCTACACTATGAGGTGCCCTGTGCTGTGTTGGCACTGAGAGGCTTAGGAAGAGGACTGATGACCATGGGGAAAAGTATGCTTATTGATCCCCATTTTGGGCTCATACTGGAGCTTGTGCTCACTGAGTGGAAAGTGGCAGGTAGAATTGTTAGCTTTATTTATTATCATCATCATTATTTCCGTTGCTTTAGGCTGACAGTAGTAATTTACGCTAAATTAAATGTATGTAATGGTCCTGGGATTTCTTTGGAAGGAATGATGCTAAAGCTGAAACTCCAGTACTTTGGCCACCTCATGCGAAGAGTTGACTCATTGGAAAAGACTGATGCTGGGAGGGATTGGGGGCAGGAGGAGAAGGGGATGACAGAGGATGAGATGGCTGGATGGCATCACTGACTCGATGGACGTGAGTCTGAGTGAACTCTGGGAGTTGGTGATGGACAGGGAGGCCTGGCGTGCTGCGATTCACGGGGTCGCAAAGAGTCGGACATGACTGAGCGACTGAACTGAACTGAACTGAACTGAACGTTCCTTTTCAATTTTTGAGTGGCACTACATTTTGCTGCTTCCAAGCTATTGTTTGTTTCTGCATAGTTTTCCTAGATAAGGGTTTGGTGGAAGCATGTCTTAAATATTTTGCCAGTGGTCTGGTTTTGACTTCCTTGTTTGTCAGTACTATAACAGTGATTATACATACTTCCCAGCTGGCTCAGTGGTAAAAAATCTGCCTACCAGTGCAGGAGATGCAGGAGACTTGGGTTCAGTCCCTAGGTCAGGAAGATCCCCTGGAGAAGGGAATGGTAACCCACTTCATTCTTCTTACCTGGAAAATCTCATGGACAGAGGAGCCTCATGGGCTACAACCATGGAGTCGAAAAGAGTCACACATGACTGAGTATACCCACAAACATATAACAATGGTTAGCTTTTAAAAAGAAGTAAAAAGAAAATTTAATTGTAGTTGATGTACAAAGTTATATGTTACAGGTGTGCAACAGTGATTCACAATTTTTAATGTTGTACTCCATTTATAGTTATTATAAAATATTTGCTATATATATTCCTTGTGTACAGTATATTGTTATAGCTTATTTTATACATAATAGTTTGTACTCCTCTTAATCCCCAGTCCCTGTATTATAAAAAGAATTTTCTTGGAAATGGAAGTCATAATACTACCTTTTAAAGTTAATGTCTTTAAATTTCAGTTTTCTTATCTGTAAAATATAGAGAAAAATTATTGTTTAGTTGTTAAGTCATCTCCAACTCTTTGCGACCCCAAGGACTGTAGCCCTCGAGGCTACTTGTCCTTGGGATTTCCCAGGCAAGAATACTGAAGTTGGTTGCTGTGTCCTTCACTGGGGGATCTTCCTGACCCAGGGATTAAACCTGAGTCTCCTAAATTGGTGGGTGGATTCTTTACTGCTGAGCCACCAGGGAAGCCTGTGGAGAATGATAGTACTGTAAAAGTTGTTGTGAGTTTTCTTCACTGTTACTTTGAAGCAAATCCCACATTTTATGTCCAGTCACTTACAACTATTTTGCATTATCTCTAAAAGGTGAGAACTTATTAAAAAAAACACTATTACCTGCTATGTAACACCAAAAAAAAAAAAAAAAAAGAGGAGTAAAGAAAACCTTGAAACCAAAAAAATCAGACATTGTTCAGACTTCTGGTGCTGCTGCTGCTAAGTCACTTCAGTCGTGTCCGACTCTGTGCGACCCCATAGACAGCAGCCCACCAGGCTCCTCTGTCCCTGGGATTCTCCAGGCAAGAACACTGGAGTGGGTTGCCATTTCCTTCTCCAGTTCAGACTTCTACTTGTCTCAAAAATGTTAGAATTTTTTTTTCCTATGAGTTGCTTAGAGCAGAGTTTAACTAAGGTCTGTATGTTTTGATTGATTGATAGATATCCTGAGAGTCTTTTACCTTTATTTCTTGTAATTTATTTGTTGAAAAAGCTGGATTCTCTAGTTTCCTGTAGAAGTTTCTGGATTTTGTTGGTTGAGTTTCTCTGGTGTCATTTAATGTGTTCCTGTGTCCTTATTTTCTGTATATTAGTAGTTAAATATAGAGACTTGGTCAGATTCAAGTTAAATTTTTTTTGCAAGACAATTTCATTGTGGTGATGTGTTTTGTTTTTTGAGGCACATAATACCTGGTGGTCTCTTTGTGATGATTACAGCCATAGTGATTATTTAACATCTTTATTGAGATGTAATTTACATTACTATAAAAACACCCATTTTCATGTAAAATTCAGTGATTTTTTTTCTTTTTATTAAAATTTTTTGAGTTGTGCAATAATCATTGTTGTGGAGTTTGGGAACATTTCTGTCTCCTCAATAAGATAAACCTCATTCCCATTTATATACCTCTCAGTCCCATTCTACTGTGTAATCTTTTCTGTCTGATAGATTTTTTTTGCCTTTTCTAGATATTCCATATAAATGCCAGATGTTAAACTCGTTGCTGCTACTGCTGCTGCTAAGTTGCTTCAGTCGTGTCTGACTCTGTACGACCCCATAGATGGCAGCCCACCAGGCTCCCCCGTCCCTGGGATTCTCCAGGCAAGAACACTGGAGTGGCTTGCCATTTCCTTCTCCGATGCATGAAAGTGAAAAGTGAAAGTGAAGTCACTCAGTAGTGTCTGACTCCTAGCCACCCCATGGACTGCAGCCTACCAGGCTCCTCCATCCATGGGATTTTCCAGGCAAGAGTACTGGAGTGGGGTGCCATTTTAAATTCGTTAGGAGTTACAAAATGGTGATAGTCTATCACTCCGTATTTATTTTTAGCTATACCACCTCTAAAGAGAAACTTTCCTTCAGCTATTTGGTTATTTGGGGTTATAGTTTATATAGGAAAGACAAGATACATGTTTTAAAAAATAAGTCCATTCACTCTCATTCTCTAATGGTGCACAATGAAATGTATTTTCTTAGCTCATTATGAACTCTTAAAAATTTTTTATTTATTTATTTATTCATTTCTTGGCTGTGCTGATTTTTCATTGTTGGGGCTTTCCTCTGGTTCCAGCGAGCAGGGGCTACTCTCTAGTTGTGGTGCGAGGGTTTCTCTTGTGGTGCCTTCTTTTGTTGCGGAGATGGGCTCTAGGGCACAGGCTCAATAGTTGTGCGTGGGTTTAGTTGCTCTGCAGGATGTGGGATCTTCCCTGACCAGGGATCGAACCCATGTCTCCTACATTGGCAGGTGGATTCTTTACCACTGAGCCACCAGGGAAGACCCATTATGAACTCTTGGATTTAAATCTCTATCTGAGAAGTCATAATACATTTTAGTAATTATCCATAAAGATATTCAGATCGTATTTTGTTTGACCAGAGGGAACCTCTTCAGATTGTTCCCTGAGTTCTTTTGATAAAACATTAAGAATTGGCCTGCAATGCAGGAGACCTGGGTTCGATCCTTGGGTTAGGAAGATTCCTTGGAGGAGGGAATGGCTGCCCACTTCAGTGTTCTTGCCTGGAGACTTCCGTGGACAAGAGGAGCCTGGCGGGCTACAGTCCATGGACTCACAAAGAGTTGAATACAACTGAGACTAAGCAACTAATGCTTTGACATTAGAGCTTCTTAGCTCGGGAACCTTGTTCTAAGAGTTAAAATAATCCAATTGTCCTCTTTTTAAGCCTGATCTTTGGTGCTTGGAGGACAAAGACATTTTTTGCTTGAATTGCTTTTGTCTTGTTTTTATGTAAATATCTCACTAGGGATACCCACTTCCCCTAAAGTAGTTTTATGGTTGTGTTTGATGTGATGCCAAAAAGGAAGTGCATGAAGGGGTACTGATATAACATTAATGGGCATAGAAATGGTTTTACGCCCTATTGCAGGGGAACATCTTAAGCGTGGTTTAGAATCTAAGGTTTTGGGCCCCAGCATTTTCTTTCTTTCTTTCTTTTGGCCACATTGCATGGCTTGTGGGATCTTAGTTCCTTGACCCGGGATCAAACCTGGGCCCCCCGCAGTGAGAGTGCTGAGTCCTAACCAGTAGTCCACCAGAAAACTACCCCCAGCATTTTCTTAATAATGGTCAAATATTGGAATTTACTCCACACTCTGTCTGAACTTCTGCCATTTTCTGATGTTCTTGATTAGTTCATTTGCACGCTTTTACTTTATGCCTGTTGTATGTAGAATAAAAATGAGAAGAAATGAATTCTGCCTTTAAGAAGTGTTCACCCATATTTGTTAGGAACCTGCCACAGAGTCTATTTAAGTTTCAGAGTGATTACAGAAAATCTATTATAATTTCAGAGAAGCATCTGTCAAAGTATGGAGTAACTTGAATAAGTGGAATCTTCAGAGGTTGGTAGAGGTTCCCTGGTGGCTCAGATGGTAAAGCGTCTGCCTACAATGCGGGAGACCTGGGTTTGATCCCTGGGTTGGGAAGATCTCCTGGAGAAGGAAATGGCAACCCATTCCAGTATTCTTGCCTGGAGAATCCCACGGACGGAGGAGCATGGTAGGCTACAGTCCATGGGGTTGCAAAAGAGTCGGACACGACTGAGCGAGCTTCACAGCTTCAGAGGTTGGTTACAGACGGTTTTTCAGAAGTGTCTCAGAAATGATAGCACGTGGGAATGCCAATTTTGTTTTGATCCACATTCTTAGTTTTGCATCTGTCTAGCTATGGTGTTGATATAGTCATAGCTATATGACCATAGCTACGCATCTTCCTAGCTATCGTTATGTATGGATGTGAAAGTTGAACCATAAAGAAGGCTGAGCACCGAAGAATTGATACTTTTGAATTGTGGTGCTGGAGAAGACTCTTGAGAGTCCCTTGGACTGCAAGGAGATCAAACCAGTTAGTCCTAAAGGAAATCAACCCTGAATAGTCATTGGAAGGACTGATGCTGAAGCTGAAGCTCCAGTATGGTGAAGCTGAAGCTCCAATACTTTGGCTATCTGATGCGAAGAGCTGATTCATTGGAAAAGAAAGACTCTGATGCTGGGAAAGATTGAAGGCAAAAAGAGAAGGGGGCTGCAGAAGATAAGATGGTTAGATCACATCACTGACTCAGTGGTCATGAATCTGAGCAAACTCTGGAAGATAATGAAGGACAAGGAAGCCTGGTGTGCGGCAGTCCATGAGGTCGCAGAGTCGGGCATGACTTGGCGACTAAATAACAACAACAGCATCTTGCACGCAAAGATTCATTTTACTCTTTCTAGGAATTTTTCCTTGAATATATTCAGTGGAGCCCACTCTTATATTGTGTTGAGGATCTGTGCGTGGACTTGCTTTTTAAGTAAATACCCTTATGATAAGCTCCTTTTTGTCATTTTATAACCAGGCACATCATTTCTATAGTAATAGCATTACTCTTAAAACTGAACCAGGTTGAGTTTATCTTGTTGCCTCCCCAGTTTCCTCCCAGAATATACATTGTAAATAATGTTGCTTCTGGTTGAATTATTTACACCTCTATCTTCTCTGTTTTTATTGTTGAATTGCTGCTTAGCTTCTTATTATATGGTGAAAAGTAGACATTAATAACTCAAATTCTGATTTTCATTGTAGTTGCTCAGATTAGCCCTTGGGATTGGTTTTTACAACTTAGATCTCTCACTTCTGGATCTTTTGGCCTCTGGTTGTATTTGACTTTTTTTGATGGGGAAAAAGAATTTCCTTTTTTGGGGATTGGAGTGGCTATTCCCATGATCATATTCATCACAGTGTTAAGACTTCAGCGTAAGTGTTCAGGTCCACATTTTTTCAGGCTTTCAGAGATCGTGGTACATTTAAACTTCCTGAAGTGATTCCTTTAGAAATGTTTCCATGATTTGGTCTGTGTGCGGAGTGATCAGAGTGATGTGAAAGTCTTGTATAAGGACATATTTGTATTCATAGGGGATTATTTTAATCTTCAGTTAGTCTGGAGAGGGCTCAAAAACTGGATTAGGGTAATAGCTTCATTTCTGTGCTAAAGGGCAGCTTAGGCAAAAGTTTTTTCATGTTTAAGTAATTTTATTTATTTTCTTCAAGTTTAAGAACTGAGGAACGGAGCCAAAGTCTGTGTTTGTGTGTGTCTCTCCATTGTATAAATGGGAGAATAAATACAGTAGTCGTAATGTTTTAGTTTAAGCTGATGATGTGATGGTATTGTTTCGATGTCTTTGTTTTGTTAACATCTTAATGCCAGTGTGTAAATTAATGTGATTTCAAAATATGTTTTTGAATGTAGATCAGATCAGCCATTGATTTGCCCTCCAACGGAGTCTGCTGAAAGCCCCTTCAAATTTCTTCAGGATGCCTGCGGCACTTGTGGAGAACAGCCAGGTAATCTGTGAAGTCTGGGCCAGCAATCTGGAAGAAGAGATGAGGAAGATCCGAGAAATTGTGCTCAGTTACAGTTATATTGCCATGGTAAGGAGCTCTACTCTCTTTGACTCACCTTCTGAAACGGGCTTAGGGAATATTTATTATGAGATTTTGAAAGAAATGATTACACTAAAGCCATGGTAAATTTAACATGCTGGCAGGTTATGTTGCTTTTATGAAACATCAAGGTAGCCTGTGTGTCTGAGAAGGATGTAACGTGCAGGATCTTAGATTATTGATGATGTTACTCTGTCTTTAAATAGAAGTTGTCTCAGCCCATAGGACACATGTGTTCCACAGGTATGGTGACTTGGACAGTGTCGCAGCACTTTTTAAAAAGTAGTTGGCAGCATTTAAAAGTCAAGAGATCTTACTCAAATTCCAGATTTCTGGTATATCTGGAAAAAATGGGCACCATAGGGTCCACTTTCCTGTCCGGTGTTGAGTAGCTGGAGGGAGACATGTGTCCTAGTGAAATCAAGGCCCTCTTTTAGGGGAGGTGCGTACTCTTTAGTTTGCTCCAGTCTCCAATACTCATAACCCTTTTCATATTTTGTGTGCTTTACTCCTTTACTTTAACTGCCTGGAGTTTGTGACTCCTGCTGTGGAGAGTATAGAATTACGCCTTCAGGCTGGTATTCAGAACTCTCTCTCTGATCTTGTTCCAGGCTTTTTACTTTAAGCCAAGCTTGGGGCTCTTGATTATTATTTTCTAATGGCTGTCTCATGTTCCTGTATTTGTGTTTATTCATAAGAGTTCTGTTCTCAACCTCAACTGTTCCTAGTTAATTGTATATGAACCTAGAATGGTGGTGTTTTTTTTTTTTTTGCTACCCTGCATGTCTTGTAGGATCTTAGTTTGCCAACCAGTGAAAGTGCTGAGTCCTAACCATTGTACCACCAGGGAATTCCCAAACTGAGAATGTTCTTAATGGACCCAGAGTTAGTCAACTACTTCTGTTCGCGTTCTGCTTAGATCTCCAAGCTGTTGTGTAAAGCTTCATGATTCCAGTGCTCCTTCAGCAGATTAATGAAATCAGTATTTTAAGGTGAATTTTTGTGCCTGAGCTTGGGGTTTGTCGTATAGCTTTTATAAATGGAGACAAAAATTTTTTTATGAATGATCAAGTCGGCATCCAGTGGTTTGTGAAACCTTATGACAAGAGACTTTTTCCTTTCCTAGGACACAGAATTTCCAGGTGTTGTGGTACGACCCATTGGTGAATTTCGTAGTTCTATAGATTACCAGTATCAGCTTTTACGGTGCAATGTTGACCTTTTAAAAATCATCCAGCTGGGCCTTACATTCACAAATGAGAAGGGAGAATATCCTTCTGGAATCAACACCTGGCAGTTCAACTTCAAATTCAACCTTACGTAAGTGTCTGAGACACTTCTCAGTGTTATTCTTAGACTTTCTACATTTGTGCAGACTGTGACTTTAACTGATTTTATTAATTTTTAAGTTTTGTTTCCCTCAAACCCAAGTAGGGGGTGGACAGAGTAGTCAGTCAGAAGATGGAGTAACAAATATCAGAAAGAAAAGCCTCCCTTAAAGAACTCTTGCAAGTTGACAATAAAAAGCTCAGTTAAAAATAGGTGTAAGATTTGAATATATATTTTTCCAAAGAAGATTTAAAGATGGCCAATAAGCTTGTGAAAAGATGGCCACCATCCTTAGTCATTAGAGAAATGCAAATCTCAACCAACAGTAAATAAACTACTTCATACCCATTAGGCAGCTATAATCAAGAAGACATAATAGCAAATGCTGATGAGGGTGTGGAGAAATTAGAACTCTCATATATTGCTATTGGAAACATAAAATGGTGCAGCCTCTTTGGAAAACAGGCAGTTTCTCAAAAGGTGAAACATGGCGTTACCGTATGACCCAGCAATTGCACCTAAAAGATGAAATCATACATCAGTGTAAAAACCTGTGAGTGTTCATAGCAGCATTATTTATAAAGGCCACAATGTAGAAACAGTCAGTCCAAATGTCTGTGATCTGAGGAATGGCTGTATATGGTATCTCCATGCCATGGAATGTTACTGGACTGTCCAGAGAGATGAAGTACTGACATGTGCTATACATGCATGAGCTTTGACAACATCATGCTAACGGAAAGAAGCCAGACACGAAAGATCACATATCCTATGATTCTGTTTACTTGAAATGTCCAAAATAGGTCCTTGAGAAAAGAGTGGTAATTGTCCAGGGTGGATAGCGGGGAGGTAATGGGGAGTGAGTGCTTAATGGGTATGGGTTTCTTTTAGAGGTGATGAGGTGGCACATGATTGATAGTGGTTATACAACTCTGTGAATATACTATTGAATTGCACACTTTACATGAGGGCATTGTTCACTATGTGAATTATATCTTAGTAGGGCTGTGTAAAATGTAAAAGGGAAATCAGTTCCCCAATTAGGAGATCAGGGTTCTAATTGCAGTTCTGCCATATCTTAGCTGGGCAAATCTGGGTCAGTTATTTTACCTTCTATAATTCAGTTTCCTGTCTGTAAATAGTGTTACTACTGTCTTTCATAATAGAAATGAAGTGTAGAGAGTATGCTAATCAAGGGTGATTGAAACTGAAGCCTATCTGATAGTGGGCAGATTTTTATGCACTTTAGAAATAAGCTGTGGTAAAAACCACACAACATGAAATTTACCATCTTAACCATATTTAAGTATACAGTTGTAATGTTAAGTGTATTTGCGTTGTGGTGAGGCACACCTCCAGAACTTTTTCATCTTGCAAATCTGAAACTGTATCCGTTGAACAACAGCTCACCTTTTTCCTTTCCCCCAGCTCTTGGTAACCATCATTCTCCTTTGTTTCTATGAATTTGACTACTTTAGATATTTCATATAAGTGGAATCATACAGTATTTGTCTTTTTGTGACTGGCTTATTTTACTTAGCATAATGGTGCTGGAGAAGACTCTTGAGAGTCCCTTGGACAGCAAGGAGATCAAACCAGTCAATCCTAAAGGAAATCAACCCTGAATATTCATTGGAAGGACTGATGCTGAAGCTGAAGCTCCAATATTTTGGCCACCTGATGTGAAGACCCGACTCATTGGAAAAGACCCTGATGCTGGGAAAGATTGAAGGCAAAAGGAGAAGAGGGCGGCAGAGGATGAGATGGTTAGATAGCATCACTGACTCAATGGATATGAATCTGAGCAAACTCCGGGAGATAGTGAAGGACAGGGAAGCCTTGTGTGCTCCAGTCCATGGGGTCGCAGAGTTGGACACCAGTTAGCGACCGAGCAGCAACAACAAATGTCCTTAAGGGCCGTCCATGTTGTCATATGTGGCAGAATTGCCTCCCTTAGCTGAGTGATAGTCCGCTGTGTGTATGTGCTGTGTATTGTTCATCTGCTCATCCATTGATGGACCTTTGGGTTGTTTGCATGTCTTGGCTGTTGGGAATAGTGGTGCTGTGAACATGGATGTGCAGAGATCTATCACCTTGAGATACTGATTTTCTTTCCTTCGTATATATACCTAGAAGTGGCATTGCTGGATCACATCATAGTTCTTCTTCGAAGTTTTTGAGGAGGATGTAATTTTTAAGGGGAAAATTTGGGGAGATCATTGTTTTGCTCATTGAATGAGGTGGTGTTAGTGTATTTCCTGTTGGGCCCCAGTTCTTGAAAACTGCTTTGTTTAATTGGGACCAGGAGCATCTGATAGGTCAGAAATAATTTTTTGATTATTGTTCTGGAGTTTTCTTTGAGGTTCAGAGAATAATTTTAGGAGATGATCTGGATCTTTCCTTTAACTGTAGTTATTGAGTCCTTAGCCAAAGCCTGTTATTTGTACAGTGATGACAGTTTAGTACACAGGAAAAATAAGGGTTATATTTATTGCATGATTGGTGTTTGTATTTAAAATAGTGTTTATTTTAGTAAGAACAAGATTGTGATTCAGCATTGGTTTCAGTTTAGTGGAAAAAAATTGAGATTGTGGTGTTTTGGTTTCTAGCGTTCTGTCCTAAGTTTATGTGAAAAACAAAAGGCAAGCAGTGAAATCTAGTGGAAAAGGAGGAGAACACAAACCTTCATTTCTGTTATGTGGTATTATAAATATTCCTGTGTTTAGATTAATGGATCTTTACAGTGGAATACTATTTCAGAGCCACAAAGAATGTGTTATATCTGTGAGTGTTGGTCTGGAAAGATAGTCTGTGATATGTAGATACAGGGATGGAGGTGTGTCTGTGGGTAGAGAAAACAGGGTATGTAAACTGAGATGAGGGCTTCCCTCATAGCTCAGTCGGTAAAGACTCCCTGTAATGCGGAGACCCAGGTTCGATTCCTGGGTCGGGAAGATATTCTGGAGAAGGAAATGGCAACCCACTCCCGTATTCTTGCCTGGAGAATCCTATGGACAGAGGAGCCTGGCAGGCTACAGTCTGTGGGGTCGCAGGAGTCAGACACGACTTAGCGACTAAACCAACCAACCAACCAAACTGAGATGAAAGAATTAAAACAGTCATTTCTATGTGGTAGCATTATAATAAAGTTATTTTTTCCACTTTCTGTTATTTTTAAATTTTTGCATTGATTGACTCTGCTTTTCTTTAAATGAGAAAATGTGGATCTTTCATAATGAATACACTTATTTTGCAGGGGAAAAAATCCCATTTTTCTTTCTGTTACAGATAAGATTACTTTGTTTGCTAGAATACTGGAAGGAATGAGTTGATTTATTCTTAAAGTATGAAAGCAATTCAAGAATACTTGTTCTGTGATTTATATAGTGATGGTAATATTGTTGCCCACTCCTTTTACTATGCTAGGAGCTAAGAAATGAATGCCTTCTTTTTTAGAGAGGACATGTACTCCCAGGATTCCATAGATCTCCTCGCTAACTCAGGACTGCAGTTTCAGAAGCATGAAGAGGAAGGGATTGACACACTGCACTTTGCAGAGCTGCTTATGACATCTGGGGTGGTTCTCTGTGACAACGTCAAATGGCTCTCATTTCACAGGTCAGTCTCAGTGTTTCTCTTTTGCTTTGGGAGCAGGCAGTCGAATTCTTACATTACTTTTGCAGTCCTCTTGGCACTCTTATTGTTCACTAGCAGTTATAAAGTTGAAATGATAACTATTGCTCACATTTCAGTTTTTCAAAAAACACTTTGGAGCTCATGCTGGTTTATTTCACACAGTATTAGGCTGTGTCCTGTGGCTGTCAGGGGGTATATGCCAAGTGGAAAGATGGAGGGTGGGAAAGATAGAAGACTTGGTCACCTTTTCTTGTCATTTAAATGGCTGACCTGGAGTTTCCTGGGTACTCAAAAACCACATTCTCCTTGAGAGGTATTTTTTTTTTTTTCTGCCACACTGCGTTGCTTGTGGGATCTCAGTCCCCAACCAAGGATTGAACCCAGGCCACAGTGAAAGCTGCTAACCGCCAGACCACTAAGGAACTCTCTACTTTTCACTGCTTTTAAATTTTTGATGTGTAAAACCCACATTGATAAACCCTTGGATTCACTTACATATATCCCATATTAATCTGTTAGGTTGTCATTTAATGGAAAGTTCAGAGTATAGGATAAACTCGAGTCCTTTGGAAAACTGAAGTTCCTAACATGAGGTAGCACCATAAACTCTGAGAAATGGGCAGTTGAATGCTGGGGTCTGATAACTGCTGATAACTCTTTTACCTTACTGCCTCATTCTCTCCTTATAGTGGCTATGATTTCGGCTACATGGTAAAGTTGCTAACAGATTCTCGTTTGCCAGAAGAAGAACATGAATTCTTTCATATTCTGAATCTTTTCTTCCCATCCATTTATGATGTCAAATACCTGATGAAGAGTTGTAAAAATCTTAAGGTACACAGTATTTTTCTTAATATATAGTAACAACAAGAAAAAGATAAAAATGTAGATTTGTCATTTTGCTTTATGGCAGTTTGTTGAGCGTGTGTCCTTGAAATCCTGCCGGGTGCCAGTCTGGTGCTAGACAGGGTGCACGTAGAGTAGACTGGCACAGGGATTTGCGTGGTAACTGTCTTTGACCTGGGCATGCACGGAGCCTTCTACTTCTCTCACCCTAAGGCAGGCGTTCCTCACTTAGGGCCCACGAACCTAGTGAAACAGCTGGAGACGTGAGGTATGTGTACAGTTTGTTAGCGATAGGGTTTGCAGTGTTCCAGACTCTCAGAGGAGTTTTAGCTCTAAACAATTTAAGAACTCTCTCCCCTAAAAATTGCTAATCTAAGAGGCTTCCATCTAGAATGGCACTGGCATTTACTCTTTCCCCAACCTTGTTTTCCAGCAGTGAGGACTTTCAGTGGCAGAGGCCTGACAAGATTAATACAGAAAAGAAAGGAGTGAAAAGTGGTGCGACATAAGACAGTGTATCATTTGGAGGGTTAAAAAATGGGATAGTCTGGGGTGAGGCCTGTTAAGTAAATAGTTGACATAGTTGACTCCAGTAGAGCAGACAGACAGAGTTGACAGACATAGGTGACTCCAGTAGAGAAGTTGGGTCTGTAGTATTATATGTGTTTTCCTTCCATCTCCAGGGAGGTCTTCAGGAAGTTGCTGATCAGTTGGATTTGCAGAGAATTGGAAGGCAGCACCAGGCAGGCTCAGACTCACTGTTGACGGGAATGGCATTCTTCAGGATGAAAGAGGTAAGGCAAAAGGCTTTTTGGAAATCTATAGTGTCTCTTGGAAGTTGATGGCCACCTTGAAAGCAGGATTTTTTTTTTGGTGTGTGTTTGTTATGCATATGTTAAACACACTGATTTGAGAGGCAAAGAAGCATTTTGAAATGGAGGTTACTCAGCATGCTCAAGTCTAGAAGTGTACTTAGTGTTCCTTGCAGTGCTCATCCTTGCAAGTATTTGCTTTTCTTCTGATTTCTGTAATGTGAACACATTTGTTAAACCACTCACTCATTTTATGCTGAGTTCTATTAATTATCAAATGTCCCAATCTGATGTCATACTCAGTGGTGAGAAGCTGAAAGCTTTTCCTCTACGATGAGGAACAAGACAAGGATACCCACTCTTGCCAGCTTTTATTCAACATGGTTTTGGAAGTCCTAGCTGGAGCAGTTAGGCAAGAAAAAGAAATTCAAGGCATTCAAATCAGAAAGGAGGCAAACTGTCAGTATTTGCAGATGACATACTATATATAGGAAACCACAAAGACTCTTATCAAAAAACTTTCAGAACTAATAGATGAATCCAGTAAAATTGCAGGATAAAAAAATTAATATAAAAATCTTTTGTGTCTATACGTTGATAGTGAACTATCAGAAAGAGAAATTATGAAAACAGTCTCATTTACATCAAAAAGAATAAAATGACCTTGGAATAAATTTTACCAAGGAGATGAAAGACCTGTACACTGAAAACTGTGAGACACTAATGAAAGAAACTGAAGACATAAGTCAATGGAAAGATATTCTGGGCTCATGGATTGGAAGAATTAATATTGTTAATTCATACTACCCAAAGCAGTCTACAGAGTGAATGTAATCCTGATCAAAATTCTAGTGGGGTATTTTTTCACAGAAATAGCACAAATAATCCTAATATTTGTATGGAAGCATAAAAGACCCCCAATAGCTAAAGCCATCTTGAGAAAGAAGAACAAAGCTGGCAACATCATGCTCCCAGTTTTGCCCTTTGGGGCACCCTTGGCAGGGTCTGGAGACATTTTCGGCTCTCATAACCTGGGGAGTGGGGTTATGCTGCTGAATATCCCACAGTGCTACCGTACACTGGACCACCTCCTCAACCTCCAGCAGAGCGTTCTCCTGCCCAGGAGTGCCCAGAAGGGTGACACACCTTGCTGTGTGTGCTTCATGTCCATTTTTGTAACAATCTATTACTGTGTTACCCATTTTATGGACCGGAATCTGTGCCTTAAGGAGCATTGAAGTGACTTTACCACAGTGAGTCAGTCTGAGGCTAGAGCTCAAGCTTTTAACCGTTGTGCTACCTGTTAAAGAGAAGGGATGAGATAGAGGCCGTTGTACTAAAAGCAACAACAGCAGCAGAGGGATCTTGGCAGTGAAAACTCATGGAAAGATCAGTAGAAGTCTGTTTTGAAAGGGGAACCTGTATAGAGAGAAAGGAACATGAAACGACTCTGCAGAGGAGAGGTTTGGAGCCTTTCTTTATGAAGTTAGCTTCTAGTTGGCTAGATGTTCAAGGCCTTAAGAAAGCTGGGAGGTGCTGATGTGATAGTGTTGCGGCTTGGCCTGATTCTTGGCCTGACTCTTGGCGTGGTTCTCACCAGGGGTTCTCTGTCCTGTTCTGCAGTTGTTTTTTGAGGACAGTATTGATGATGCCAAGTACTGTGGGCGGCTCTATGGCCTAGGCACGGGAGTGGCCCAGAAGCAGAATGAGGATGTGGACTCTGCCCAGGAGAAGATGAGCATCCTGGCGATCATCAACAACATGCAGCAGTGATGGCGGCGAGGCTCTGCAGGCTGGCCCGGCTCCAGAGTGGTGCTTCCTGTGCTGACCGTGTATACTCACCTTCCTCCCCAAGAGAAGACGCTTTTTTGAGCAAACTGTACCTACCATCTGCATTTACAGACAGACTTTTGTTTTACTGAAGACAAAAGATGACTTTATTTTAGATCCAGAAGAAGTTTGCTCTGAATTTGTAACGTCTTCCCTATTCCTCATCCCTAAGCCTCTCTTCTCCAGTTATCTCCTGCCACCAGCATCCATGGCTCCTTTGACACCTTTTAAAATCCAGGACAAGTTGGAAACAAACTAGTAAAATGTATATAACTCTTACCTGTTGTCATTCTTTTTCTTTTAAATTTGTTGCTAATCTCTGAGGATGAAGACTTCTTGCTGTGAACCTCAGCTGAGCTGAGGGCTTCGAGCAAAAGTGGAACCAAGCGATGGGCTTGTGAAGTGGGTTATAGATGTTGAGCCTTTTCCTTTCTTTCCTTTCTTTTGTTTATTTTGACTTTTCTCAAGGACATTTGCTTTCCTCACACTTTGCTGGTCTTATATATTATTATGTGGAAATGAATTAGTGCTGAGAAGACCAGATAATGAAAATGTTCCTTAAAAACAAATTTCTACTGCATCTGTCTACGCATTATGTACAAGGAACTCCAGAATGGGTATTAAGTTAACCACTTAAATGTCTTCAAGTCTGTTCCATTGTGCCACTGAGATTAGCTGTGACATATGCATCATTTGAAATCATTTTAAGTTTTCATTTCATAAAATATCTTGGAAATTACTGAGAGCAGGTTTTGGGTCGTAAGTCTGTTATATTTTCAGTAATGTGATTTCAGATGGTTGTCTCTGTTCTCCCACCTCTCTTCTCTGTTTTCTGTGCTTTTCCTTTTCAGCAAACTGAGAAGTTAGGGACATGGATTAATGTGAGTATAAGGAAGGTGAGTCTTTTAAAAAAGTCACAGTGGTTACATGTAAACAGGGCAGTAAGGAATTTGGTTTATAGGGTTCTCTTGGAGTAGTATCCCATGCACAACTGGGGTAAGGAAGCTCAGGATTGTGAAATTTTTTTTTAACTAGTCATTTAAAAAGTATGCTGTATTTTTTTTTTTTTTTGAATGACTACAGTATGGACAATTTCAAAAACCAAAAACTCCTTTGGAATAGTGGAAATGAAAACTGGTAACTCACTGAAGTGGATGAATAGTCTTGCATTTTAAAAGCTTATGGAAAACTCAATTTGAAATGATTAAAAAATGTCAAGTATTATAAGCTGGTATTTAAGATGCTTGTAAATATTATTTATGTTTTTAATTTTGTAAAATAAAGATTTCTTTTTAACCACTGGCATGAAGGTTTGGTCTTTCGAAACTCTGAATTGCTGGCTCTAGAAGATGGTTGTTGACATGGGTGCAACTTGCCTCCATTTTCCACAAGTTGGCTTGCATACAAAATGTCTCATTCTGTAGAAAGCTCTTAATGAGCAACTGTGTAAATGGAATTGTCTCTTTACTTCCTATGCTCTGCTGATTATTGGGCCTTACTTGGAAATTGGTTTTAATTCTGTTTCCTGGTGCTATTCCATTATATGTGGTGGATTCGCTTATTAATTACTGGACTTTTAGACAAATTGAAGTTCTAGATTTGGTTCAGGACTTTGTTTCCAGTCCTTCCTTTTGGCCCAACAATATGGGGCTGTAATAAGTCTCCCAAGTGGTCTAGTGGTAAAGAATCTGCCTGCCAATGTGGGAGACATAAGAGATGCTAGTTCAATCCCTGGGTGGGGACGATTCTCTGGAGTAGGAAATGGCAACCCATTCCAGTATTCTTGCCTGGGAAATCCCATGGACAGAGGAGCCTGGCGGGCTACAGTCCATGGGGTTGTAAACAGTTGGACACAGTAAGTCAGGTACAAGAGCAGAGCTAGAATTTTGACTGCAATATATATTTATCGTTGTAATTGTGGTAAAGCAGCTTCAGTCAGTGGTTCTGAATCAAGGTGCTTTGGCATACTGGTGACTATGAGCCCTACACAGATGTCCTAAAAAATTTGGATTAAAATAGGCATTTAGTTACTTCTTGGCCTTTTGACTAAGATCAAGTATAAAATAGGCATTTATGTTTGCCACAGTTAAGGACAGGTTTACTGACATGGGGGTGTACACGCTGCATAGAGATAACTTTATATTTAAAGTGCTAAAGAAGGGGCACAGGTCTAGTAGAATTGGAAAGAACTTCACTTTGTATACAGGAGTGTGTAGGGCTGTCAGTGGTTATCCTTAGAAAGGGATGGTCCTGCAGAATATCCAAGAGAATACTAACTTGGGTGTGATTCAGCTCCCCCACATACAGTCCCCCTTATCTGTGGGGGAAATGTTTCAAGACCCACAGTGGTGCCTGAAACCATGCGTAGTACTGAACCCTATAATGTATGATTTGTAATCTTCATATACTCATGGGTAGGTAGTGTATTCAGTGTGGATATGCTGGACAAAAGGATGATTCATGTTTTGGTGGGATGGACTGGGAGGGCTGTGAGATTTCTTCATGCTACTCAGAATGGCCACAGTTTAACTTATGAATTGTTTATTCCTGGAATTTCCCATCTAATATTTTTGGACTCTGTTGACTGGGGGTAACTGAAACTATGGAAAGTGACATTGTGGCTGGGGGTGGAGGGGCTATTGTAATCCCAGTTATTGAATTTCTGTGGTTTGCTAAGGCAGTAAGGTTGACTACCACTCACAAGCCTTGGTTGTCAGCCAGTGCTAGTATGAAAGCGCTGTTTAGAATCCTTTAAGTCCAAGCTATTAATGAGCATTTTTTCAGTTTCCCAGCTTATTCAGTGGATAAGTCTGAATTATGCACCTACTAGATACTAGACATTGTAAGTACATGCTAGGGATAAAGTAGGAAATGGAAAACAATCTCTATCCTCATTGGAGTTTACAATCTACCTGTGTTGCCAGATAGTAAATCACAAAAATATAATTTGTGAGCTGTAAAGTATAGGATATTGATGTACCTGAGGTTGAAGTCAAAGGACAGTCTTTGAGAAAGGACATTTTTCCAGCTGTGGTGTGCAGCATGTGGGATCTTGGTTCCTTGATCATGCCCCCTGCATTGGAAGCACAGAGTCTTAACTATTGAACCACCAGGAAAGTCCCCGAGAGAGGACTTTTAAGCTGAGATCTAAGAGATGAGCACAACTGGACCAGGCAGAGAAACAACATAGGCCGAAATCCCTGAGATGACAAGAGAACTTGGTGGCAGCTCAGAGACCAGTGTGACTGGAGTCTTGAAGCAAGGATGAGAACATCTAGGCAGAAAGCTGAGAGGTAAGGGCTAGGATTAGGCAGGGCTTTCCAGTACCAATGGGAAAATACTTTAAAAGTTTTTTAGTTGGGAGTAGACAAGATTTGATTTGTAAGTTATACCAGTCATTGGTATATGAAGAGTGGTGAATTAGTAATAAGAAAGCAGGTTTAGGAAATTCCTTGGAGGTCCAGTAGTTAGGACATGGTGCTCTCACTGCCGAGGGCCCGGGTTTGATCCCTGGTTGGAGAACTAAGATCCCACAAGCCATGCGACAAAAAAAGAAAAAGTAAGCAGGTTCAGATACTGAGAGGTGAGTGCAGCTTTCTGGGTAATAGGATGGTGGTTTGTATTAGAGAACAAGTTACTTTGGGTGGGGTAAAAGTACCAAAACTAAATCTTTAGTTGCTTAGTGATGTATCTTATCCACTCAGAAAGCTTGAGTTACCTCCCTGTGGTTCTGATAATTAGGAAGATGGAAATGAAAACCATGTATTCAAATTAGAATTCAGTTCAGTCACTCAGTCGTGTCCGACTCTTTGTGACCCCATGGACTGCAGCACCCCAGGCCTCCCTGCCCATCGCCAACTCCCGAAATAGTTTGATACATTATCTGGAATTGGAAAAAGGAGTTTGAGAGGAAATGGAGTTGTGTAATTTCTTTCGTCTTTGCTTTTGGAAGTCTCCTTGCTTAGTTGTAGAGCAATACTTGTTCTTACCAAAGCAGGGATCAAGGAGGATGTAGGATGCCCCTACCCAGAGGTGTTGGTTTTGGTAAATCATGAAGGAATTTAGAAATTTCTAGTTTAATAATACTGCTCTTTACTCTAAGTGAAGCATTTGTTCCTTTTAACAGACTGTAGAACTGGTACCTAGTTCTCCACTTTGCTACAAAGATTCTTCATACATCTTCCTAAAATTCACGTACCTATGTAAAGAACTATGAGGATCTAAATTGTACAATATTTCCTTTTTTGGATTTAGGGTTTTAAAATCCTAAAGCTAGGTCTAATAAAAAAACAAAAACAAATCCCAGTAAGTCAGATCTCTGAAAACTGCCTCTAAGGAAAAGTTTATTTTTCCTTCCTAGAGTTTCTGTAATCAATTTCATTCTTGCCCACAACAACCCCAACCCTTGGAAATAATTGACAAATAAATAGGACACTGGAGCAGGAAAGCTTTCACAATGAATCCCCTAAAGAAAATAGTACTGGGAAAGTGCTCCCGCTCAACTCACCCTAAACTGCCTGGTTTCTATGTTATAGCAACTGTGATATTACAAAAACATCTGTTCCTGACATTTTTCAGCTATGTAAATAACCAATGGGAAGAACAGATCTTAAGAAAATGCTCATTAGTGAGGGGAAAACAATAACAACAGAAAACCAAAACCAAACAACAATAAACCCCCCACAAACCCCCACAGGGATTTGTAATTAAATAGTATATAGGGTCCTATTATGCTAAAGTTGGAGTCCAGTGATTCCAAAGTTACATATGCAAAATGAGGAGTATGCATTTTTCTTCAAAGATCATCTGTGGCTTTAATTCTCAAAAAGTCCCTATGATCCAAAAAAAAAAAAAAAAAGTTTAAGAACCAATGAAACAGTCATTTCATCCTGAGCTATTTTGATCACCATTCATTTCTTATAAAACTGAAGGGGTAAGTCACATCTGAATTAGTTATTTGTTCTTCTAAAGTGTTAGTCAGTGATTTGTTCAAAGAAGCAATTCCATTACCCACTGAAACCAAAGTTCTGTCCTGAAGTTCAGACAAAGGGTAGAGTCAGCATGATGGTAAGACCTCTTTCACATTCAAGCTTCAGTCTTTGAAAGAGTAGAAGTGAACCCAAATTAACAAAAACAGGTAAAGAAAAATGATACCAGTAGTCATAATATGCAGCAGTTGTATCTTAAACCAGAATGACATGTTTATGATCAGGCGAAGCATTTATAAAGGTAGCTTGTGTTTACGAATAAAACACTTTGGGTGACTGAAAGAGTTTCTCCTCTTTGGGTGAAACCTGCGTAAGGCAATCACTTAGCAGGTGTTAGTTCTTGAGTAACACTGCTGGCTTTTCATGATCTTTCCTCCAGTAGGAAACTACAATTGAGTCCAGAGTCAGATTTCACTGGGTCCAAGTGTAGAGTTGATTCAAACTTGACCCCTCATTTGTATTACTTGGATCACTGCAGAAGTATCTAGGGATCAAAGTGAATGTCTGGTGAAGTGTAAATGTAGAGGTGAAAGGTGTTGGATGTTTCAGATTTGGCTTTCTTACAGATCCTTGGAAGTTCATGTGTAGAGGGTCTGGTAATGTCGTTTGTAAACTTTTGTGTTGCCGTACTTCTGAAGGAGCTCTTGAGCCTGTTGCTGCATTTCCTGGGTCACAAAGCTAGGACATTGGGACCCGACGTGAAGCAGGATGAGGCAGCATTCCAGCACGTCTGGGAAAGGCCAGGTCTGAAAGATGACACGGGGATAAACAAGGAAGCATTTGCCAAACAAAAGCTCTGTACATCTGCACAGAAGTCACTAGTGACTCAGCCTCTGCTACTGACATATCCCTGGCGTGGCTGAGCCATTTCTCTCTTAAGACTCTTCATCAGTTACTCTAAGGAGAGATGATACTCAAAACTGGGATATCCTCAAACGATACAGTCTTTTTCTAAGAAGAGCCCTACTCAAATGAATTTAAAACATGATGCTTCTGTTACTACTAGGGGTCACATTCAAACGTACCTATCCATTTGTAAACGATCAAATACATGGTACCATTTTACTTTACCTCCTAATAGATTTCTCTGAAGGCTGAGGTATAAAATTGCTTGGGATATCAATCACTCTATTCTCACAAAACATTATAGCTCACCAAAGGCAATTAGATCCTCAGTTTTTAAATAGACAGAAATGTGTACAGAATTCAGATACATTAAAAAATTTGGTGTAGTCAACTGATAATACAAAAAGTAATATTTTACCAAATGAACTGCTAATGTATCTTACCTTAATACTCTCAGGAAGCTTAGCTATTCTCTCATTTGCCTCTGTAAGTCTTTTGGTTAATTCAGGCAAAGAAACTGGTTCATTTTTTTCTTCTTTACTAGTGATAATAAGAAAAGTTACAAGTCATATGTCTTATTGCACATAACTTTTAAATCCATTATGTTGTAAATTACTTTTGTCACCTGGGTCTTTAACTCTCATCTTTAAATACTAAGGCTAAGAGAAGGGAATTTAATGTGATGTGATATAAAGTTTTCAAAATGCGCTATCGTTCCTCACCACTTTCCAAATTCCCGTTTCTTAGACACACAGCTCCAGGAAGAATTAAGGTTCTTCAGGGGATTCAACCTGCAGCCAAGTGCGGAGGGCCTGGATTTCTCTGGGTAATGGGTTGGACAGAGTAGGGGTCCCTACCCTCGGGGTGTATGGATGCACGTTTTTCTGGGAAGAGTGTCTTAAACTTCTCAAAGGGGCCCTCTGATCAAAGGTTGAGAGCTGTTGGTTAGAGAACTGTTTAATGTTTTTCTTATTACTAAAACCAAACTTATAGTGCTGCTTAGAGTTTACCTCACTAGAGAAGTACTCAGAACTTTGACTCAAGATTTCAATTGTATTTTTAGAGCAACAAATGTAATTTTAATTTTTAAAAGTTAGTAATAATAGCTATAAATTTATTAACTACTAGTTAAGATATTTTAGGCCCTCTGCTGGCGGGAACATAAGGTAAAAGGTACTCAGCATAACAACTAATCCGTAACTGCTAATTACTGCAGATGGCACAGCCGAGTACCCTGTGACAATACAAAGGGGCTCTAAAGTGATCAGTGGTCATCTACCTGGCCCTTATTTTCAAAAGATGTGATTAGGACACTGCAGCAATCTGATCATTTGGGATGTTTTACAGTTTGGTGTGTAATTCTATATACTACCCTTTTTGTGTGTTTTTTTTGGGATAGTACTGAAAAATTAAAAAACAATGGTTTTTGGGAATTTCCTGGCAGTCCAGTGTTTAGGACTCTGTGTTTTCACTGCTGAGGGTGCAGACTGAATCCCTGGTCAGGGAACTAAAATTCCACAAGCCAGGGAGGCTGGCCAAAAGAAGAAAAACAGTGGTTTTCATTAATGATGTAATGTTGCAACTCCCTATTTTATATGACTGATTTTTTGGGAATCTTGCCCAAAAGGGTTTCATTGTATTATTTCATTAACAATATTTGTGATTTTGTTTGTCAAAACAAGCAAGGATAGGGTTGGTACTCCATTTATGGATAAGGGAACTAAAGCTCAAGAGACATTAAGACTCCTGAGGTCACTGAGCAGGACCAGGACTGGACCTCCACGTCTGACCCCAAAGCCTGTGCCTTAATGACTGCTGTGTGGGGCTTCCAAGTGACCCGATCAGTCTCACCAAGTACCATGTGAGAGTCGAGCAGGGGATTTTAGTTCCACAACGTACTGAATCAGTACTTACCACTGGTTCTGAGGATGAGAGAGGGACTCTCCTTCCTGTTCAGGTTCATTCTTATCAGGGCCATTTGCTGTGGATTTACAGAGTTGACTCTTCTGGTGTTGGCGGATCATTTCTCCCAAGGTCTCTTGGACTTCAGCAACAGTTCTCTGTGCATTTTGGAGGTCAGCATGCTTTTCTGACAAGAGCTCCTTACAAGCGTTCTGCATTTGCTCACCTTCTTCTATAAGTCTCACGTCTAGTTCTGGAGTCCTGCTTGGCTCTGGCTGGGAAGCTTTGGGGTCAGTTTCTTCAGGGCTGACCCTGTCAACCTCTAGGCTCTGTTCAGTAGAGGTTTTACTTCTGTGAGCAGCTCTTACCCAGACACTGGACTCAGGGCAAGGCCCAGAGAGAGACCACCAGAATTCATATAGACGTCCGTAAATAAAAAAGGCCTTCAGACTTTTGAAAGCTGGTGTGGTGGGAGACTGATGATCACCCAGTTTGCCTCTTAGGTGGTCACAGCCTAGAAGAGAAGAAAAGGATTTAGGGTTGTTTATTTCTTTGTCTGCCAGAAATCTGATTTCATGCCCACACGTTCCCTGTAACCCAAGAGGCCAGCCAGATCCCAAGAAAAAGAACGGCAGTGATCCGTGGGACCGCATGCTTTCCACCAAAAGTCGCCAGAGCTTCTGGCCTAAGACAGTGTCCTCATTGCTCCAAGCCATGTAAAGCATGACAGAAAGAAGTGTTTCATCAGTCCCACTGTAGGCTCTGGGGCTAAGATGCCACTGTGTTCTGAAAACCCCTAATGTTTTAGGTCAGTAACCAGTTATGTAGCTCAAGGAATGTTTTCTCCATTCTTTATAACTTGTGAGTACACTGCTATTTCTCTCTCTAGCTGTGTGTAGGAGAAAGTATATAGGGAACACTAAAGCAGGTAGGACCAGTAAAGGGAAACAGCTCAGTCACGCTAACTACCTCTTAGGACTTTGGGTTAGAGAATTCAAACTTTCTACTAAATGACACAATGGCCCATCTATGTCTTTCAATAACCTATGTACTCCTGGTGCCACACCACTGGCAGTGGTTATATCATCTTCAGTGGGTGTGCCCCCAGTAGGGCTGGGGTTCTTTACCCTGCGGAAGAAAGGCTGAGTGCACTTCCTGCATGATGGTGAAGTTTCCTGAGTCGTAGCTCCGGATCACAGCCCGAAGCAGTCCTTCCACAGCTGCGTCCCAGGAGCCCGCTTCCTGGCTTAGCACTGCCAAGGTCAGGTCATGGCAAATGTGGAGCAGGAGCTGGAGAAAAGAGCCAGAGTCTCAGGTAAACATCTTTGCACAGCAAGCACTGGGATGACACCAGAAAGGTTCCTATTTACAGCATTTGGGAAGTACACACAGTTCACATTTAAGAAAAATCCTCCTATCCCCACCACCCATTTTTGCTTCCTCATTGGAAACATTCATATTTAGTTGCACAGCAATATACAGTCTAGTTTTAAAGTCTGTTCAGGCTAAGAAAATGCCTTGATATTTGCATTTAATTAAAACATAAAGTTTTAATTAAACTTTTTCTGGAACTAAAAGCTTTATAATTAAAAGAAAATCTGGAGTATAATTAAGAAAATTTTCAATTTTAAGTGTGCAATTTGATGAGTTCTGACAAACATATGTATATATACATACATTTAGTATAGCCACCACCAAAATCAAGACATAGGATATGATATTTTCACTTTAAACCCCTTTGCAGTCACCTCCCCTCTCCCCATCCCTTGGCAACCTCCGATCTAGTTTTTGCCAGTATCATTTTGTCTTGTCTAGAATTCATATGAATGGAACAGTAGAGTCTGTAGTCTTCTGTGACTTGATTCTCTGACTTATCACAGTGCTTTCAAGATTCACTGATACTCTTTTTGCATTCGTAATTTGTTCCTTTTTGTTGTTGTACAGTTTTCCACTCTGTGGAAATACTGTAGTTTGTATACCCATTTGCCAACTGATGGACATTTGGGTTGCTTCTGTTTGGCTATATGAACCAATCTATGAACGTTTCTGTCCTAGACTGTGCAGACACCTGAGTTCACTTCTTTTGGTGAAATATCTAGGCAGTGGGGTTGCTCGGTCATCGTGCATATATGTTTAATTATAAGAAACAGCCACACAGTTTTCCAAAGTGCTATACTACTTGAGAACATCTCGTTCCTCAAGAATATAATAATGTTTCTCATTAAAAAAAAAAAAGTGGATAAACTGAGATGTTTTCATAGGATGAGTAGAGCAGCTGTAATGAATCGATTTGTTCTCTTCCTATCAATACAGACAGATTTTATAAACGGTCACATAATAAGCAAGCCACAAAATAACACATGGTCTGATGCAGGGGCTAAAATGTTGGTGAGCTAGGGGAGGGGAATGGGACTGGGCAAGGGAACACTGAGGGACTTCGACTTGGTTGTATTTCTTTAACTAAAAGCACAATATACAAAACCAAACCAAAAGACTCTGAAGCAAAAATGACAGAATATGAATATCTGTTAATTCCAATTGATGGGTACTTATTGTCCGCTTTTTTTGGTGGTGGTGGTTGTTGTTTTCAGACTGTTTTATTTTTTCATTTAGAAGGGAATGCTGGTCAAAGACTAACTTCAGAGATAAGGGCTCTAATTACCCTGAAGGGATCTTTCCACTTTCCTGGGCCTGGCTTAGTCTTTTCTGAAATGCAAACTGGCATTCTACATGTTTCCTTATTATACTAGACAGGGGTTAGAGAAGTCCTACTACTGAGTGACTAATATCAGAAGCTCAGGCAGAAGGCATACCTGTTTGGAGGGAGTGTTACTTGTAGCAGATGGGTACTTGATCTTTTGCAGCTGCTGAAATGCTGCCTGGTACTGCTCTGGGGAGTCGAGGCTGAAGGTGCTCTTCCATACTGCAGTCACCCTCTCCACAAAGGACCCTTCGCTGTCTGCGGGCCAAGCATTGTAAGAAAAGGAACTTTTGCCTTCAGAGAGCTGCTTTTCCTCCAGGTGCTTGGACAGTAGTTCAAGAAGGCAAAACACCAATCTCTGACCCTGGAACCCAAAAACAAAGGAGAGGAACTGTTACACAGGGAAGTGCTCCACTATCTAGGACTTTCCCTGTCTCTCAGATTCTCCCCCTCTGTATCTGCAGCAACCATACCCCCTCAGTGGGCTGCCAACCTGATGTGAGTCTTGAGTGTGGGGGTGGAGGGGAGGGAGGAGGTGATCTAATAGATGATTTTTCTAGGATCTTTGGGATCCTAGCCTTTTTGGGAATTCCTACCCACAGTTCTTGGAGCTCAAGCAACCATATTTTATAACATGAAACCCTAACTATAGCCCTACTCACTGATATTTAAGCCACATATGGGCCAGCCACTTAAGATTTGTGGCCAGTGTGAGAAAAGATGGGCTGGACTCATCTATCTAGTTCCTTCCTCCGCCCAGACTTCAGATGAAGGAATGCAAAAGTTAAAGCATCATGGGCAGAAGTGCTGGAGCAGACGAGCTGTGTGGGTCTGAGACCTGGGGCAGTGGTCAGGGGCTACATCCAAGTAGGTTTAACCAACTGGAATAGAACAGAACACAGACAAAAGGCCCAGTCTTCTTGCTTTGTTAAGGATAGTAAGAGGAAAAAGAAAGAAGTGCTAAATAACCATTTTGGAAACTCTTTTTTTGTTGTGGTGGGGCTGGTGGCAGATAAATTAGTCTCTCTGGTCACTCTGCAAACAGCGTGCCACGTGATACTGTCTTTGAAGATGTTCCACCTTTGCCTCCACGTTTCTTCTGCACTTCCCAGAAAGCCACCTCCTCACCTAGTGTTTTTCTTGGGCTTTGGACATTCAGCTAGGAACTGTCGTTTGGCCCAGTTATTCTCCTGAAGGGACAGAGGAACTAAAAAAGTTCATATGATATCTGACAAGCAAAATTCTCTAAAATGAATCAAATGTTTACATGTTTTCAAAACTCATTTTTGCTAAGGCTTTTAAGATCATCACAGTGTTGATATATCGAAAAAGACAATGTTGATATGTTGACAAAGACATTTATTGAAAAAGTTACTGATTATTTAGCCAGATGGAAACAAAAGATTTAATGGAAAAAAATGTTTTTTAAATTTGGCTGCTTCAGGTCTTAGTTGTGGTTACACAGGATCTTTCGTGGCACATGGACTCTCTAGTTGTGGCGCGCAGACTCAGTACTTGTGGCACACAGGCTTAGTTGCTCTGTGGCATGTGGGATCTGAGTTCCCTGACCAGGCATAGAATCCACATATGCTGCACTGCAAGGTGGATTCTTAATCACTGGACCACCAGGGAAGTCCCTAACAGAATGTTTTGATTTTACCCAAATTCACTATGGCATGCAGCTGAGGAGGGCTCCTACAGGCAGAGCACGGTGACTTCTGTTAAAGCTGATCCATCTCCCTCTTCAAAGCAGACCCTCTCCCTCTTCATTTCTGTGCTGATGACATCAATGAAGAAAGCACAGGGGCTGAGCTGACTAAAGGCTATTCAACTGCTAAGCAATGAGAACCACTGTCGATGACCACATTATCTCTTACTCTGAATATGGCAACTGCAAGCCCTGGGGTACTTAGATGGGATAGTATGGCTAGGGCTTGCTGGATACTTCTAAGAGTACCTGCCAGATTGGCTCAGCTTGTGCAACTGGGTAATGCACTTGGAATGTGACTGGAGAGGATCTGGGGCTCCCTCCTAAAAGCAGGAGAGGCAAAAAGACTGACCTTTAGACTTGTATGGAGCTGCAGGGCCTCCTGGGCTCCCACCCAGTTCCGGGCCAGAAGCAGTTCCTGGGCACATCTTAGAGCCAGGGAAGCTGACAACTCATTCTCTCCCACGATGGAGGCCAGCTCTGCTGCTGTCCTAAGTGATGCCGCATCCCCCTTTTTGGCCAAAACTTTGGCTGCATCATAAGCTGAAGTGGCCCCTAAATAGCTAAGACACAAAAGAAAAACCAAACATAAAAAGACTGCCTACTCCTGCTCCCCAGAGGGTCAGATCATTTCTTTCTGTCCACTCTGACTCGCATGGCTTCCTGTGGTCCTAGCCGTGTCACTGCCTGTGGCTGTCCCTGTGAAGGCTGAGGCTAGCATGGCAGAGAACCCCAGGCAGCATCATGGAGGTTAAGGACATGAAGGAACCCCAGCAGCTGCTGAGATGAACCCAAGCAAAAGAGTCGTTCCTTCCCTTTTTTCAAATTTAATGATGCAAGACATCCCTGAAGAAAGGAGTACCTTCTGAATCCGCTACTAGGATTTCTTGAATAGTTATGGTGACTTATGTAAATACCAAGTAGGTAGACCATGCTGAATCTTAATGAAGCTGGGTTTAATACACATATGCTTTTTAATTTGCTAGTCACTTCACCCCCACCTCTAAACTAACTTCCACTCCTGTCCTGCTCTTTGCAGCTCTTCTCTGTCTGGGTGCACTCAGACTTACCATTTTGCTGCTAAGGCATAGTGGCCGTCTTTTTCTAGGATGGCTCCCCAGCTGAGGTACAGGTCCTTTATGATTGGGTCCTCTGGGCGCAGCCGGGCCTTGGCAATTGCAATAGCTTCCCTAGAGGCAAGAAGAGGTAATGAGCCAATCTGAAAATAGCTCTAGGAGCGGGTTGCAAGATAGGCTACGCCTTCTTTGTTGTCTGTCTTACTCCAACTTCCCATAAAACAACTGTATTCCTGCATTTTAGGGCAAGTTAGAAAGGGCAAGCTGCGCTTTCCACCTGTTCTTCACCTAGGTCAGCAATACTTAAACTGTGGTCTGTGAATTCCTGGGAGTACCCAAGGCCCTTACAGGGGGGTTCATGAGGTCAAGACTATTTTCATAATAATGTCAAGATTATTTGCCTTTTCTTACTGTGCTGACATTTGTACTGATGATGCAAAAGCAATGGTGGGTACACTGCTGGCACCCAGAGCAAGGATCCAGGAGGTAGTGGCTGTTGTGGTTTTTTTTTTTAATAAAGGTAAATTTCCGGAAAAATTATTAATTTCACTAAATGTCAGGTTAATATTGATGGAACCTCATTACTTCTTGAAAGAATGACTAACATACAAACGATAGTTACTTAGCGTTGAGTATCTGGCAGATGTTTTCTCGAGAATGAACAAAGTAAGCGTATCATTTCATGGAAACCAACCAAAACAGTACTGTTGCCAGTGATAAAATCGGAGCTTTCAAGTGAAAATTAGAGTTTTAGGAATCTTGTCTCTCTCACTGGGAACCTGACAGCTTCCCCAAGTTAGAAAGACTTTTCTGATGAAGTAAGGAATGTCATTTTTTTATATATATATTTTAATGAAATGTGTTAACATTTGGAGGATCTGTGTAACTCACTGAACTACTATTTTCCAAATGACATATAACTTCTGGTTTGCATCCAACCTAAAGTTGTAGCTGGAGTCAGTGTTTTAGACTAAAGTGATTCAGAGCAATATTAAGAAGACCTCTATTTCCAGCCATGACGGGGTGATAACTAAGACCACATGTAGTCTCCTGTCACAAAATTAAAACACTGGAGAAAGTAGGTACAAAACAAGTGTTTGCAAACACTGGACACGAAGCAGCACAGGACTGTCATCCTGGAGAAAAGAAAACATGCTGTGAGCTCAACCCTGGCCCTGGCCCTGGCTTTCTGCCTAAAACCATCTTCCCAGAAGAAACTCCAGCAGAGCCTTCACAGTTAGGGCTGAATGGAGACGAAGCAGTTGGAATTTGTGGTGCACGACAGTAAGAAGCAAGAAGCTGTTCAGAGAAAGAGCTCCACAGTGGTGCTTATGCATACTGTTGAGTCTCTGGTTTAAACACAAAGCTGTGCATGGAGGAAAGGCCTTAAGGCTGGACAAAGAATAATCAGGGAGCCGTACGCTGACTAATTCCCAGGGCTCATTCAGGGTAGGAGACGTATATACAAGTTTTGACCACCCCGACATCTAGTTCTGATTTGTTGAATTACACAATGCATTCAGCAAAGATACTAGAAGGTAGGAGGGCAAACTAATTCTAGTGTATGGATTTTTCTGCACCTGCCCTAAAAAAGCTTAAAAACAGCCATGAGAAGATCAAGCTGATCTGCAGGGAACTTGACTGCTTGCCAAAAGTGTCCAGCATGCTCTAAAGGAAGACAACAAACCAGAAGAGGATAAACAAAAAGAAAGTCTCATCAAAGCCATATGAAATGGCTGAAAAATCAGTGGTGGATAAAAAGTTCTACAAACAGGAAAAAAAAATCCTATGTAGCAAAGATAAGAATAAATACAGTAGTCAGCAGTACAAGCCAAGAAAAAATGGAATGATATGTGATGCACAGAAAGACAAAATCTTAGAAACCTAGAAGTCTATACCCACTGAAAGATTCTTTAAAATAATGGCAAAATTAAAGACTTTTACAGACAAACAAAAGTTGATGGAGTATGTCACCAGTGGAATCACACTAGAAAAAAAATGTTGGAGTTCATCAGGCAAAGAAGGAATTGATAACAACTTGTAAATTTGGATCTACATAAGAGGATGGAAAATGTTGGCATTAAGTATATGGGCAAAAATAAGAAAATGTTTAAAAACTTAAAGAGACAACTCATTGTTTAAAGCAAAAATTCTAACATTGTAGTGTGGGGTTATAACATGTACATAGTATGTCAAATATACGACAGCAACAGTGGAATGGATAGGAAGAAAGAAAAGGGTGACGCAAGAACTGGTACAGTGTTACTGGAGGTAAACTGATAAATTAGAAATGCTCATCATAAATCCTAAAGTAACCATCAAAAAAATAAGGGATTATAGCTGAGAAGCCAGTATTGGAGATAAAGTCCAAAAGAAAAGAGGAAAAAAAAAAATAGCAAGATGGTAGATTTAAATCAGTCACACCAATATTTACATTAAAACCCTGCAATTAAAAGGCAGAGACTGTCAGACTAGATAAAAAAACAAAGCCCAGTTGTATGCTGTATATAAGAAATATTTTGGGAACTTCCCTGGTGGTCCAGTGGCTTAGACTCTGAGCTCCCAATGCAGGGGGCTAGGGTCTGATCCCTGGTCAGGAAACTAGATCCCACGTGCAGCAACTAAGAGTCTTAGTTGTCAAATAAATAAAAATAAATACTAGTAAAAATTTTAACAGAAGACATATTTTGTTGCTTTCGCTTTCTGTACTTACATATGTATTACAGTGAAACAATATTAACTTATACAGCATCAGTCTCAGAGTGGTTACTGCTAGAGAAGGGATGAGGACAGAACTGGGGAAAGGCAATTCAGCCAAGTCTGGAATACTATACTTCTTCTTTCCCAGGTTAAACAATTTCCTCTTTTAATAATTCATTAAGTTGTTCATTTGTATCATGCTGTTTTCTCTATTTGTGATACTTTATAAAGAAATTAAAAACAGATCAGTGGCAAATATTGCGGAGAGTTAACATTTTGTTAAGTATAGGTGGTGGATGTGTTGATCTTGTTAAGCTAGTGAACATAATATTTGTATACATGTGAGGTTTAATTACAGTAAAGGTTTTATGGTGGTTGTCAAGAAACAGAACTGTTATATAGGTTAATTTCATATCACATCCAGCTGTTAGTTCAACTGTTGGGTCATACAGACCTGTAGAAATGGTTTGACTTGAGCAGCTCCACAGCTTCATACACTTTGTGGATAGAAAGCAGGTGAGAGGCAGCCTTGACATACTGGTCCTGAAAACACAGTTGTTTGGCAAAAGCTTCCACGGCCCACACCCACACATGGTAACCGGCTTTAGGAAGAAAAAGGAAAGTGCTTGTTGTTAGTCACTGCATTAAGCAGAACATTTAGGTAGTAACTAAGTTGCTGTTATGATCATTTGTTTCATCTGTCTCTCCCGATCCCTATACCTTGAAATGTAAACTGTTTCTTTGATTATGTAATACATAAAGAAATAGTACAACATTCAGATGTACAAGAGTATGGAAGTCAGATAGTGCTTACCCTTGTTTGGGTGTATGCAGATTGAGTGAAAAAGTGCACGAGAGAAGCTTCTAGGGTGCTGATAATGTTATATTTCTTGATACAGGTGCTAGTTAACAAGGGTGTATTCAGTTAGTGAAATTCAGGTACACTCATGACCTGTGTACTTCTCTCCCTCTCTCTTTTGCATACTTGAATAAAAAGCTAAAAAATGCAGCCCTGGCATAAAAAATTTCCTTGTTATCCTGGAGCCCTCCTACCCAGACTTATCCAAATTCCTTTCCCTAGAGACAACTATTATTACTGGTTTCTTTTGAAACCTTTGGCAACAGTCTATGAATATACAACCACACATGTATAAATGCCAGAGTATTAAATATTATGTTGTGCATCTATACCTAGATTCTTCTCACTTACTAAACTTTGGAGCTCCATTCTATGTCAGAATACTCAGTTTTTTGTTACCTGAAGGCGTTTCTACTGTATAGATATACAAGATTTAACCAGTCTTATACTGACAGACATCGAGGTTCTTGTGATCTTTGCTGTTACAGATACTGCTGCGATCATGGTCCATGTTATCTGTCATTTTGCATGTGTAGGTACAGTTAAATTCCTACAGTTAGAACTGCTGAGTCAAAGGGTATGTGGATTTTAAACCTAATCATTATACTTGGCCAAACTGTCTTTCAAGAAAATGTCTATCTTTAGTGGATGTACCCTAGAGAGGCTAGAGCTTTTGTGGTAAAGAACATACCGACTGGTGCCATAGCCACGAGATTGTCTGTCAGCTCCCCTCTTTCTGCTGCAGTCTGCAGAACACCTTTTAGATCTCCTTTCCAAAGCATGAGCTGGTGAAATAACTCAGGGTGGCCATTTTCCAAGTGACTTTTTCCTGTTTGGAGGAGAAATAATATTTGGAAGATGTTTCAGAAACATTTGTCTGTATTGTCTTCTAGAAAAAGAAAAAGAAAGGCAGGATGAAAGAGAGGAATAAATTTCTAGAATATGTAGTCACTCGCTGATGGGTCAGTCCCTTTCCAGGAGTGTTTGTAGTGGGGCCTGAAGCCCACTCAGCCATCTGTCCACCCACCCACTTTCACTTGTACTCAGTCACTCAGAATGAACACTAAGTTTAGGGTCCTATGATGGATGTAAGCAAGCGGTGTCTGAACTTGCACACAGAATTCAAAGCCTAGTTAGCTGACACGTAAAACTAGTCATTGCATGCCACAAGATGGGAGCCATAAAAGGAGTTAGGAAACATACAAAGTGTTAGGAAAGCACAAAGATAGACAGGATTGTCTTGATTGGACTGCCTCACCTTCAACCTCAATCATTCTGTACAGGGTAGCCCTGTCTGTGAAAAGCCCCAGGTGAAATCTTTCCTCAAGATCAGTAGACACATCTTCACTTGGCCCTGCTAATTCAAAAAGATAAAAATTCAGATGAAAGTGGTTTAATACATTACTGTTTTCTGTTCAGTTAATTCTGATTCTATGTCTGTAATGCCCATTTCAGATTCTGAGACAGAGTCCTGTGCTCTTATGTACCCTAACAGAGACCCCTACTGATAGCAAAATATGAAAATACTTCAGGCTCAGTCTTGGCAAAATCCAATGAGACAGTTTAGTTTGAAGTTTGCTCAAAGAAAGATTTGGGGGTGGGAAGGAAGAAGGAATGTTAAAAAGCCAACCTCAAATTCAGTGTATGTAAGTGCAGTTAAAAAAAAAAAAAACAACAGACCAAAAAAACTAACAAGCAAAGTCTGTAATATAAACTAGGATCTTCCACAGAGGGATTCAATATAGATTGTTTTTGAAAAAGGCAACTGAATGATAATAGAGTGGCTTCAGGGGAGAAATGGAAGAGTGGGGTGAGGGATGGGAGGGAGATTTATTTTCTCTTTATACTGTTTGAATTTCATTTTATCATGTGCATCCCTTTTCAACACATAAAATTCAAAATTAAAAAGAAAAAAAGTTGCTGTAATGTCAGAATAACACACATTAGTGAGGACATTGAAAAGTTAAAACCAAAAACCTATAAACAAAAATTTCCATCAAAAATTTTTAAAGGAACTGCCATATTAAGGGTATATTTCCAATAAACAAATGATGTTCTTTTCTACGTGTACATGCTGTTTACTGGGGAGAAACAGTTGATGGAACTGACTGACACCGAGATATTTCCGCCATTATACCAATTCCAGCACACAGATGGCTGGCAACAACCTGACAACAGAAAAGCAGAGCATTATGTCTCCAGGGCACTGGGGAATGTTGACAGCGGTCAGAGTGCAGAGCCGCAGCAGGCTTGATGCAGAAACACAACAATTTTGGACATCTGTTGACTCATCCATTCAACATCCAAAAAACCACTTATGTGCCAGTTCCCAGAAGACTATGGATGGGCCAGGGAAGTTTATTTCTATACCTTTGGAATGTTTGGCAGTGGCTAATACCAAACAGTCCTGATGAAGCTCCTCTTTGGATCTGTGGTCCAGACTTGTACTCAGTGGAAGCATGGAACGAGCTTTTCGCTTCTTGATTAAGGCTTCTGAAATGTAATACAAGTACAGACCATCTGAAGAATTGATTACAAACCCCAAACTGAATGCATGTCCGCTGTGTATGCAAGCTACTGGAGGAATACTGCTGAGCAGAGAACGTTCCCACTCTTAGAAGGAAGCTGTCAAATTAAATTATTAGCAGCTGGGGGTAGTGTTTTCAACACACAGAGAGTCCCTGTGAAGGCTCTGAACCAACATCAACAACTACAAAATGACAGTTCTTCCAAGTACTAAAAAAATGACCCCAAATCAAAACACAAATATTTAAAACCTAAAATAAAACCAAAAAACCATACTCTGTTGAGTTTTCATTTGCATGTAATGAGGATGCTTTAACAAATTATTTTAGTTATTAGATACCAACCTGGCTTCTCTTTAGGTACGTCCTTTTTCAGTAAAGTGACTTTGTTATTAATGGTGCTTTTTGACTTTTCAAAACCTAAGGCTGCTGGAGTGCAGATAATTGGTTCTTTAGAAACTACATCATGGGGAGAAAGAAAAAAGTTTGGATGAGAACAATGTAGAATCTAGTTCTTTTTAAAAATTAAGAGCTATCCCAGTCTTTACAGTGTGATTTTATCTATTACTCCAAATATTAAGATGAAATATTTCAGACAGGAAGCATGGGTAGTCAGTCTCCCTTTCCCCACCTCTCAAACTGCCTTCCAGGAATCTGTAGATTTATCACCTAGAACTCTGACTAACTGATCTAAGGAAAATTATAAAGATTCTAGCCACCACAACTTTAAAAACGTGCCCTTACTTGTAAGGTTCTATGTATACGCTGCCCCAGCTTCACTTTGTCCCACAGTCTTACCCTGCCCAGGTTGGTAAGTTTTCTCTAGAGAACTTTACTATTTCCATCCCAATCATCCATTAGATTCCCTTAACACTTCAAAGGTAGACCTGACTTAGTTCCTGGTCAGGACTGTTAAGTGCTAGAGAGTGAAACACGAGATTCGGCTACATGCCTGCCGAGGTGACACCACAGGGTGGCTCTGGCTCGCGGGCTTCCTCCTCTGTCTCCTGGTCTGACACGCCATTCTCAACAGGGCCCAGGCTCTCCTTTACACTCTCTTCTTCATTCCCGTCACATAATTCTTGCTTTACAGGCACTCTCAAGGTGGGCTTTTTCTTCTTTTTGGGCTTTGGCTTAGGTTGAGAGAGCCGCTTTTTCTCTAATTCAATACTTTTCTTGCCTATAGAAATCACAGTTCAGAAAAGGATAGATACCTTATTGCTCTTCTTTTTGATAACATTCTTACCTTTTCCCCACCTTCCCAATGAAGTCTTAGTTATATTATCAAAATGTTAACCAAACCAAACCCTTTTCAGATTTCATTAAATCATAAACACAATGCCCATTTACCCCTGAATACTTTAGTGTATATCCTACAAAGAAGGATATTCTCCTACATCATCACAGCACAACCATTAATATCAGGAAATTAACACTGATAGATTATTCATTCCCATTTCATTCAAGTTCTACCAGTTACACCAGAAGTGTCCTTTATAGCAAAAGGAAATCACTCCAGGACTACAGGTTGCACTGGCTTGTTACATCTCTAGTTTCCTTCAGCCTAGAACAGGCTCAGGTTTTATTTTGACTTTCATGACTAGAAACTCATGAAGATCACAGGATATTTTGTCTGATTTCCCTCACATTGGGTCTGCCTTATCTTTTGCATGATTAGATTTAGGTTATATACTTTGAGCTGCAATACAAACCAGTGAGGCTGTGTTTATCCTGGTGCAGCCTGGGAGGTAGCACATAATTTCTATTTGTCTCATTATTTGTGGTTCACTTTGATTACTTGGTGTGCTTCCCTTGTAGCTCAGTTGGTAAAGAATCTGCCTGCAGTGCAGGAGACTTAGGTTTGATCCCTGGGTCGGGAAGATCCCCTGGAGAAGGAAATGACAATCCGCTCCAGTATCCTTGTCTGGAAAAGTTCATGGACATAGGAGCCTGGTGGGCTGCAGTGCATGGGGTTGCAAAGAGTCAGGCATGACTGAGCGACTAATACTTACTTACTTGTTACTTGAATAAGGAGGGCGGTACCTTGCAGGTTTGTCCCCACTAGTTTTACTAAAAATTGTTACTATGATTATGGCCAAAGGGCAATTTTCGGTTCCATTGTTCAGTCTACACTTACTAGGTGGCCTTCTGCTGAAAAGAACTTTTGCTTCTGTCTATTTATTTAGACTGTTACTTTATAGTGGTCAGTATGGACTCAAGAATTCCTATTTAATGTTTTAATCCTTTACTATTACTTATTTACTTTTTCAGTTTGAAAGCTTTTATCTTTTGATTTCAAGTCATCTTACTGAGATATAATTTAACACAAGAAAAAATACCAGATTTTTTAATGTTTTTATGAGTTTAGACAGCTGTATAGGTAACCCACCACCACAAATAAACTGTTGCCATTATTTCAAAATGTTCCCTCATGCCTCTTTGTGTAGATTCCCCTCCTCCCTGAGCCCCAGGCAGTCACTGATTTGCTATCACTGTAGTTTAGTTTTGTCTGTTTTAGAAATTCGTATGATTTACAACTACATTTCATACTCTATATTAGTACTATACAGTGTTTAGTCTTTTGTGCCAGGCTTACTTTGCTAGGCATAATCTTTGAGATTCACCCATTTTGTTGTATTTATAAGTAGCTACTTGCTTTTTATTGCTGAATAGTTCCACTGTAGGATATATACCACAGTTTATTTACCAGCTGACATTTGTGTTGTTTCTGATTGTGGCAGTTACAGATTAGGTATAAGGATTCTTTTATAAGTCTTTATGTGGATGCATCGTTTCATTTCTTGAGTACATTTCTAGTTGTTTATATACCCTGTTTAGTTTTCTAGCTATTTCTGGTGGGTGGGAAAATCTGGTTCCAGTTAGTCTCTTATAGCCAGAAGTGAAATTCTGTTAATTATTTTCAAGTTCAGATTATCTCACATTTGGGTAGCCAGCCCCTTCAAGCTGGCTTCTTTGTCCTTTTGATGACCTCAGTTATACCTTTGTGGCAAATGATGCTGCAGACTTATCTTAGATTTTTTCCGCCTAACCTGGAACTAGCCATTTCTCCAAGAAGCCCTGGTAGGTTCCTTTTTAGAGATTGAGATTTAGAAAACAAGATCTGGGTGCTAGGAATACTTGCTACTATTCAGGTGTTGTCTTCAGACCTCTTCGGGCTACTGTCCTTGCCCAGGCTTCCATTCCCACCATACTGCTCTATTGCCCACCATGAATGTCCTCCTTGCATGACTGACAGCTTACTGAGGAAAGGAAAAAGGGAATGAGGCAAGCCCTTATAGGCTCCAGGTTCTGACTGACCTTGCGGAGGTCGGGAGTGTTCCTGCATGGAAGTGAGCCATTTGTACACACAGAAATCATCTGCCCCTGAGTAGATGCAATCTGGATCCAATGGGGACCATGCAACGCAAAGCAATCGACCTCGATGTCCTCGGAAATTGCATAGAGGCTCTTCCTGGAGAGTATCCCACACCTAAAACCAAAAGTCGCACATGAGAATAGATAATTTTTGGTTATTCTATTGTCTGAGGAGGTGTTGGTATACATTTTTGAAAAAAAAAAAAAAAATCTGTGTACTCTTATTTCCTCTTGTAATTTGTACTTGCAGTTTCAGAAAGTGCTATTTCCTAACGGAGGTTTCTGTATTCTGGGATATAGAGTTCCCATAGGAATGATTTGGAGTAAGCTTTTAATGATGCCCTGTGGATTTCACTGTCTTGAACCAGTACTGCATGTTATCTTTGGGCTGGGGATTCCGATACCTCTAATTCAGAGCCCACATCTACATGTGTGATGCAAGGGTTCTAGTTTCTCACAGATGATTCTTCTACCTCAGGGCAAATGATCAATTTCCTTGCTATTTCCTGAATGATTCCAGTCTCCATCTCAAAGGGCAGCCAGTCACGGCTCTCAGCTCTGTGCAGACAGCTCATTTACCACTCAGTACTGAGACAGACATCCATCACTGATGATGGATCCCCAGTTCCTGAGGTCTGTTCTGGTTCTGATATCCGAAACTCACTTCACAGCTCTGGCTTGGCATCTCATCTTTATTTTTGAGAACTTGAAGATGTAAGCTACCGAGTTATTATTAGAAGTATTTTTTTTCATGATTTATAGTCACCCTTCTGTGACAGAACAGAATGGGAGGAGTACTTTTCACATCAACTTTAGTCTATCATACTGACAGGAGGTCAAAGTGAAATCTTTAAAAACATCAGTTTAGCTAGTTCCTATCAATATTCTCTTTCACCTAAGTTACAAAAAAACCCAAATTTACCCTGACAAGGGCCCAGATATGTTTAATAAAATGCCCTCTAGGACATGGGTTTGGGTGGACTCCGGGAGTTGGTGATGGACAGGGAGGCCTGGTGTGCTGCAGTTCATGGGGTCGCAAAGACTTGGACACCACCAAGCAACTGAACCGAACTGAACTGAGAGCTCAGAAAAATCACAGGGGAGAAGAAGAAAGAGTTTCAGTTAGAGTATATAGTGAAGAACCCACAGAATCAGGGATGCAATAGTACCTGAGCTGTACCGTCGTAGGAGGCGGATACCAGCCTTCCATCATGGTGTGGGCTCCATGCCAGACTGGTGATCTTGGCTGTGTGCCCTGACAGGGTCCGGTAGGGCTCTGTAATGGTCACTGGAGATTCAGGATTGCTCTCTAAAAGACAGGGGATGATGGCATTGGTACCAATAACAACAACAGAAAGACATAAAGGAGGGTTTTAATTAGCATGGCAAGTCAAGATGTTGCCACATGCTTTCTACGTGATTTTCACTGGGCAGCACTGTCTAGTGGTTAAGAGTGTAGGCATATCCACTGTGGCATATCCATGGGCTTACTGTAGGAAGTGATAGCTCTCATTCTTTCTTTCTAAAAGCCAGCAAAATGGAAGTAATGCCTTTAGGATGTGATACCAAGAAGGATGTATTATCATGTATAGTTAAAAATGTGTGACCTGAATCTAGTCATAAGAATATATGAGACCAAACTGAGGACGCATCTACCACATAACCAGCTGGTATTAAAAAAAAAAAAAATCAAGATGAAAAAACAAAAAAGGCTGAGAGATATAAAGGACAATATTGAATCAACTGACAACACTAGAATAAGCATGGTAGATTAAACTATTATAATGGAATTGTGGTTATATAAAGGAATATCATTATTCTTACAAAATACACAAACACTTTGGAAAATACATACACCACAGCACAAAGCAAATATGACAAAAGGTTATAAGTTGTTGAATCTGTGAAAAGGTATATGGTAGTCCTTCATACTGTTTTTGCAACTTTCCTCTAAGTGTGAATTATTTAAATATAAGAAGATAAAAATGAAGTTTTTCCTGGTCATTGTTTCCCTTTTTGTGTTATTCAGTAGATTTGAAATAAAAAACAAACCAGGATGATAGTATTTCAGTAGACAAAGATCTGCACTGCTTTTAAGAATTAAGTTAATGCTCTCCTGTAAGTGATGCTGGAAAAACTGGACAGCTACCTGTGAAAGAACGAGATTAAAACATTTTTTCACACCTTATAAAGAAATAAACTCACAATGGATTAAAGACTTAAATGTAAAACTGGAAACCTTAGAACTCTTAGAAAGGAACTCTCTGACATAAATGATACCAGTATTACTTTGGATTTGTCTCTTCAGGCAAAACAAACAAAAGCATATTAAAAAACAAAAATTATAGCTCTTGGCAATGAAGATGGGTTATGTGTTTTTTTTTTCTTCATATTAAGAAAAAAAGTAATTATCTTCTTTCACATTAAAAAAGGCTCTTCTGACCACTTAACTTCTTCTAGGTGCTGAGGAAGTTCAGAGAAGTTTAAGCCTTGTAAGGAATAAGTTGTATGAAAATATGAAAAAGATCAACCTGCTAGGCAGGGACTAGTAGTTACCAGAACACATGCAGATGCTGCAGTTAGACAGTGTGGGAATGAATCTGGGCTCTATCATGTATGAGCTGTGGGACGCATGGAAGTGAGCTAACCCCTCTGAGCCTCAATTAGGAAAATGAAGATAACAAAACCTACCTCCCAGGAGTGTAAGAATTAGATGCAGTCATGCATGGGATGGGATGTGTGTTGTACGTGTCAAATACTCAAACACTGAAGGAAGGGAATATACATTGGCACCATCTTTTGGAGAGTGACTTGGCAATAACTATACTTTAGAAAATTTGGAGGAAACAGCAATGTTTATTAATGAGGGATGGGAATAAGGGAGGTACTTCACTTTCTAAGTTAACATGTATTGTCATGTTTGAAATTTTTGTTGTGTTTTAAATAAGGTGAATACATTACTTTTGAAAGCAGAAAAATAGTAAGAGTAGTGTTTAATACCAAAGAAAAAGGAAAATGTACGAAGATTGGAACAAAAAGTAGCTGAACACATATACCACCCCCAGTATGGAAAGAAACCAAAGTTACCTATGACAGTCTGCAGGTTGTGCACATAAATGACTGCGTTGTTGGAGCCAGAGGCCATCAGATAGCTCAGTTCTGGCTGGCTGCCATGCTCATGATGCCAGCTAATGGTATTCACAAGCTTATGATGTTGCTGGATGGTGCAGATCAGTTTCAGGTTAGGAACCTTGAATATTTCTATTGATCTGGAATAAGAAACACCAAGATAAGAAAGGATGCTCAAATTACAGTTCAGTGCAAGCAGGTATCATCCTCATTCCATCAGTCAAAGAAAGGTGAAATGGAATAGGATAACCCAATCTTAACTGCAGAGGTTACTCTCTTACAAAAAATCAGGTACAAAAGGCAGTTCTTTCAGCAGCTTTAATAAATCCCAACAACCTCTGGAAAGTTGTATTTATCATGCTCTAAAAATAATAAATGGTACCAGGGAAAAACTAAAAGAAGAATTAATAAACCAATGGCTGAAACAGTACCATGTTACTATGATCAATACCGGAAAGGGCAAAACAAAACAAAACACCCTAAACAACCAAACCAAAACACTGGAAAGGATATAGTAAGAGCTAAAAAGCATTTCTGCTTTTTTTTTCTTTAAAAAGAATGAAAGGAGATTTAGGGAACTTAATTCTGGAGATAAGCATTCTTTGAAGCATACTACAACCAAAACAGAGTAGGCAAACATTCCCTTTGAGCTATAAATATTTAACTTATTTTGCAGTTCTCAATAATGCAGACAGCTCCTGAGTTATTTAAGGATATCAGGGATAAGTCAGAATATCAAATACAGCTAGGCTTTCCCAACTAACATTACAGATGGCACTAGCTTGTGATCAAATATATGTGCAATTACAAAGTTTTTTTTTTTTAAAAAAAACAAACACATACCCATCTTCATTGCCAAGAGCCATGATTTTGCCATCTGCTTTCCAGCTGATCTCTGTGTGTACAGGCAATTTGTACTAGAAAAGCAAAACAAACCAATCTCGACTGAAAACATTGTTCTTGCCACACAGCTTACAAATCAATGATGACAGTGTGAGGGGAAAAAACAAACAAACCTTGGTTTAAGAATGTTCTAATTACAACAGCCATTCTTATAAATAATCTACGTAATTTGCCAAAGAGTTACTAAGAACAACTATGCTAAATATGATTTCCTAACTGGGACAAAAGACAGGCCAGTGAGTATTAAATATTTGCAGTGTCTAACCTTGTGAAATGAACTTAATTAAAATGATTTTTATCCCACAGTAAGACATGAAACATGTCCACTGGCTTCGATAACACGGGGGCTGTCATCTTAAGAGAAGTCACATACGCCACCCTCTTTTCTTCCCATCTCTTCTGTTTCTTTTCCAGAATTTTATTTTTCTCTTCTTCTGTTTTTATTAGAGAACAGTTCCTTTGTTCCCCAAGGCTGCCTGGGCCCTCTTCTTTTCTTACTTGTCTCTCCACAGACCACCTCATACATGCCCACAGCTTCTTTAGTTACCGCTCATATAAAGGGACTCTAAATTTCCATTTCCAGCCCAAATTCCTTATGTGAACTTCTGATCTATATTATTTAAGTCTTACAAAACTAAAAGCTTGTTAGGAACAGGAATTTTGCCTCTTTTATTCACTGTTGAATGTTAAGATAACATTTAAAACATGAAGGAATATAGCCATTAAAAACAATTCAATTTATGATTAAATATTATTTTTATAACAAAAATAGCCATACAAAAATAATGAGCAAAAGTAAATAATGCTCATTTGAAAGAGTAAGGAAAACTCAACATTTATGGTTTCACTTAAAAAGACAGTTCTGGCATACAGATATATTGATATAATGGTAAAGAAAATGTGATTAAACGTGGAAATCTGGGTGAAGGATATAAGGAAATTATTTGCATTATTTTTGCAGCTTTTGTATAAATCTGTAATTATTTCACTAAAAAACCAAAATGATAATTCTGTTTTGAGCAAAATACCTCATAGCTGTACTTGGATAACATAGTATAAAGTAAGTTTTACAAACACCTCCCTCTGGAGAAAGTGGCAGGTGTGAAAAGGGTGCTTTATATTCAAGATCTGAAAGTTTATAATAAATAACCATTGCAACTGAGAGAAGCCTGAAATCTGACAGCATAATGGATACCTCACATAATGCCATTTATCATGCAAGATGAGAAGATAAAACAGAGAGATCATGAGAAGACTTCAAATCACAAGAACTTACTTTGATTGAGTTGGTGTCCCTGATGAGTTTGTTGATGTCAAAGGCCTCTCCACTAAGCTTCCAAGGGTTGTGCTGTAAGACAATCCCTTCTCCTCCACAACTGTATAAAGTGAGGGAAGGTCTGTCTCCTTCTCCTACATGGAATAAGAAAAGAAAGCTTATCAGTTTTGTACTTTACCAGCTTAACTGTTTGTTGCTTAATATGACCATGTTATACTATGACATGTTTTATCTTCTGCCACTCAAAACAGTAGGGGTGCCAAAGCTGGGATCAGAAGACATGTTCTCAAAGTTTTGGGGAATTTATCTTATCTTACAGAAATAAGTACTGTCTGGCATTTAAATATATGAAGCTGCAGGACTTCCTATGATTAAATGTAAGAAGCTATTCTCAAAGCAATTGGTGTTATAGTAACTTTCCTGTTTATTTTAGGAAGTAAACAGTGGTTCTGATGGGTTTTTGTAAGGACACATTTTATTTTCACTACTGTAGAACTGTTTGGCACAAATCAAGGATCAGCATTTGCTAAATGAATGAATGAACTCTATAATGCTGCTTGAGTTCTGATGACTTACACTGCAGTTAGGCAGATGTACAGATGTTCCACTATAGATGCTGAAGAAAAGACTACTAAAGATTTTGCTGAACACATTCAATTTATAAATTCTGCAAGACCTACCATTGTAGGAATAAGAAAGGCAAGACTGAGGGGCTAGAAAAGGGTCAGAATGTATTCACAGGCAACAAGAGATCATCTGAGAAATTCTAACCCTGCTTTAACTGTAGGTTGAAACAGATGATCATTAACATTATAATTCTTTAAAAAATTTTTTTAAATAAAGTGTTTATTTTTTTGGCCACACTGAGTGGCTTGTGGGATCTTAGTTGCCCAGCCAGGGACTGAACCTGGCACTTGGCAGTGAGAGCATGCAGTCTGCACCACTGGACTGCCAAAGAATTCCCAACATTATAATGCTGATAAAATTAAAAGGCGATAGCAAGTTTTAGTGAAAATTATTAGATTAGGTATCAGGACCTAGCATGAGATAACTGTAGTCACAATAAAAAATTCAGCTCAGAGAGACCAAATACTAAAATTTGGAGAGGCTTATTCTAGGTGAATGGTTTCTAACTGATCACCTGTTACAACTGCCCTCAAGGACCCCAGGGACAACACAGCAGCCTGCATAAGGATTTATTGCACTAGAATGTTTATGACTTTTTCCAGGTTGAATATCCTAGGATTAAGTTGAAAGAGAATAGTCTTATATTTGTTAGAGAATGATTCAGATACTTACCGAGTGCCATGGCAGGTACTGGTGGTCCCCAGGCTAACGAGTACACAGTCTTCTTGTGATACGTGCTGGAAATCTGTGGAGGTCTGGGGGGAAGGGAAATTATAAACAGAAAGATTTAAAAAGGTACAGTGGAAAAGAGACCATCTTTTTTAAAAAAGTTGCCTGTTACAAACTTAGTTGCTGATACTAAAGAAAAATAACAGTACCCATCTCTAAGTAACTGATTGTAAAGAAGCAAACATTTAAATAATATACCATGTAATAAGAGCAACTAAAAAATAAGTCCCAAACATACTTTACCTAGAAAAAAGTTATTAATATCCCTTAACTGGCCAGGGTCATTTACCCTATCCCTGAATTTCTCACTTCACTTAAATGTCAAGTATTCTAATATTACTGTAGTTATATACAAAAGTAAAGGCTATCAAAACTTGAGAAAAACAGGACAAGACAGAAAATGCAAACTGTTCAGCCCAGAACTAAGGTTACTACTAAGCATATATTATTATCACTATGCAAATATCTCCACCTTATAGTCAAGTAAAAGACTAGAATCATTTTTGGCTTAACCTGTCATTAACATCACATTCTCAAACTAAGGCTTAATTTTTTTATTTTTGGCTGTTCTAAGCAGCTTGCAGGATCCTGGACCAAGGATTGAAACTGTGCCTCCTGCAGTAGCAGCGTGCAGTCCTAACCACTGGACAGTCAGGGACTTCCCAAGATTTCAGAGTAGATAGGTTTTTAGGTTTTTTTCCTCTAGATTAGTATTTTTATTCTTCACAAACGTTCATTTCTTCCATCCTTTCTACCTAATAATGGTATTTATTTAAAAAATTTTTTCAATGTTTTACAATTTTTTAAGATTACTTTCCATTTAGTTATTACGAAATGCTGGGTATACTCCCCATGTTATACAATACATCCTTGAGCCTTACACCCAATAGTTTATACCTTCCCCTCCTCCATCTCTATAATCCACCCCTCCCCCCACTGGTAACCACTAGTTTGTTCAATGTATCTGTGAGTCTGCTTCTTTTTTGTTATATTCAGTAGTTGGTTGTATTTTTTAGAGTCCATATATAAGTGATATCATACAGTACTTGTCTTTTTCGGTCTGACTTATTTCACTTAATGAAATAATGTCCTTTATATCCAACCACGTGGCTGCAAATGGTGAAATTTCATTGTTTTTTATGGCTGAGTAGCATTCCTGTGTGTGTGTACACACATCTTTTTTATCCTTTCATCTGCTGATGGACATTTAGGTTACTCCCATACCTTGGCAGTGGTAAATAATGCTGCTTTAAAGATTGGGGTGCATGTATCTTTTAGAATGACTGTTTTTGGTTTTTTTTGGATATATCTTGAGGAGTGAAATTGCAGGGTCATATGGTCGTTCGAGTTTTTGGTTTTTATTTATTTTTTAAAAAAGAAACCTTGCTCTTCAGGGTATTTTTGAAGGTTGTGGTTGATTAATGATATCTGATGTGTCCAGACAGGGCAGTGCAGTTATTACCTTTAACATATACTATACTCTGTGTGTGATTTTAGAATTCCAGTATCTGTGACTGAATGAGCTGTTGACTTCTTTATTTCCATGTATCTGACACATTTATCATGATCAGTCTAGACAATAAACCAAATTTTCTTTGGCTAAAGGAAATAGAAAAAGTGTTTCTGGCTGAATACCTAGCAATATATCTACAGTAACGTCCTTCCTCCTATTATATACCTTTGCTGCTGTCAGTTTGAATATTTAGCTTATAATAAGCAAAAGATAGTAATTTACTAGAATTAGTAATTTTGTACTGACACAAAGCTATTTAAATTGATATATAATTTTATTTTATTAAGTACTTCTTTGAAACAGTGTAGCCTTTTAAAAAAAAGATTAAAAATGGAGAAAAACAGTTAACTGTGGGTAAGTTAAACACAGGGTCTTCCCTGGTGGTTCACTGGTAAAGAATCTGCCTGCCAATGCAGAAGATACAGGTTCGATCCCTGGCTTGGGAAGATCCCCTGGAGAAGGGAATGGCTACCCACTCAGTATTCTTGCCTGGGAAATCCCAAGAGGAGCCTGGTGGGCTACAGTCCATAGGGTTGCAAAAAGTCGGATATGACTTAGTGATTAAACAATAAACAACAAGTTATACACAAGTACCTAAAGAATTGGCACATGAAAAGGTTAGCTCTACAGTGTAATGAATGATTCTCACTTAGGTGCAAATGATCTAGAACAGGAGTAGGCAGACTTTTTCTGTAAAGGGCCAGGTAGTCAGTGCTTCAGACTTTGTGAGTCAAGCAGTTTTTGTCACAGTCCATTCACTTTGCTGTGTAGCACACAAGCAGCCTCAGATAAGATGTAATGAAATGAGTGTGGCGGGGCTCTAATAAAACTTTACTGACAGAGAAACTTGAATTATATTTACTTTTCACACGTTGTGAAATATTCTTGATTCTTTTTCATTGATTTTTAAAAGATAAAACTATTCTTAACTCATGGGCTTCCCTGGTGGCTCAGACGGTAAAGAATCTGCCTGCAATGCAGGAGACCTGGGTTTGATCCCTGGGTTGGGAAGATCCCTTGGAGGAGGAAATGCAATCCACTCCAGTATTCTTGCCTGAGAAATCCCATGGTCAGAGGAGCCTGGCAGGCTACAGTTCATGGGATCGCAAAGAGCTGGACACGACTGAGCGACTAAATACTTTCTTAGCTCATGGGCCGCAGTTTTCTAATCCCTGGCCTAGAACAGTGCTGTCCAATAAAGTAGCCCTTAGCCAGATATGGACATGGAACAACAGACTGGTTCCAAATAGGTAAAGGAGTACGTCAAGGCTGTATATTGTCACCCTGCTTATTTAACTTATATGCAGAGTACATCATGAGAAACGCTGGACTGGAAGAAACACAAGCTGGAATCAAGATTGCCAGGAGAAATATCAATAACCTCAGATATGCAGATGATACCACCCTTATGGCAGAAAGTGAAGAGGAGCTAAAAAGCCTCTTGATGAAAGTGAAAGAGGAGAGTGGAAAAAGTTGGCTTAAAGCTCAACATTCAGAAAACGAAGATCATGGTATCCGGTCCCATCACTTCATGGGAAATAGATGGGGAAACAGTGTCAGACTTTATTTTTGGGGGCTCCAAAATCACTGCAGATGGTGACTGCAGCCATGAAATTAAAAGACGCTTACTCCTTGGAAGGAAAGTTATGACCAACCTAGATAGCATATTCAAAAGCAGAGACATTACTTTGCCGACTAAGGTCCGTCTAGTCAAGGCTATGGTTTTTCCAGTAGTCATGTATGGATGTGAGAGTTGGACTGTGAAGAAGGCTGAGCACTGAAGAATTGATGCTTTTGAACTGTGGTGTTGGAGAAGACTCTTGAGAGTCCCTTGGACTGCAAGGAGATCCAGCCAGTCCATTCTGAAGGAGATCAGCCCTGGGATTTCTTTTGGAAGGAATGATACTAAAGCTGAAACTTCAGTACTTTGGCCACCTCATGCGAAGAGTTGACTCATTGGAAAAGACTCTGATGCTGGGAGGGATTGGGGGCAGGAGGAGAAGGGGACGACAGAGGATGAGATGGCTGGACGACGATATCACTGACTTGATGGACGTGAATCTGAGTGAACTCCGGGAGTTGGTGATGGACAGGGAGGCCTGGCGTGCTGCGATTCATGGGGTCGCAAAGAGTCTGACACGACTGAGCGACTGAACTGAACTGAACTGAACTGAACTCGCCAGATACGGCCCTTGAGCACTGGCAGTGTGGCACATGTGACTAGGAGCTCAATCTCTAATTTATTTAATTTTAATTACTTTAAGCATAAGTAGCCACATGTGGCCAGTGGCTACCAAACTGAACAGTGCAGGTTTGGAATCTAATCAAGCACTCAGAATAGCTGTGTCCAATAGATTTATATTGTGAGCCATAAATACAAACCCCATCTGCAACTTAAAGCTTTCTGGTAGCCATGTTAACAGAAGTATCAGAAACAAGTGAAATTCAATTTTAGGAATCAGCTCAGTGTATAAAAAGTATTACCTTTTAAAATATAATTAAAATATATATTGAGGCATCTTACATTCTTTTCTTTTTTGAACTCTCAAGTGTATTCTACACTTAGCACACTTCAGTAGCCACCTGTGACTAAAGACACAGTGCTGTTCCAGAAAGTTTATAGGCAATACAGGGAAGACAAGGAATATAGGAAATACAGGAAAGAGTGAACTGAATTACAAGTCACCACAAAGAATTAACTAGACAAGTCCAAAATGTAGAATATGCTAGAAACGACTTATCTGGAATCTTCAATTTGAAAAGGCAGTGTTACGGAAAGAAGTGGGGGACTATTCTACAAGAAGAGGCTAAAGAGGCATTAAAAAACACAATGTGTGACCCCTGATTAAAAAAAGGTTTGAAAAAAATTGCTAGAAAAACATTTTTGGCTCAACTGAGGAAATTTGTATATGCACAGGATATTACATCATGTTATGGATTACTGCTAATTTTTGTTAAGTGTACCAAAAGTATGGCAAAATGTTAACAACTGGTAATTCAAAATGGAAGAAACAGAGATGTTCTTTATTCTAAGCTTTTAACATTCTTGAAAGTGAAAGTGTTAGCCGCTCAGTCATGTCTGACTCTTTGTGACCTCATGGACTGTAGCCCGCCAGGCTCCTCTGTCCATGGAATTCTACACTCAACAATACTGGAGTGGTAGCCATTTCCTTCTCCAGGGCATCTTCCCAACCAGGGATCAAACCTGGGTCTCCTGCATTGCAAGCAGATTCTTTACCATCTGAGCCACCAGGGAAGCCCCTATGTATAACTTAACATTCTTGGATGCCTGAAAACTTTTGTAAAAAAATGTTGAGGGAAAACAAAAGCAAATGTTTTCCTGAAAAAAAAAAACTTCAGTGGTGTTCACAGGTCAGATGGGCTGAACCATCACAATAACCTGAAAAAATGTTTTAAAAATAAAATTCTGAATTCTAAGCCCCAGTCTCAGAGTCAGAATCTTAAAGATGATTCTCAGTCTTACTATGATAAACATCTGGGTCTATGAACTCAAAATGAACTCACTTAACATTTTGGTCAATGGGCTAAATAAAGATCATCTATTTCTTACTTGTTGGAGTAGGTGTCGTACAATCCCACTTTTCCATCGTCAGTTCCAAAAGCTAAGCAGCCTTCCTTGGTCGGGTGCCAGCACAGCTACAAGGAAATACGAAGGGGCACTGTTAAGGGATTCATTAAGTTATACTTCAGCATTCAGCTGGAAACACTTACTGCTCTTGGTGTCTTCTAATTTTAAAAGTAACAAATTCTCATTATTTAAGAGAAAAATTGTATTAAAAATAAAGTCACTTGTAATTTCACCATCCAAACCACCCCACTACCAGTTCTGTATCTTTCTAGAAATTTTTTGTGAGTAAACTTTATATATAATTGAAAAACAAAAATAGGATCAAATGTTTAAATGATGTTCGTGATACATTGTTGGATGGGGAGTAAAAGATTCCAGAACAATTTAGAAAATATGATTCTATTATTCTTTGGATTATGGAAGCAGGAGAATAGAGTCAAGGGTGGAAAAGAGAACATTTTTGCTTTCTACACTTCTGTACTGTGGGTTTTTTTAAAATCACAAACATTATTATTCCTCATGTGGTTATATTATAATTTAATGTACCTCCTATGAATGCACGCACATCCAGGTTATTTTAAATTTCTTACTATCAGAAAATAGGGTGACTTGAATAAAAATGTAATTTCACAAAACAAAGCTAAATTTCTGAATTAGGAGGTAATGCGTTTGGTTAGGGAGGGTGCCTGTGCTTTCCCAGTTTCAAATTGCATCAAAAATACTCCTGAAATGTAAATTCCCTATAGAGTTCATTTGTGTGAATAGGTATTCTCTAAGAGAGAATTAGTTATTTGAAACCAGTGTATGGCAAGTTCAAAGAACGCATCCTTACCGCTGTAACCTTGGACTTGACACCTTGCCAAAAATTTTTCACATCATAGTTGTTCTTTATGGAGAGTGTATTCCATACGCGGATCATGCCATCCCCAACGCCTATCGCTAAGCAGCCTGTGTCCACAGGAGAGAAAGCCAGACTGTAGGCAAACCCACCGAGGGAAGGCAGGGTCCAGCAGCACTCCAGAGTGGCCATGTCCCAACATTTTACCTGAAAAGGTTAAGGGTTAGGGTCTTTATGAAGATCGGAGAAACGGGAAAAACAATCAATGTTTCAGACAGAATGGGCTCAATGAGCGCAGCAGGAGAATGTAACTTACCTATTCCAGAAGGAATTAGAAAAAAAAAAAGGCAGTAAACTGTAGAGCTCAAAGGGATCTTGGAATACATTTATCCCCTAAGATGCCAAGTGAATTGAAGGCACACAATACACTAGAACTCAGGCTTCCTATTTCCCAGAGTCCACTGGCCTTTCCACAATATTACAGCATTGATAATCTCATTTGGTAAACTCAAAAAAAAAGTAAAGAAAAAAGATGACGGTCTTAGGACAGTGGAAGAATCAGAGTTTATCTCAAAAAGCAAAATATGTTATCATTTCCGTTGGACGAGGAGTGCTAAGTTTTTAATCTTCACTTGTTTATTAACACAGTGACTTGGGAGAAAACAAAGTCTATCAAACAAGCTTTGATTACTGAAAAACAGTAAGGTTACTCAGATAAAGCCAATTCTCTCTTACAGAGACTCTGCCAAGAGCAGATGATTCTGCTACCTAAACTATATAGACAAGGATATTTTAAGGCTAAACCATGATGACCTCTCACATCCTTTCATGCTCACATCTCTTCCTTATCGTATCTGCTTTAACAAAAAGACATCTTGGTTGTTCCTCCCCTTCCCTTTACTTCCCTCTACTGCTAATGTATTTAATGCCAATCAGAAACAGTAACTTTGAAATTGGAACCTGGGGGTGAGGTGAGGTGTGAGAACTGATGATAGTCTGAAAAAGTCCTCTAATCCTATCCAAGTCATAAATCACCAATATACAGTACTGAATGCAGAATAAGCTGTTCTTACATCTCTGTCCATTGATATGGAAAGCAGCAGCTGTTTGTCTTCTTCAGTTTGCAGAGGACATAAATTAAACACAATCCTTGAATGATTTTGCCCTTCTGATGAACCACTAAAGAGGGTATATTTCCGTCTCCAAGACTGAGTGAGATCCCATAGCAGCAGTTCACCTCTGTGAAGGAAAAACAAGTAGCAGTTCTCTTTCATGAGCAATCTGAAAACAAGTGGTTTTGGGCCAGAGTGCGGGCCCTCAGCTGCAAAATACTTTCTGTTCATTGTTCCTTTAAGGAGAGACAAATTACATATTCTAAAACAGACGCAAAAACAAAAGAAATTATTGCCTATGGCGAGGAGAACCAAGCAGATCAGACAGAGGTGGAGAGGGAGCTCTGGGGTTCGCTGGTGGTCTAGTGGTTAGGACTCTGCTTTCGCTGTAGTTGCCCGATTTGGTCAGGGAACTGAGATCCTGCAAGCTACGTGGTGTGGCTAAAATTTTTAAAAAGGAGCTTTACTATATCCTTTCATTCTTTTTGAACCATGCAAACGTACTAGACTACCTTCTGAACAGATTTTCCTAATAGCTTTAATTATAAAATGCCACCATAATTTGCACAACCACAAAGGCTTTAAGACATTTGTCTGCTTTGGAGCAGTGTGGGTAGTAGCGTCACTGCTAACACTTTGGGAGATCCTATATGCTCTACCTGCATTGCCTCTTAAAGCAGGGACCTTGTCTGTTAAATTCACTTGTCATCTCAAGCACCTAGAAACAGGTGCTCAATACATTTTGCTTAACAAATGGTCATAATCATCCTAAGAGAAAGGAAACACTATAACCGCCCCCTTATTCATGTGAAGTCACTGAAGCTCAGAAAAGTGAAGAATCTTGCTTATGAACAGCTGATAAGTAACAGACTGATTCTGAAATCTGCCTGACTTCAGAGTCCACACTTAACAAGCAGGCTGTCCTTATTTGATTTTTTCATAACTCTTACTAGACAGCACAGGTATTAATTCCATGACTTTTCCATTACAAATGGTCCATCATAATATAATGGGCCTCTTAGCCACTGCTGTCTCCATCTTATGTGTCTAGAAAGAGAAGCCTAGGAATTCCTGAGACTAGAGAGGAAAACAAAATGTGTTAGAGAGCATGACAAAAAAAAAAAAAACTTACCCAAAACAGCTGGATACCAGCTGAGTTGGCTGATCCTTGGGCCAATGGAGTGTCAACCAAAGGCGCTCTTTAACAGTTGGGTCTACACCCCCTCCTCTTCTTTTAAGAAAGGGCAATTTCAAAGTCATCACCCCTGCAGATTAAAAGAAGTTTCATGGACAGTCAAGACACACACTCAGGATAATAAGACAGTAAAAAAGCTTTTACTGGATTGATAGAAGTTATATCACAAGGGAAATGTCGAATATTAGCCTTACCTCGGCCTCTAGAGCAGCTCCAGATCCGAATGGTCTGGTCTTTGCTCCCAGTGGCTAAGTAGCAGCCTTTTGTTACTGGAGTTTGTGCTGTAACTTTCCCATTGGGAATTTCAGGTTCTTCTAGGATAGAGATGGTAATTTTGTTTTTAATTTGCATTAAAAATGAACTCATTAAAGAAAAAACTAGTTTGCAAGGGTTCCTGTAACTATCATTTTCATAGATTTGATCTGTAAAATCTAGTTTTAAATGTAATTCAAATTGCACTATTCTACCCACTTGGTTCTTTGGGTCTAAAGAGTACTGAACCCTCTTAAATCATCTCTACCTGAATTTTCCTCTTGGTTTATGGATAAACAGTCTTCACCCGACAGGGGACACCAGGCTATGGAATGGATCTCATCATCGTGGCCTCGAAGCCTGTGCATAACTTCTCCTTTCTTGCTGATGTCAATTATAACCACTATGCCATCTTTGTAGCTAAAAAACAAGGTTAGAAATATTGCTAAAAAATACAGACTGTCTTTCCAGGAAACTTTTGGCTTAGGAGTTATTGTGCATTTCTACAAGTTAAGTGCATGGAGGGGAGGGAGGAAAGAGAGCAAGGAATATTTTGTTCTGTCCTTTTTCCAAAGTATACTTATTTCATATTTTGATCAAATGATCAAATTCCAGGTACTATGTTATACTATGCATGTTGCCCAGTATGAAGTTTGACAGCAGAGCATGCTTGTGCTCGAGGGAAACGTTAAAGAAAAGTAGTCCTGAAAGGGGCCAGCAATCCCCCTAATTGTAAATGAATTTGTCCTAATACACTAAAAATATCTTTTTATTTTACAAGTGATCTTACTTTTCTAACAAAAGCTGCAGAATTCTAACCTGTAGATCTGGGTATTTCAAGACTGTCATTCTTTTCAAATTAGAAGAAATTGAGACATTCTAATAGTTTTTTCTTTAAATAATGAAGTATTTCAGACACAATAAAGAAATATCTACTCTCTAGCTTAAGAAAAAAAAACCAAAACTTTGCAGTACAGTTGAAATCCTCTGTATATCTCATCCCAATCAAATTTTTCTCCCTCTCTTCCACAGAGGTAAACTGTAGTTCCTCTATCTTGTGTTATATTAGTTCTAGACTCCCTTTGTATATATTCCTAAATGAGAAACAAAATTACTTTGTACTTTAAAAGCTTCATATAAATGGTAACATGTTGTTTATTTTTCTGTAGCTTGTTTTTTCCACTCATTCTTTTTGTGAGTCATCCATGTTAACACATGTAACTCTAGTCCCTGATCAGTCATTTATACTATTGCATAGTACTCCAGTGTATGAATATACTTCAAGTTTACTCATTTTCCTTTTGAAAGGCTCTCACTTTTTTACTGTTACAAACATAAAATGCTATTAATAATATTATTATTATAAGATTATAAAATATATAATAATCTTAATTAATAATCTTATCACACACTTAAGACACTTTCAGGTTTGATGCCTAGTAACAGAACTGCCAGAATCTTAGTCACATTTTTGCTTTACTAGAAAGTGCAAAATGGTCTCCAAAGTAGGCATACCTGTTTTCCTATACACTAGATAATCCTACAGCTTTATTTCTCTTTTTATTAAAAAATTTTTTTCCCAGTTACAACTTTATTAAAAAAAAATAAAATCATAGAATATATCAAATCTTTGAAGATAGAGACTTTGAAAACCATCAAGTTATATAACCTAACAACAGACATATGATCAAGCTATTTTGCAATTTCAATCAAGGCTTCAGGGACTAATCACTGTTTTGAAGAACATTTAAAAATAAATCATTTTGATTCAGTCCTGTTTGACTGTTTGAAAGACTCACCTCTTCTTGTGAATTTCTGCTCATCTTTCAAGGTCAGTTTGATTTACCCTTCTCTGACCCCTGCCTACCACCCTTTCTGCTCTGTCTCTTGTACCCTCACCACAATGCTCCCATTTCATGGAGACCTCCCATCACAGACCCTTTCCATTTTCAGTGTTACTCACACACACCTGTCTTCCTGTTCATCCCTGCATGCAGAGCAGATTCATGATCCATCATCATAATCACTCCTTAAATAAAATCCTTATCTCCTTTGTTCCCCCTTTTTCTCAGGGGTTGAATCCAAACCTGGTTGAATCCAACCACCCCCTTTCTCAATCAGTTTGAGTAGTTTACTTAAAATTCACGATCATGATCCTCGGCTTGGCACTCAACCAGGACCATAGGACCTGCAATTTCCATCAGAAAGTTCATTTTCCTGTTCTCTGAGATGACTCTTCATACCTTCGTCCTGCATCCAGCTCCTGTCCCACTCTGAACTTGACTTGTGCCTCACAAAAAATCAGAAGCCATCAGAATGAAACACCCTTCTCTTCTAAGCAGATCTGTGAAACTACTTACACCTATCTCCACATTCTAAGCTGGTTCGTTTTACTTGTGATCTGGGGCCAATTCCCTCTTGACTTCTCAGCACTCCTGTATTCATCACTGTTCACCCCTGCAACAAACTCCCCCTCTTCTGCCTCATTTCTATCAGCATAGAAACATGCCTTTGTTATCTTCCATTTAATGCTCCCTGACCCCCATATGCCCCCTCTGGCTTCATGTCTACATGCACATCGCTGCAACAGAGTTTGTGGAAAAGTTGTCACCATGTGTATCTATCCCGCCTCCAAGTGTCTGGAATTCTCTCCTGTTGGACTTTCTCCTCTTAGATGCTTGTGCTTATGTCTCATCTTTAAACTAGACAGAATGGACATCTTTGAGAGATAAGTAAATGGAGCAGTAAGGGAGAGAGGACCGCCTACTGAGGCAGCTCATGTGAAGACAACCTTGATGATCACAGGGGAGACGGATCCCAAAGCCACATTGCTTTCCCAATTGAGTGGAAGAGCTGAGAATCAGAGCAGAGCTGAGTCATTTGACCCTATGGGAATAAATGTTATTAATATAACCAAAGGTAAGTACAGAGGAGTAAAAGGTGAAAGAGGACATTGCTGACATTTGGAGATTCACTGAAGAAATCAGGTATGAAGAATAAGGAAAGTACAGTATCACAGAAACCAGGGAAACAAAAATACAGTGAGGACCTGGAGGTCACAGGAATAACAATACGAGGGGTGCAGGGAGAGTGGTTAATACCTGTAAATGGTTTCCTGTGAGGAATAAAGGGATAGGAGAAGGTAAAGAAAATACAAAATAACATCATAAACAAAAATTATTAGTGCAAATGGCACAGTACTCACCCAATAGCTACTAAATCTTCATGATGAGGCGAGCAAGTAAGACAGAAAATTGTCCTAGGTTCTATAAAGAGGTGCTGGCTGTCATTTCTGTTGAGCCAGTAACAGAAAACTACTCCTTTTTCATCTCCAGATACTATCAGATCCTTTACTCGAGGAGACCAATGCAATGCTGATATTGTATGCTTTAAAACAAAGGAAAGATATATTTGCTTCTCATTTGTTATTGCTTAATTTTTACTTAGTTTTTAATCTGTATGATGCTAGGCATATTATAGGTACTTAATAAATACTGTTAGGACCACCCATATAGCAATATTATAATCAAACGATAGGAGAATTCAGGCTAAGAATGATTAAATTTTTTTCTTCCTTTGTAGATTAGTGCAAAATTCTTCCTAAGATTAACTGAGTTCTTTTCTATATTTTCTAGGCAGGTATATCAATTAACCATCTAGTTTCAAAATAAGTTTCACTCACAGTTTATATCAAGAGTCTTTTTCCTGTAAAGAGCCAGAGAGTAAATATTTTAGATTGTGTGGGCAATATTGTCTGTTTTAACTCTCAATTCTGCCATTGTAGCCTGCAAGCAGCAATAGTTAAAATTGTAGGCAATACTAAAATGAACGGCTGTGATTGTATTCCAGTGAAACTCTGCAAAAGCAGGCAGCAGTGCAGTTTGTTGATCTCTGATTTATATGTATCGCCTTCCAAAAAAATTTTGAGGTCCCTTTACAATATATACCTTCTGATCTAATGAACAAACACAATTATAAAAGTTACCATATATATTATATAAATTTTATTATATATTTAACAAATATTTAATATATATATTTATAATAACGTTTATATATTTTTAAAATTATACTCAATTATATATATAAATAAAAGTTAGCACAGAGGAGCTAGCAAAACTATACTTGAAGCAGGAGAACTCTGACACAGATACTTATTAATAGTCTGAGAAACCAGTAAGCCATGGTACCTGATGGAGTGCATGTTCCGTCACAACTGTTTTTGCCTCTACTTCCCAGATTTTCACAGTCCCATCATCGGAGCTGGTGGCGCAGAGGTTGTATTGACCCGGGTGATGACAAAACGTGAAGCCAGACACCTTTTCCGTGTGTCCCACCAATTCGCCTATGACTTAAAGGAAAACCAGGCTGCAGGTTAAAGAGCTATCTAAGATTCCCGCCAGCATCTTTTACTGTTGTTGGTGATTGCGGCCTCACTTATTCCATGGAATAACAAAAATATCCAGAAACCCACAATTAGAAATCTCATGTGCAGATATTGGCTCTGCTATCTGACTTCAGACAAGTCGTTTTATCTCCTTGGGACTCAGTCTTTTTAACTGTAAAATACGTTCATATCGCTCGATGTGCCTAGTTCTCAGGCTGAGGAGCAGCTCCAATGAAGAATGTAAAAGGGATTTGTATTTAGATCTGGCTAGAAGTCTTTAGGAAGTGTCTGGCATGCCGTATCCCAAGGCATAACCAAAACCTAGCTGGACCCTGGAAGCAGATCTCGCTTAGGGCCTGGAGCTGTAGAAAGCAAGGCCTAGGTGTTATAAATACCTGGAAAGACACATGGATAACTTTTTAGTAAGCCAGCGGATGCACGCTGAGAGAGCCAGGAGGCGGGACCGCTTAGCCACAGCGTGGTGTAGAGCTCAGCCTTGGAGACCCGGACACAACTCAGTTTAGATGACTATGAATAGACCCTTCTCTCTGCCCGAGCCTCAGTTTCCCCATCTATGGCGGGCACGCCCTCTTGGCGCCCCCGGGGAACGCAGTTAGTGCAGGTAGTTTGGGGTCAAGAGGTGGGGACTTACCTCGAAATGGGGGCGTCCCTGGGATCGTGTCCGCGCCCGGGCCCACGCGGACAAGGAAGACCGAAGTCCGCGCCGCGAAGCCGAAGAGGCCCCCGGGCACGGCATCGCTGCATCGGGAGCAGTACCAGTTAGGGGAGGGCGGCAACGTGCGCGGTTCCTGTCCCATAATCACGGGCAACCAGGGACGAGGGAAGCAACCACTGGAGCAGACCGTTCGTAGCCCCACGCTGGAGCCGGGGAGGGGGCGGGGTTGACTCGGAGCCCGCCGCTACGGCGCGCGCGAAGGTTCAGACCTCACGGCGCGCTCGATTCCAGCCGCCTCGAGCCTGGGAGAGGCGGGGCCCCGGGTTGCAGTCGGCTTCCCAGCTCCTCCTGGAGGGTCTGGTACCAAGGGAGCCTAGTTAGCTAGAGGTTGTACTGTGTGCTTAGTCGCTCAGTCGTTTCCGACTCTTTGCAACCTCATGGACTGTGCAGCCCGCCAGGCTCCTCTATCCAAGGAATTCTCCAGGCAAGAATAATGGAGTAGGTTGTCAAGCCCCTTTCCAGGGGATCTTCCCAACTCAGAAATCCAACCCAGGTTTCCCGCCTTGCAGGCGGATTCTTTACCGTCTGAGCCACCAAGGAAGCCCAGCCCAGAGGTTAGGTATTCTCATTAACGACAGCAATGGAGTCACCTCCCCGCCCTGCTAGTTTATTCTCTACCGTGCTAGCTCTGGAGATGGTTTAAAAGTATCTGCAAGAAGCCAACTAACAAAAAGGTAAAAATTATAATCAGAAATAAAAAACAAGAGTTTTTGAAACTGGGTGGAAATTCTATCTTTGGGTTTTGATACTCAAGGAGAAGCAGAATAGAGTAACCCTCTTTTGATGTGATTAAGTACCACTCTATGAAGGGACTGTGTTAAATGCTGTGGAGAAAAAAGAACCAGTTTCCTTCCACCTCAAAGGGCCTAAAATGCTCCATTTATGCACTTATTCTTCTTCGTATTGCTTGTTTGCATTGGGTATCTCGAACTCTTGAATATGTAGCAAAGGAAACCTGAACTATCCATGCTACTGAAGAGAAGCTTTATCATAAATCTTTTTCCCCTCGATTGACCACTGTTTTTGCCAGTTATTATGTGAGAGACTTTAACCTATTACAAATCTTTTCCCCTAGGTTGACCACTGTTTTTGCCAGTTATTATTTCAGGGAATTTAACCTGTTATAAATCCTTTTTCTCAGCTGAAGAAGTAAGATCACGATCCAGATCTAGTTGGGTTGGATCTAACTGTGAGGATTACATGAGATTTACTGAAATGCCTGCTGGCTATATGTGGTAGCTAGTGCCTGCTGAATATTAACTATTAACTCTTGGAGGTAAACCTGAAGATTAGCATCATACTTAGTATTTGAACCATTTGTTCCTTATTTTTATTTATTGAAGTGTAGTGGATTTACAATATTAATTTGAAGTGTATAACAGTGATTCACAATTTTTGAAGATTAACTCCATGATCTTCATGACACAGATAATCACGATGATGTGATCACTCACCTAGAAGCAGACATCCTGGAATGTGAAGTCAAGTGGGCCTTAGGAAGCATCACTGCGAACAAAGCTAGCCGAGGTGATGGAATTCCAGTTGAGCTATTTTAAATCCTGAAAGATGATCCTGTAAAAGTGTTGCAGTCAATATGCTAGCAAATTTGGAAAACTCAGCAGTGGCCACAGGACTGGAAAATGTCAGTTTTCATTCCAATCCCTATGAAAGGCAATGCCAAAGAATGCTCAAACTACCACACAATTGTACTCATCTCACATGATAGTAAAGTAATGTTCAAAATTCTCTAAGCCAGGCTTCAACAGTATGTGAACTGTGAACTTCCAGATGTTCAATCTGGTTTTAGAAAAAGCAGGGGAACAGAGATCAAATTGCCAACATCTGCTGGATCATGGAAAAAGCAAGAGAGTTCCAGAAAAGCATCTATTTCTGCTTTATTGACTATGCCAAAGCCTTTGACTGTGTGGATCACAATACACTGTGGAAAATTCTGAAAGAGATGGGAATACCAGACCACCTAACCTGCCTCTTGAGAAATCTGTATGCAGGTCAGGAAGCAAGTTAGAACTGGACATGGAACAACAGACTGGTTCCAAATAGGAAAAGGAGTATGTCAAGGCTGTATATTGTCACCCTGCTTATTTAACTTATATGCAGAATACATCATGAGAAACACTGGGCTGGATGAAGCACAAGCTGGAATCAAGATTGCCGGGAGAAATATCAATAACCTCAGATATGCTCCTCAGATATGACACCATCCTTGTGGCATAAAGTGAAGAAGAACAGTAGAGCCTCTTGATGAAAGTGAAAGAGTGAAAAAGTTGGCTTAAAGCTCAACATTCAGAAAACTAAGATCATGGCATCTGGTCCCACCACTTCATGGGAAATAGATAGAGAAACAGTGGAACCAGTGTCAGCCTTTTTTTTTTTTTTTTTTTCAGACTTTTATTTTTTTCACTGCAGCTGTGAAATTAAAAGACGCTTACTCCTTGGAAGAAAAGTTATGACCAACTAGACAGCATATTAAAAAGCAGAGACATTACTTTGCCAACAAAGGTCCATCTAGTGAAAGCTATGGTTTTTCCAGTAGTCATGTATGGATGTGAGAGTTGGACTATAAAGAAAGCTGAGCACAGAAGAATTGATGCTTTTGAACTGTGGTGCTGGAGAAGACTCTTGAGAGTCCCTTGGACTGCAAGGAGATCCAGCCAGTCCATCCTAAAGGAAATCAGTCCTGAATATTCTTTGGAAGGACTGATGCTGAAGCTGAAACTCCAATACTTTGGCCACCTGATGTGAAGAACTGACTCTTTGGAAAAGACCCTGATGCTGGGAAAGATTGAAGGCGGGAGGAGAAGGGAATGGACGACAGAGGATGAGATGGTTGGATGGCATCACTGACTCATTCAATGGACGTGAGTTTGAGTAAACTCCAGGAGTTGGTGGTGAACAGGGAGGCCTAGCGTGCTGCAGTCCATGGGGTCGCAAAGAGTTGGACAGGACTGAACGACTGAACTGAAAGTTATTATAAAATATTGGCCATATTGCTTGTGCTGTACAATATATCCTTGTGGCTTATTTCATACATAGTGAGCTTCCGTGGTGGCTCAGACAGTAAAGAGTCTGTCTGCAATGCAGGAGACCTGGGTTCGATCCCTGGGTTGAGAAGATCCCATGGAGAAGGGAATGGCAACCCACTCCAGAATTCTTGCCTGGAAAATTCCATGGAGAGAGGAACCTGCCAGGCTACAGTCCATGGGGTCGCAAAAAGTCAGATACCACTGAGTGACTGGCACCTTGATGCTTAGAGTTCTTTAAAAGAACTTTCATACAATCTCTAGTGGTCTTTACAAGCCTGTACCCCAGTGATACTTATTTTTGTTTTTAGAAACTGAAGTCCTCCCAGGTTAGTTGGCTTGGTTCACGGTCTGTTTTCCTAATCCTTTCAGACCATTTGGGAGGCTTCGCAGTTTTTCTGGATCTCGACGAATCTTCGGAAACTCGCTAAACTTTGGCCCTTATTGAGTAATCCATTAGGAAGCAGGCTGACGGGACCCCGCCCTAAGCACCAGCCTCTTGTTGACGGTTTCCAAGACAACACCACGAATGAAGGTGCGGCTGGGTATCGCGATAAGAAGGGAAAACCCCAACAAAACCCTAAAACCCCGGGAATTGCGCATGCGTTTTGCGCACACGGCGTTCTGAACTCAGAGGCTTCCGTAGAGGGAGGAGAAACATGGCGGCGGTTATACTGGAACGTTTGGGTAAGATTTTTTGATGGTTAAGTGGTGGAGGAAGGGAGTGAGGTGGGAATTTGAATTAACGACTTGTGTTGATATTGCAGGTGCGTTATGGGTGCAGAATCTCAGGGGGAAGCTGGCCTTGGGGTAAGTGTCGCCTCGGAGTTGCGGAAGGTTCCTGGCCTCAGTCCAGTTCAGTTCAGTCGCTCAGTCGCGTCCGACTCCTGGCGACCCCGTGGCCTGCAGCACGCCTGCGCCTGTCCATCACCAACTCCCGGAGTTTACTCAGCCTCATGTCATTGCGTCGGTGATGCCATCCAACCATCTCATTCTCTGAGAGCTTAAGTGCCAGGCTCTGCTTTATGCCCTGAGCCTGGCGAACGGTACACCAGAATATCAGCTTTGCCACCCCGTTTTTTATTACCCCCGTATTGCATAGCCCTGAGGGGACCAGGATTTTCAGTGACCGAAGGGACGTTATAAATACCTCTTCTGGACACTTCCTAGATTCTCCCACCAAGTTGGAAGCATACTTTTCTAGTTATCTAATTATCTGCCTATATAGGCAGTGATTGTATCGTGGGCAGTGATTGTATGGTAGACAGGTGCAGTTTACATCGTGTCTGACGTTGTGTTAACATCTATGTGCATTCTCATTCTTTCACCATCCTACATAGTGTTGGATACTGCAATACCCATTTTTTTTGGACGAGGAAACCTGTGCCCAAGGTCCCACAGTTACAGAATTTTGAAGCTTTATACTGTATTTTTAGACCATTCTTTGACCTCAGGACAAAGCGTTCCTTAAGGTTAGGGAATGAACTTTAGTCAGTACTGGTAAGAGGCTTTCTCTGCCTGCTTCTCATTTTCCTTCTAATGTAGTATAGCTATTGCTATGTGGAGGTTGATAATCTGATTGTAAATTTTCTAATTGATGTGTTTGTTAACATTAATTTTGGTTTAATTCATAGGTTTTGGAGACATCTGATAAGTTGTGAATCCACATTTTAACTTTGATTTTGGAAAAGTTAACTCATTTTTCTAAGCTTCAGTTCTGTGATATGAGAGGGTTATTAGTGCCTACTTAATAGATTTTTAAATTAGGATTAAATGAAATAATGTTTATAAAGTGTTTTATGCAGTGCATGACGTATAATATTCCCACCCTAAATCTTAGCTTCCATTAGTGTTTTTATCATTATAAACTATTATTGAGTTCCTATTATATCTAGCTTTGTTTTAGGTTCTTGGCTTAAGGGATGAAGAGGTGGCTAAAGAAGAAAATAAGAAGTACTGGTACTTAGGATTTGTCTTCAGTTTGCTTTCGTAGATATCTGCCATCACTCTAGCCTCAGCCATGCTGATTTACTTACTTTTTCTGTTTATGCTGTGCCTTTACATATTTCTTGGCTTTTTCATGCTGTGCCCTCACTTTCTGTTAGTAACGGCAGCCCTCAAAGCCCTTCTCCATTTCTTCTGACAATGCACTTCTCTGGGAGAAAGGGTGCTGCTCCAGTTGGTCAGATTGAGAACAAATGTGAAGATACATTTTTCTGTGAGTAAAGGCAATGGGGAAATCTTCAAAACAAAACAAACAAAACAATCCAGCAGTTCTCATTATTCAAATCCCTGTTTAAATGTTTCCCTTTCATGATCTCACTAAAAATGAAAGAAATGGGGACTTTCTTGGTGGCCTGGCAGTTAAGACTCCACGCTTCCATTGCAGGGGACCCGGGTTCGATCGCTGGTCAGGGGACTAGATCCCACATGCCAAAACTAAAAGATCTCACATGCTGCAACTAAGACCCAGTGCAGCCAAATAAATAATCAATATTAAAAAAAATGGAATCAGTTTCTTCTTTTTTTAGCATGTGTTTCTTAAATAATGGCTTCAAATATACATGTCTTTGTCCTTTCTTGCCTCGTATGTCCTGGACAGTTAGGGACAATTCTTGTTTCACTTTGTAGCTCCAGGGTAGGGTCTTGCACAAAGTGAATGTTTTGTTTATTCTGGTTGATTTAAATTGTCCCACACTGACTTGTATTGGGAACCTCTGAGCAAGTAACTAAAGCACTTTGGCTTCAGTCTTTTCATCTGTGTGATACAGAAAGGCTGGATTTTGCTAGGTAATCTCTTTCTAGTTTTGAAGTTACATAATTTATGAATCCCCATTTTGGGCTTTATCGTGGGGAAATGACCACATGAAAACTGAATAGAAAAGGTATAACTGATAATAATCCAGTGGTTGGAAACCTCATTGCATCCCAAATGCCAGACAGAAGATAGAAATGAATTATAGAGACGTAGTTGTTGTAAAAAGAGTGGTAGGGCTTGTGGAAGTCAGTTGAGTACATTCCTCCTCTAAAGACACTGAACTGGATTTAAAAATGCTGCTCATCAAATACTTTTCTACAGGTTATGTTTGGTAGCAGATGGACAATTTCCAGCCTTTAAATTTTAAGTCTCCCATTTTAGTGATGTGTGCATTTGGGAAATTTTGTGACTTGCTGAACGTTACATGGCAAATCTGGGATCTAAACAAAAAATTCTCTGGCTTAAAATAGTGCTGTATCACACATGGGAGGGACATGAGTGATGAGCTCTTAAGGGGTTTATCAAGGGAGTCTTTCCGGAAGAGGTGATGTTAAAATTTAAAGAGTGAAGAGTATGGTTTGGTGTTTTAAAAATAGAAGAGCCGGTTGTAAAAGTTTGAAGGCACTAATTACATGTGTACACAATTAAGGTGTACATATGTTAAAATTCTCCACAAGAAAAACCAAGTTGGAAATACTGTGAATCAGCAGTTTGGTGGAACAATGATGACAGCATTGTGATATGTTTGAAAAACACTGGGCTGCAGGTGATAGAGCTGGATTTCAGGCTTCTGTCAGGCACAAGTGTTGGAGCCTTGGGTCATTTGCTTACCTTCTCTGAGATTCAGTTTCAGTGTTTACTCATATCAAAGGATGAGGATAATATTTAACTTCAAGGATGCCTGTGAGAATTAAGAGACTTAATACATAAAATGTCTTATAGTGCATGGCACTGTGAAAATGTTGTGTTGGAGATGATACTGCTGTGAAGTTGTTTGAGAGGAGTCATTTAATGCTAGAATCAATCAGTGGATACTCAACACTCTTAGATAAGGTTATCTACTTCATCCATCAGCCCTACTGTTTTTTTTTAATTCTTTTTTTTCCTCTTTTTGATTTTTTAAATTAATAAAGTATGATAACACATCTACAGGAGACTTGGAAAATACAGAACCGAGTTGCATATAGTTCCACTATTTATTACAATTATTTTTTAAGTAGATAAATGAACAGTTTTGCTTGGAGCTTCAATATCAAACGCTCAAAAATTAATAGAATGAATATACAGAAAAGTAGAAGAGTATAGTAGACCTGAAAAGAACCATAAATCGATTTAACATAATTAAGATTTATACAATTTTCGCACAACAATAGGATAAAAATTCTATTCAAGTTCCCGTAGATTAAATTAGGAGAGACTGGATCATATCCAGGGACATAAAACAAGGTGCAAATATTTTATGGTCTAAAGGTATTGAAATCATACAGAGTCTGTTCTCATCAGTGTGGAATTATGTTAGAAATCAATATCAAAAGATATTTGAAAATAATGCGCATGTTTTCAAGTGCAGTGTCACCTTTACCAAGAGAAATTATCTCTTGTTTTTAATGTATCTATGCTGTCAGTGTTCTGGTTGCTGTGACCAGCAGATATGACTGCCATGTCGATTTGTGCTCTTTTAATTAATCTTAACCTGTGACCTGAGGGAGTTGTGATTCCTTGCCCTTTAGGTCAGTGATTCTTAAATTTGAGTCAGTCACAGACTTCTTTGAGAGTCTGATGAAAGCCACAAACCACGTTCCCAGAAAAATGCATATAGTATTCATAGTTTGACTTGTAATTTCATCATCCTTAGTGTAGGAATCTTTGCACTGGGACATAACTAAACAAGAGCACGATGATGATACACAATTTTGTATATAACTACACAGTGATGATTAGTGGTATGGGCAGTGGCCCTTGTGCTAATGGATGAAATGTTTTCCTCTTTATTTTGAAAAATTTCAATTCTATAGGAAAGTTAAAAGAATATTACAGTGTCCTTCAGCTGGACTCATCAGCTGAACTCATAATTTTAGCTCTCTATAAATATATATGCTTTTTTCCCTCGAATCATTTGAAAGTGAATTGTACACACTATGGTACTTTACTCCTAATCAATTCAGGTTCTATTTCTGAAAAGTGACAAAGGTCCCATGAACCACAAACTATTATTGAAATGGTACAGTTTAATTATCTTTTATTTTAATGTTAAAAGGAGTCAAATAGAAGTCAAGTGTATGCTGGCATTTACTTTTGAAAAAAGAAAAATTGACCATTATTTGTGGCTTGACAATAAGCCCTAAACTGGCCATGCACTAAAACTTACAGATGAAAATTTTCAGTGCTGTAATATTTATATTTGTTTAGTGAGTCTCTTGTTTATGTGACACTTTACTCCTTTCAAGGCATTCTCAAGATGCTTCCTTCTTTTAAAAAAAATTTTAATTGAAGGATAATTGCTTTACAGTGTTGTGTTTGTTTCTTCTGTAAGGACTCTTCTTTCAATTAGGGTTTGTATCTTGTTGAAGCCTTGCTTGTAGATCTTTGTAGAAATTTTACTTGAAAGATTCTTGTGTTCGTTTCCTAGGGCTGCTGTGACAAATTATCACAAACTGGGTGACTTAAAACAATGGAAACTTATTATCTCATGGTTCTGGAGGCCAGAATCCCCAAATCAAGCTGTCAGCAGGGCTGCACTCCATCTGGAGGCTGTAGGGAGAATTCATTCCTTGCCTGTCTCTTCAGCTTCTTCTTCTATCTTCACGTCACCTTTCCCTCCGTTTCTCTGCATCTTTCTCATTAGGAAAGATGAAATTACATTTAGGGCTGAACAAGATAATCCAGGATAAGCTCTTCCTCTGTAGATCCCTAACTTAATTACCTCCTTTTCTACAAAAGTATTATTCACAGATTCTGGGAGTGAGGATGCAGACATATTTTGGGGATCATTGTTCAGCCCACTACATTGAGTTTCAAAAAAGGTCTGTGATGACATCTTCAGGTCTTTTTTTTTTTTTCCTCCAGAATGATGCCCTGTAAAAGTGTGTTTACTTCTGCTCTGCCTTTAACTTGGAGTGCTCTTGTACTGGGTTTCTGAGTATGGAAGTCTGCCTTCTTCAACACTCAGTCCCAACTCCTTAAAGCCATCCTGATTACCTCAGCCCTTCTGTTGCTTTTTCTGACATTTTAATGCCTATTGCACAGTATGGTTAATTCTTTATCTCTCTAACTGAATTTTAAATCACTTGACAGGAGATAGTTTCATGTCTCTTTGCATCCCCATCACTTGAAACAGTACCTGTAGTACCCTGTCCTTATTAATTTGTCAATAAGTGTAAGTTGAACTTTCAGCCTGAATAGATGCAAGTTGTAGATGAAGGATTGCCAGAAACTGAGATCCTGGCTTTCCACTCCAGTGCCAAGAACGAACCCTAATGGCAAGTTAAGTACAGGTACAGATTGCAGCTTTATGTAATAGACCAGCTTGCACTGATTATCCAGATTCTTTTAAGTATTCTAACTATTCCTTAGGAAAAAATGAGAAGCTCTGTGTAACTTTGTTACTGACTAGAACATGACTTTTACTATTCTGAATGATACAGTAGGGATCTGAAAGGGTTAGTGCCTTATTTTCAAATAATTATTGACACCAGAGACTTCCACTAGCTTCTCTGAGGGAACATGTTATATCTGTGAAATTGGAAGTTAAACAAGAATATATTTATAAATTTTGTAATTTTTTTTCCTCAGATTCTTTTTTTTTAAAATTATGCTGCTGAAAATTGTGACTTCTTTATTTGTTCTTACCCACCTCTAGAGTGAGCCAACCTCCCCTAATATATATGTATAAATAAAAATACAAAATAATGAATAAGGGCTATATCATGAAAAATAAGAGTCATGTGGGGTTGGGAAGGAATGAAACTTAAATACTTGCTTTGGGGGCTCTACTAGCTTACCCCAAGAGGTTACAGATTGAAGATCTGCCTGATGAGTCAGGCCTGCAGATAAGTTTTGTATGTTATATTATATTTAAAAACTTAAATCATTTTAAAACTGGTGACTCTCTCATAAAAATCTAGCTTTTTAGAGTCTGTTATGCATAGCAAGACATGGCAGCAATTTCTAGAGCAGAAGAGTGTATCACTCTTTGGATGGTGGATATTCTTCAGTTTCCCTCATTTTCCAACTATGTTTAAAATTTTTGCATGGGTACTTATACTCAGCCCTCTTGTTTGTATTATCCTGGCTGTCCCCTGTATTCTGTAATTCATTCTGTTGATACAAATATGTATTTAGTGCCTGCCACATGCCAAGCTGTTCTAGCACTGGGAATTTTGTAGTGAACAAAAAGCATAATCACTGTCCTTATGGCATGTACAATCTAGTGAGGGAGGCAAATAGTAAGTAAAATACAGAATATAGGAGAAAGTGACAGCTTCATAGAAAGGGAAAGCAGAGCATGGGAGTGGAAAGTGTGTGTGTGTGTGTGTGTGCGTGTGCGTGCATGGGAGTGGAAAGTGTGTGTGTGTGTGTGTGTGAGATATTGAAGTTTCAGATAGGAAAGACCCCTTTAAGAAGGTAACATTTGCCTAAAGATCTGAAAGAAACCAGGGAGCAAACTCTCAAGCCATGCCATCTGAGCAAAGAACATTTTAGACAGATGGAACATGAACGCAGAGGCCCAGATACCTAGTGTATGAGAGGATGAGAGGAGAAAGAACACAGTAGATGAGGTCAGAAGAAGGAATAGGAGATCATGTAGAACCTTATGGGTCATTGGAAGTACTTTGGTTTTTAGTCTAAGTGAGATGAGAAACAATTGGTGGGTTTTCAGTGTAAGAATAATATGACTGAAATGGGTGATTCTTTGTTGAGAACAAACCATAGTGGTGATGAGGAGCAAGAGACCATTGGTATTTCAAGATAAAGATTATTGTGGTTTGGATTAGGATGGCTGTGAAGGTGGGTGAATGGTTGGATTTTGGCAGTATATTAATGACAGCTGACAAGACCTCTTGATGAATTGGAGTGTGAGAAACAGGAATGACACGAGGGTTTGCCACTTAAACAAGTGGAGGGATGGAGTTACCATTTGCTGAGATAGGAAGACTTCCAGAGGAGCAGGCTTTGGGAGACCATCAGGAACTCAGTTTAGGGCTTCTTAAATTTGAAATATCCAGTAAGCATACAAGTGGAGATGTGGGGAAACAGCTGGATATATGAGTTTGGAGTTCAGGGAGCGCATGCAGATTTGGGAGTCATCAGTGTATGAACAGTAGTTAAAACCATGAGACTGGTTGGCTTCACTGTGAGAGTAGATAGAAAACTCAGGAGTCAAAGCTTCCCAGGTGGTTCAGTAGTAAAGAATCTACCTGCCAATGCAGGAGACTGGGGTTGGGAAGATCCCTTGGAGAAGGTAATGGCAACCCACTCCAGATTCTTGCCTGGAAAAATCCCTTGGACAGAGAAGCCTGGTGGGCTGCAGTCCATGGGGTTGCAAATAATTGGACATAATTGAGCATGCTAGCATGCACAAGTTAAAGGATTGATTTCTGCCTGAGGCAGCCAGCTTTTACACCTCAGGGTGAGGAGGACACAGCAAAGGAGACTGGAGAAGTGTCTGCAGAGGTGAGATGGAACCCATCATGCACAGTGTCCTGGAGCTCAGAGAAGTGTCCCAAGGACGAGCAAGTGACCTGATGGGGTATTGTGATTTGTGAGAAGCCGAATATACTTCTGTCATATGTGTTTGGTCTTTGTGCATGGTTCTGGCTTACAGCTCCTGAAACCTTTGGAATTTTCTGAGCCATAGGTTGATGGGAGCTTCTTTTGTCATCATCTTTGGTCTTTCGTCTCAGTTTATGACTTCAGAGGCATAAAGTGAAATGGGTCTCTTGTTATTCCTGACAAGCCCCTTTCCACAGGGTTTTTATTAATGAGGTGAGTTTGGGGAAGCACTGGAGACGGGGTGGTGGTTGTGAGCGGAATCAAGCATGAATGGAGGGGTGGGACTTAGTTGTACCACCTCCTGGTATCCAGGGACGGGGGAAGGAGTGGAGGTTGAATCAGTTACCAATGGCCAGTGAATGAGTTAATCCTGCCTATGTAATGAAGCCTCCATAAAAAGACAAAAGGGGGTTCAATCTTTTGTAAAAAGTCAATAATCTAGTGATTAAGTAGATTTCCTGAATCTTACAAGGTGCTTTAGCAAACCCAAAAAGAGGGTCATGAGAACCTCTTGATCTATGTAGGCAGTTGGTCAGAAGCACAGGTAACAACCTGGGCTTGTAATTGGTATCTAAAGTGGATGGTGGTTTTATGGGGGAAGATCTTGATCTGCTACCCCCAGGTGGAGAGTGTCAGAACTGAACTGTAGGACCCCCAGCTGATGTCAGTGTTGATTAGTGGTGGTGTGAGGAGCCACTCCCCCGCCCCCTGCCAAGTTGGAATTGTTGAGTAGTCAGATCCCTTTTACCAGAGATACTTAAATCATTCTGGGTGAAAAGTGAGAATTGTCCACTGGGTTTTACAACACAGATATCTTCAGTGACTTTAATAAAGCAGTGTTGGTGTCACAATTGCAGAGAGGATTAAGGGTGAATGGTAGGGCTGGAATGAGAGACAAGGAATTTAGGTAACTCATTCAAGGAGTTTTGCTTGAGTAGTTCGAGGAACTTGGTTGGGGACAGTTTGTTTTAAGTTGAGAGATATTAGAGTATATTTGTTTGCTAATGAGAATGTTCCAGTAGAGAAGAAAAACTGATGATTTAAAGGGGGAAGAAAGAATTGGTGGGAGCAGTGCTCTTGAGTAGGTGAGAAGGAATGGGATCTAGGGAGCAGGGGATGAGATTGGTCCTGGTTAGTGCATAGACTTGAATTATAGTAGTAAGTGAAGGTATAGTCGTTAAGTGTGTATGGATACGGATGCTGGTAAGTATTTAGATTAGGTGATGGGAGCTTGTAGATGTTCTCTTCTGGTTGTTTATCTCAGTGAACAAGCACAGTTATTAGCTGAGACTGAGGATGAGGGAGGAGATACTGGAGGTTTAATTAGCAAGGAAGAGACATAAAGTTTGAAGATATGAAGATACCAAGACCAATGTTGGTTTCACTATTTTGTTTGCTAAATTCCTATTTCCTTGATTGCTTGTCCTTGATTTTCACACAGTAAAATTATATTGAGTTAGGAGAATTTACAGGGCTTCCCTGGTTGCTCAGCAGTAAAGAAACTGCCTGTAATGCAGGAGACACAGATTCGATCCCTGGGTCAGGAAGATCCCCTGGAAGTGGGCATGGGAACCCACTCCAGTATTTTTGCCTGGAGAATCCCATGAACTGAAGAGCCTGGTGGGCTACAGTCCATAGGGTCTCAAAGAGACATGACTGAAGTGACTTAGCATGCAGGCATGCCTGAGAATATATATATATATATATATATCAGTTCAGTTCAGTCGCTCAGTCGTGTCTGACTCTTTGTGACCCCATGAATTGCAGCACGCCAGGCCTCCCTGTTCATCACCATCTCCCGGAGTTCACTCAGACTCACGTCCATCGAGTCCGTGATGCCATCCAGCCATCTCATCCTGGGTTGTCCCCTTCTCCTCCTGCCCCCAATCTCTCCCAGCATCAGAGTCTTTTCCAATGAGTCAACTCTTCGCATGAGGTGGCCAAAGTATTGGAGCTTCAGTTTTAGCATCATTCCTTCCAAAGAAATCCCAGGATTGATCTCCTTCATAACGGACTGGTTGGATCTCGTTGCAATCCAAGGGACCCTCAAGAGTCTTCTCCAACACCAGAGTTCAAATGCATCAATTCTTCGGTGCTCAGCCTTCTTCACAGTCCAACTCTCACATCCATACATGACTACTGGAAAAACCATAGCCTTGACTAGGTGGACCTTAGTCGGCAAAGTAATGTCTCTGCTCTTGAATATACTCTCTAGGTTGGTCATAACTTTTCTTCCAAAGAGTAAGTGTCTTTTAATTTCATGGCTGCAGTCACCATCTGCAGTGATTTTGGAGCCCCCCAAAATAAAGTCTGACACTGTTTCCCCATCTATTTCCCATGAAGTGATGGGACCAGATGCCATGATCTTCGTTTTCTGAATGTTGAGCTTTATGCCAACTTTATCACTCTCCTCTTTCACTTTCATCAAGAGGCTTTTTAGCTCCTCTTCACTTTCTGCCATAAGGGTGGTGTCATCTGCATATCTGAGGTTATTGATATTTCTCCCGGCAGTCTTGATTTCCAGCTTGTGTTTCTTCCAGTCCAGCGTTTCTCATGATGTACTCTGCATAGAAGTTAAATAAGCAGGGTGACAATATACAGCCTTGACGTACTCCTTTTCCTACTTGGAACCAGTCTGTTGTTCCATGTCCAGTTCTAACTGTTGCTTCCTGACCTGCATACAGATTTCTCAAGAGGCAGGTTAGGTGGTCTGGTATTCCCATCTCTTTCAGAATTTTCCACAGTTTATTGTGATCCACACAGTCAAAGGCTTTGGCATAGTCAATAAAGCAGAAATAGATGTTTTTCTGGAACTCTCTTGCTTTTTCCATGATCCAGCGGATGTTGGCAATTTGATCTCTGGTTCCTCTGCCTTTTCTAAAACCAGGTTGAACATCAGGAAGCTCACAGTTCACATATTGCTGAAGCCTGGCTTGGAGAATTTTGAGCATTACTTTACTAGCATGTGAGATGAGTGCAATTGTGCGGTAGTTTGAGCATTCTTTGGCATTGCCTTTCTTTGGAATTGGAATGAAAACGGACCTTTTCAGTCCTGTGGCCACTGCTGAGTTTTCCAAACTTGCTGGCATATTGAGTGCAGCACTTTCACAGCATCATCTTTCAGGATTTGAAACAGCTCAACTGTTATATATCACTTCAGCCCTTATCGATTTTAATTGAGTCAGGAGGGAGTATGTTCTTTTATTCAGTCTCAAGTGTGGAATTAATTTGATGTTATCTGAAGTAAATTTGGAACAAAGAATTTTGTGCCTTGTTGCATCTAATAACATGATTCTCTTAAGACTGAGTTGGAGGCCAGTATTATCTTCATTTGGGACTTGGGTATACCTTGTATTAAATTTCTAAATAAACTTTGAGTAACAAAGAGGAAGTATTCATTCTGTCAAATTGTGACTTTATAAAGTTTCAGATACTCTTATTATCTGATTTAACTCTTAATCCTGAAATTTGGCTTGGATCTGCTACTTTTCAATGCTGAGCTACTTTTCAATGCCAAACGACTATGGGCAGGATTTGAAAAGTGCTACTTAAACTTAATCCTTGATTATTGGTAGATACAGAACACCAGAATGATGAGAGTAGGGAAATTCATATGCTAGTTCCAGCATATCATCCACTTTCTGCTTGAGTTCTGGCAGTCTCACTGTACTGTGGGAACCTGTGTGTATATTTTGCGTATGAACACTCTAGACTGGTGGTTCTTGCCTACCTTCCTTCACCGAAGTTACAGAGATACAGTGAAGATAAAGGGATATAGGTTTCCTAGTAAATGAAAAGATATAGTAAATATCAGTAGTGATATATGAATTTCCAAGTGATAAAAGTTGATCCTGGTTGCCTTTCAGTTTTGTTTTTTAAATAGAAGCCAAGCCATTCATATTTCTGAAATCCTGCTGTTAAGCATGAGATTAGAGAAGATTAAGGTTAATTTGACTAACTTAGGGCCCATGAATCACAGCTTCATAGAAACAAATTTGACCATGATTATAAACATGAGAGGAGGTTTGAAATTTTGTAATGTAAAGCTTACAGCAAAGTGTTTTTTTTAATCTGCAAAGTGTTTATTTATTTAATTATTGAGAACGGAAGAGATGAATTGTTCAGAGGACCTGATTAAAAATTAATACTAGCTACTGGTGTATATCATGTGGTAAACTTTGTGGGTGTTGTATGTTAATTATTTATCTACTGCCAACAGAATGAAGTAGGCATTGTTCTTCTCATTCTAAAAGTAATAATATCTAAAATTTATTGAGCCTCATTAATGTGTCAGAGTAAATATTTTACTTAAAGTATCTCATTTGAGCTCCTTAAGAAGTCCATGGGCTTCCCTGGTAGCTCAGCTGGTGCAGAATCCATCTGCAATGCAGGAGACCCTGGTTCGATTTCCTAGGTCAGAAGGATCTCATGGAAAAGGGATAGGCCACCCACTCCAGTATTCTTGGGCTTCCCTCGTGACTCAGCTGGTAAAGAATCTGCCTGCTGTGCGGGAGACCTGAGTTCAATCCCTGGGTTGGGAAGATCCCCTGGAGAAGGGAATAGGCTACCCACTCCAGTATTCTGGCCAGGATAGTTCCATGGACTGTACAGTGAATGGGGTTGCAAAGAGTTGGACATGACTAAGTGACTTTCACTTTCAAGAAACCTCTGAGGGGGTCTTCCCTGGTGGTCCAGTGGTTAGGACTCTGGGCTTCCACTGCAGGGGGTGTGGGTTCAACACCTGGTTGGGGAACTAAGATGCCGCGTGCTGCACAGTGCAGCCAAAACAAAGCCTATGAGATAATTATTATTATTACTCATTTTACTGATGAGAAAACAGGCCTCGAAAGGTATGTCACTTCCCCAACGCCATTCCCCTAGGATTAAAGTTAGGATTTAGATCCAGGTCTGCTGGATTCTATAGTCTCTGCCCTCATCACCTGGCTTATAATTTTATTAGAAAATTCTGTCCTCTAACATCATGTGTCCTAGTTTTGTGCTTTTCAGTTAAAATAGTGGAACCTAAAGGTGGATGGCAAAGGTACAGATTTTGTTAGGTATTTCGACGGCACTGATGAGTGAACTTGAGGTAGAGTAGGAGAAATGAGCCACTAGAAGAATACATTTTTAAAATTCTTTAGCCTGAATGGTTTGAGAATTAAAAGAAGAGACTTTACCAAGTATATAATCTAATTGCATATATTGTGTGAGGGTGTGCCAGTATACAACTTTGAATATTTAAGTGTAGTTTAAATTTTCACTCAGTATGAATGTGCCAGATACTGTCCTTGGTGCTGAAATACAAAGGATGTCAGTCTTGCCCTTGAGATGCTCAAATTGATAAACTTACTGCGGGAACTCATTGTTTTGCAGTCACCTTATTAATAGTTCAGGAGTAGTCCAACTTGTACAGCTGGCAAGAACAAAGTATTAATATTAAGGCGATGGTTGGGGGGGGGTTGGTTATCTCAAACAAGGAATCAGGTTCATGTTGAGGTGCTCAGTGCTTCACATTGAGGTGACATTTGAGCTGGGACTTAAAACAGGACAGGCATTTCATTTAGGAGATAATGAGGGAAGAGAGAACAATGTGAGCAAAAGTGTAAAGATAAAGAAGTATGTGGCTTGTACAGGGAACAGCAAATGTCTGTGCCTTAAGGTAAATAAGCTACGATGGTCAGCTTGGGGTTAGAATATGAAAGGCCTTTTATGTCTTATTGAGGAGTTTGGACTATATTCTGAGCAGTATGGAAGCACCAAAGTTTGTTGTTATTTGGATATATCCAGATGTAAGGAAAGATAGACAATATGATGATCCCACATGAACCCATCATCCAACTCCAGCACTTATTAACTCATGGCCTTTCTTGCTTTATCTTTGGCCCTTGCTTCCCCCCATCATATTTTGAAACAAATCCCAGATAGTTTGTTATTTCATCAATAAATATTTCACCGTGTATCTTATTTAAAAGTATTGAATGTCCAGGTAATGTTCAAATTTCCAGTGGTTAAATAACTTTTATACTTTTAAAGTTATAGTAGTCCACACTTAAGAAATTCCTTTAGCATTTCTTATTTCTTGTAAGGTCAGTTTAATGGTGAGGAACCCCTTTAGCTTTTGCTTGTCTAGAAAACTCCTTTAGTTCTTTTTTTTTTCTCTTGAACCACTTGTCTACATATATGTATTTCAGTCAGTTTTTTCCTTTGCTTTTGTTTTTAATTGGAGGACAGCTGCTTTACGATATTCTATTGGCCTCTGCCATACAACAAAGTGAATCAGTCATAAGTATACATCTGTCCCGTCACTCACCACCCACCCCCCATCCCACCCCTCTAGGTTGTCAGAGTGCCTTGCTGAGCTCCCTGTGTGACACAGCAACTTCTCCTTAGCTATTCTACACTTGATAATATACATATTTCATTGCTACTCTCTCAGTTCGTCCCACCCTCGCCTTCTCCTACTGTGTCCAAAAGTCCATTCTCTATGTCTGCATCTCTGTTCCTGCCCTGAAAATAGCTTAATCAGTACCATTTCTCTAGATTCCATATGTATGTGTTAACATATGATACTTATTTTTCTCATTCTGACTTTCTTCACTCTGTATAATAGGTTCTGTGTTCATCTATATCATTAGAACTGATTCAGCTGCATTCCTTTTTTATGGGTGAATGATATTCCATTGTATGTATGTACCACAACCTCTTTATCCGTTCACCTGTTGATGAATATCTAGGTTGCTTCTGTATCCTAGATACTGTAAATAGTGGTACAGTGAACACTGGGTTACATGTGTCTTTTTCAGTTATGGTTTCCTCATGGTGTATGCCCAGTAGTGGGATTGCTGGGTCATATGGTAATTTTATTCATAGTTTTTTAAGGAATCTCCATACTGTTCTCCATAGTGGCTCTATCAGTTTACATTCCCACCGGCAGTGCAAGAGGATTCCCTTTTTTTCCACACCTTCTCCAGCATTTATTGTTTGTAAATTTTTTGATGAGGGCCATTCTGACTGGTGTGAGGTGACACCTCATTTCCTTTTCTCTAGTAATGAATGATGTTGAACATCTCTCCATGTGTTTGTTGACCATTTGTATGTCTTCTTTGGAGAAATGCCTCTGTAGTTCTCACACCCGTTTTTTGATTGGGTTGTTTTTCTGGTATTGAGCAGCATCAACTGCTTATATATTTTGGAGATTAATCCTTTCTCAATTGTTTCACAGGCATTTATTCCCTCCCATTCTGTCTTTTTGTCTTGTTTATAGTTTGTTTTGCTGTGCAGAAGCTTTTAAATTTAATTAGGTCCCACTGTTTATTTTTATTTGCATTACTCTGGGAGGTGAGTCAAAGAGGTTATTGCTGTGATTTATGTCAAAGAATGTACTGCCTCTGTTTTCCTCTAAGAGTTTTATAGTGTCTGGCCTTACGTTTAGGTCTTTAATCCAGTTTGAGTTTATTTTTGTGTATGGTGTAAGAAACTGTTCTAGTTTCATTCTTTTAGATGTGGTTGACCAGTTTTCCCAGCACCACTTATTGAAGAGGCTCTCTTTTCTCCACTGTATATTCTTGCCTCCCATGTCAAAGATAAGGTACCCATAGGTATGTGTATTTATCTCTGGACTTTCTGTTTTGTTCTGTTGATCTGTATGTCTGTTTTTGTGCCAATACCATAATGTCTTGACTGACTGTAGCTTTGTAGTATAGTCTGAGATCAGGATGGTTGATTCCTCCAGCTCCCTTCTTATTTGTCTAGTTTGCTTTGGGTATTTGGAGCCTTTTGTGTTTTCATACAAATAGTGAAATTTTTTGTTCTGGTTCTGTGAAACGTGCTGTTGGTAATTTGGTCGGGATTATGTTGACTCTGTAGCTTGCTTTGGATAGTATACTCGTTTCACAGTATTGATTATTTGAGTCCAGTGATACAGTGCGTCTCTCCATCTGTCTGTGTCGTCTTTGCTTTCTTTCATCAGTGTCTTACAGTTTTCTGCATACAGGTCTTTTGTCTCCTTAGGTACGTTTATTCCTTGGAATTTTATTCTTTTTGTTTCAGTGGTGGTTGGGATTGTTTCCTTAATTTCTCTTTCTGATTTTTTTGTTGTTAGTGTATAGGAATGCAAGGGATTTCTCTCTTAATTTTGTATCCTGCAACTTTGCTGTAAATTCATTGATTAGCTCTAGTAATTTTCTGGTGGCTCCTTTAGGGTTTTCTATGTGTAGAATCGTATCATCTGCAAACAGTGAGAGTTTTGCTTCCTCTTTTGCAATCTGGATTCATTTAATTTCTTTCTCTTCTCTAATTGCTGTGGCTAAAACTCCTGAAGCTGTATTGAATAGTAGTGGTAAGAGTGCGCACCCTTGTCTTGTTCCTGATCTTAGAGGAAGTAGTTTCAGTTTCTCACCATTAAGAAAAATGTTTGCTTGGAGTTTGTCATGCAGAGCCTTTATTATGTAGAGGTAGGTTCCTGCTATGCCCATTTTATGGTGTCTTTCCTTCAATTCTGAGTGGTAACTTCACCAGATAGAGTATTCTTGGTTGGAAGTTTATTCTTTTTCTTTTTGTTGCTCTGCTTGGGTGAGTTCTACTGCCTTTCCTTAAAGTTGACAGATTCTTCCTTCTGCCTCATTGAATTTGTTGATGTTCCTCAAGTGTATTTTTCAGTGCAATAATTCTTCAGCTGTGTGACTGCTGCTGCTTTCCTGGTAGTTCAGCTGGTAAAGAATCCACCAGTGCAGGAGACCCCGGTTCGATCCCTGGGTCGGGAAGATCCCCTGGAGAAGGGATAGGCTCCCCACTCTAGTATTCTTGGGCTTCCCCAGTGGCTCAGCTGGTAAAGAATCCGCCTGCAATGCGGGAGACCTGGGTTTGATCCCTGGGTTGGGAAGATTCCCTGGACAGGCGAAAGGGTATCCACGCTGGTATTCTGGCCTAGAGAAATACACGGACTGTATATTTTCTTAAATTTTCCACTTTTTGTTGAAGTTTTCACTCTTTTCATCCATTTGTCTCCCCAGTTCAGTGGGCATCTTGATGACCGTTAATTTGAACTCTTTATTAGGTAAATTACTTATCTCTGTTTCCTTAAGAATTTTTTGTGAGGTTTTTATCTTGTTAACTCACTTGGAGCATATTCATCTGTGTCTTCATTTCACTTGACTCTCTGTGTTGGTTTCTATACAGTAGAAGAAACAGCCACTTCTCCCAGTCTTGAAGGAGTGGCCTCATGTAGGAGGAGGTGCAGCTTTTCATTCATCCCTGCCACAGCTTTTGTTTGTCTTTCACACTTCTGTGTTTGCACAAGTGGCAAATGGCTCCCGTTTGTTGAGGTTGTGCTGAGAATAGTGTTCCAAAGAGGAGGATTTCAGCACCTAGATTCAATCTGACTAGAAGCTAGACCCTCAGGCAGCAAACTTATAAGTATGCAAATATATTCAGTTCTGGGGGGCCACAAAGGTAAGCCCTTTTGGCCCCCAGAGCCAGGAGATCTGTCCTCTGGGCAGCAGTTGCAAAAATCAGGATACGCCCTCCAGATGAGTAGATACGCTTCTTTTTGGGAAGATATTGGTAAGCTGGAGTAAGGCAGAGAAAAAGAGCTCCAAGCTGATGTCTACAGCTTACATTATTTTTTGTTTTGTTTTGTTTCTTGGTTGCACTGCAAGGCATGTAGGATTTTAGTTCCCCAACCAAAGATTAAACCTGTGCCTCCTGCATTGGAAGCACGAGGTCTTAACCACTGGACAACCAGCGAAGACCCCAGCCTGCATTCTTGAGAGCTGCTTCATAGGCTACTAAATGTGTTGCAGACTTGAGGCTTCCCACTTAAAAGTTCCAGGACTGCAGTGTGGTCTCCTTCATCGAAAGACTGAGCAGTGTGCCTTGGTCTGCTGTCTGTGCAGTCATCTGAGGATGGTAGCCTGCCATGAACCGTCCTTCCCCAGTGGCCGCAGTCCCATGAGACCCAGAACACAAGCCCCTCTGGTCATGAGGGCCAGGTGACCAAGGGGCATCCCTTGGATGTCAGCTGCAGAAGCTATACCAGACGTGTGTAAAGCTCCCCTCCAGAGACACTGGTGCTTTGTAGCCTGGCAGAGGATGAGTGCTAAGATAGTGTCTACAACCTCCCCACCACCAACCCCAACTTTGGAATGGATTACCGTCAGCCCCTTGATATGTATTGTTTGCTTAGAAGCCTGCCTCCAGGCCAGTTAGGATGGTTAGCTAATAGGCCTCCTTCATAGAAAGACCTCAAAGATCTGTTGCCTCTTGCTGTGTCCCATGGGTGGCAGCTGTTTAAGAACTCTTATCTCCATTGGTTACATTCCTGGGGGACCCACAAGTAAGTTTAAGCCTCTGATTACCAGAGCCAAGTGATGTAGAAGTGTCCCCTGGCAGCAGTCATAAAATTCATGGTGCCAGACAGGGTTCTGAGCTCTTTGGGCAACACCTATTACTACAGTTCCATGTGAACCGGAACGCAAGCTCCTCTGACCTCCAGAGCCAGACAGTCAAGAGTTATCTCCTGGGTGGCAGCTGCAAAAGTTGGGGTCCCAGATGCATATAAAGGCTGTCTTCTGGGAGATAGATACTGGTTCTCTGGAGCATGGTAAAGGAGAGAGCAAAGATGGTGTCTACCAGTCTCCTTCCCTGGAGAGCTTTGCAGTAGGCTCCTTAATGTGTGTGTTAACTTGCCTCTCAGGCTTAGGGTTGGTTGGTCTGTTCATTTAAATTTACTTTTGGCTGTACCACATGGTTTGTGGGGTCTTAGTTCCCTGACCAGAGATTGAGCCTCTGGACCCTCTGCAGTGAGGCCTCGGTTTTAACCATGGTACTGCTGGGGAAATCCCCAGGCTGAAGTTTTAATGTAAACAGGTGAGCCTCCTTTACTCTAAGTGTGGAAATCGGCTGCTTCTGAGCTGAGCATTGGGGTGGGGGAGTTTCTGAGTGTGACTCTTTAAGAGGTGTTTCTCTGATTGTCTCCGGCTTGTGGGTTGTGGGCTGTGAGCTCAATTGGTTTTCAAAATTAGGTGTTTTGGGGGTTCATCTCTCAAGTGTGTGTCTTAAAAGTTGCAGTGCCAGATGTGGAGTTTGAACCCTTTGTTCTCAGAGGGAAGCTCTGAGTGTTGAGTTCCCTCTCAGTTGTGGGTTGCCATGGTGGGTGTGGGATTTATGACAAGATTGTGAGCCATCCTCTCCTACTGCTGTGATATAGTTTTCTTCCTGTGTACCTGATGTGTTGTTGTCATCCAGCCAGCCTTTAGTTTTCTTTTTTTTTAAGAGAAAATTGTTCCATGTGTAGCTGTAGATTCAGTGTGTCTATGGCAGGAGGTATAGGAGATTAAATAATATGCTGCTGAATAACCAATGAGTCAAAGAAGAAGTCAGAAAATACCTTAAGAAAAATGGAAATGTAATATACCAGAGTTTGTGGGATGCAGCAAAAGCAGCTCTAAGAGGGAAATTCACAGCAACAAATGCTTACCTCAAGAAACAAAAAATCTCAAGAAACAGCATAACTCTGCACTTCAAGGATCTAGAAGAACAAATGAAGCCCAAGGTTAGTAGTCAGAAAGAAGGAAATAATAAAAATTAAAGCAGAAACAAATGAACTAGACATTAAAAAGACAAGAGAAAATACTGATAACTAAGAGCTAATTCTTTGAAAAGATTAAAAAAAAAAAAATCCCCCAAACCTGACAAACCTTTAGGTAGACTCAACAAGAAAAGAGAGAGAGGACTTTATTATATAACATCAGAAATGGACAGAAGAAATGTGACAGTGATACCACAGAAATACAAAGGATCTTAAGAGACTACTATGGGACTGCCCTGGTGGTCCAGTGGTTAAGACTGCCTACCATTGCAGCGGATACAGGCTTGATCCCTGGTTCAGAGGAGTCCACGTGCCACAGGGCAGCTGAGCCCATGCACCGCAACAACTGCAGCCTGCGTGCCCAGAGCCCAAGAGAGGCCCCCGCAGTGAGAAGGCCACGCACTGCAGCTGATGAGCAGCCCCCACGTGCCGCAACTAGAGAAGGCCCGTGCACAGCAGTGAGGGCGCAGTGCAGCCAAAATAAATAAATAACTTGAAAAACACTGAAAAAAAGGAGACTACTATGAATAATTATATGCCAGCAAATTGGGCAACTTAGAAGAAATTAATAAATTCCTGGAAACGTATAACCTAAGGCTGAGTTGAATCTGTGTGTGTGTGCTCAGTCATGTTGGACTCTGCGACCCTGTGGACTGTAGCCCACCAGGCTTTCCTCCATGGAATTTTCCAGGCAAGAATACTGGAGTGGATTGCTGTTGCCTCCTACAGGGGATCTTCCCAACCTAGGGATTGAGCCTGCGTCTCTTGTGTCTCCTGGTTTGGCAGGTGGATTCTTTACCAAGCCCAGCGCCACCTGGGAAGCATAAGGCTGAATCATAATGAAATAGAAAATCTGAGCAAACTGATTACTAGCAAGGAGACTGAGTCAGTACTCAAAAACTCCAACAAACAAAAGTCTAGGACCAAAAAAAAAAAAAAAAAAGTCCAGGACCAGATGGCTTCCCTGGTAAGTTCTACCACACATTCAAAGAAGAATTAAAATTAGTCCTTCTCAAACTCTCCCCCCAAATAGAACAGGGCAGAATTCTTCCAAACACATTTTATGAGGCCAGCATTATCCTGATACCAAAACCAAGTAATGTGCCACATACAGAAAATTATAGGCCAATATCCCTGATGACCACAGATGTAAAACCCTCAAGTTCTTAGCAAACTAAATTCACCAATGCATTAAAAGGATCATAGAGGAGTGGTGGGGAGCGGCGGCGGCAGCAGGCTGAGGGGACGCACGGGCAGTGGCGGTGCCCTGTCACATGGCCACAGTGGGGGCGGCTGCCGCTGCGCCGCCAAACGGGAGGAGCCTCCCGAGCAGCGCAGCCTGACCTTCAGCCTGTACCTGGCCTGTACCTGCTCTTTGACCTGGAGCAGTCGCCGTGCCTCAAGGAGAGCCGTGAGGGCAGTGGCCGCGGTGTCTTTAGGCCATGGGAGGAGCTGACTGACCGCTCCAAGTTTGTTGAAAGTGATGCAGATGAAGAGCTTATGTTTAATATTCCATTTACAGGCAATGTCAAGCTCAAGGGCATCATTATAATGGGAGAAGATGACGACTCACAGCCTTCTGAGATGAGACTATGCAGGAACATTCCAGAGATGTCCTTTGATGAGAGACAGGGAGCCAGATCAGACCTTTAGTCTGAACCGGGATCTTACAGGGGAATTGGAGTATGGAACAAAAATTTCTCATTTTTCAAGTATCTGTCATCTCTCAATTCATATTTCAAAAAACTTTGGAGCCGATACCACAAAGGTCTTTTATATTGGCCTGAGAGGAGAATGGACTGAGCTTTGCTCACATGAGGTCACCATCTGCAGTTATGAAGCATGAGCCAATCCAGCTGACCACAGGGTCCATCAGGTAACCCCACAGAAACACTTTATTTCCTAAGGTCTGGCTAAGACTCCCACAGAGGCATTGCGTCATTGAAGAAGTATGACATCCTGTTGGGAAGGACAAAGAGAGATGGGGCTCCAAAGAGAGTTGGCTGCCACAGCCTCTGCCAAGCTCTGTCTTTGGGGCTTGCTGCAGAAACCTGGCCTATGGAAGATACCACACCCCCAGGAAGGGTTGTGTGGGTGCCAGGGAACAATCGTGGTTCTCTGGGGCCCTACAGATATCGGGTCTTGGGCTGGTCAGTATCTGGCAGCCATGGATGATGCCTGCCTTCCCAGTTTATGTGGCCATGGGACCCCAAGTGTCTTGTTGCTTTGTGGCAGGATTATTTTATGACTTGTTTTTTAAAATGGAAACTATTCCTGGGCTGCGGTAAACTTTTTGAAGCCTCAGCATTGTGTTTGTATTAACCATCAGGGGGGTCTGTAACTAGAAATACTTGTCCCTGCTTGCTCCTTCTCCCTGTCATCTTTCAACATTCTTGTCAAGTTGCCCAGCTTGGAGTTGTCTGTCATGCACCAGTGTCCCATGTTATAGCTTGAAGAGCAGGAATCTCCTGATGTTGCTTAATAGCTTGAGAGGGTCCTTTTTTCCTGTTGCCCAGGTAAGCAGTCTGAGGAGAGCATGGCATTGTTTCTGTGTTTGTGGGTATCCTGGTTGGGGTAAGATGGGACTTTGATATGCTTCCCTTTGGGATATCCTTAATGTTTATCAGCTTCTAACTAGTAAGCCCAGTGGCAGAATTTGGAGATCTCGGTTCTTCTGTTCATGGCTTTTTATTCACTGTGACTAATAAGCTTCCTAATAAATCCTTGCCAGACTTAAAAAAAAAAAAAAAAGGTCATAGACCATGATTAAGTGGGATTTATTCTAAAAATATATTCAACACTTTCCGATTCCAAAAATGGTTCAACACATAACAAGCCAGTTAATGCAGTTCACCACATTAACAAAATGAAAGATTAAAAAAAAATCATATGATCATCTCAGTATGGACGTACAAAAAAAGCATTTGACAAAATTCAGTATTCATTTATGATAAAAACTTTCAGTATCCATTTTTGATAAAAAGCAAGCATTGAGTGAACATATCTGAACATCATAAAAGCCATATATGTCAAGTCCACAGCTAGCATCATACTCAATGGTGAAAAGCTAAAAACTTTTCTTATAAGGTCAGGAAGGAAGATGATGATATACATATACTCTAACCACTTATATTCAAAATGATATTTGAAGTTCTAGCTGCAGAAATTAGACAAGAAAAGAAATGTATCCAAATTGGAAAGGAAGAAGTAAAACTCTATTTACAGATAACATGATAAAACCCTAAAGACTCCAAAAAAAACTATTAAAAGTAAATGAATTCAGGAAAGTTGCAGGATACAAAATTAATACACAAAAACTTGTTTATACTAATAATGAACTATCAGATAATCAAGTAACCCATTTACAGTTTCATCAAAAAGAATAAAATATCTAAAAATGAATTTAACCAAGGAGATGAAAGACTTGTATATTAAAAACTATATGACATTAATGAAAGAAATTGAAGAAGATAGAAATAAATGCAAAGATATTTTGTGTTCATGGATTGGGAGAATTAATACTGTTAAATGACCATACCACTCAAAGCAGTCTACAGATTCAGTGCAGTCCCTATCAGAATGTCGGTGGCAGGGCTTCTTTGGTGGCTCACTGGCAAATGATCCACCTCCCAGTGCAGGAGACACGGGTTCGATCCCTCACCTGGGAAGATCCCATGTGCCGTGGAGTGACTAAGCCTGTGTGCCACAAGTACTGAGCCTGTGCGCTCGAGTCTGGGGGCTGCAACTGCTGGGCCCACGTGTCCTAGGGCCTGTGCTTCACAACAAGGGAAGCCGCCACGATGAGAAGCCTGCGTACCACAACTGGAGAGTAGCCCACTTACAGCAAAAGCCCATGCAGCACCGAAGACCCAGCCCAGCCAAAAATAAATACAATTAAAAAGAATTTTTCAGTGGCGTCTCACAGAAATGGAACACTTTTAAAAGTTGCATGGACCCTCCAAACTCCAATAACAAAAGCAATCTTGAGAAAGAAGAGCAAAGCTAAAGGCATCATGCTACCTGATTACAAAGCTGTGGTAATCAGAACAGTATGATATTGGTATAGAAATGGACACATAGATCAATGGAACAGAATAGAGAGCCCAGAAATAAACCCACAAATATTTTGTCAGTATTGGGGAAAAGATAGTCTCTATTGGACAGCCATATGCAAAAGAATGAAATTGGATCCTATCTTACACCATACTCCAAAATTAAGTGGGTTAAAGACTTGAATGTATGACCTGAAACCATAAAACTCCTAGAAGAAAGCAGGCAGTAAGCTCCTTGACCTAGGTCTTGGCAGTAATGTTTTTTAATCTGACACCAAAAGCAGTAACAAAAATAAACAAGTAGGGCCTTATTAAACTAAAAAACTTCTCATAGGAAATCAGCGACGTAATGAAAAGGCAAGCTACTGAATGGGAGAAAACAGCTGTAGGTAATATATCTGATAAAGGGCTAATGTCTAAAGTATACAACAAACTCATATAACTAAATAGTAAAGAGACCCCAATCAAATTAAAAACTGAGAAGATCTGAATAGCTATTTTTCCAAGGAAGACATGCCAGTGACCAACAGGTACATGAAAAGATACTCAGTGTCATAAATCATCAGAGAAATGCAAATCCAGACCGTGGTGAAATACTACTTCACACTTGTTAGGGTGGCAGGGATTTGCAGAAAAGGGAAACCTTGTGCACTTTTGGTGGGAATGTAACTTGGTGGAGCCACTGTGGAAAACAGTATGGAGGTTCCTCAAAAAATTTAAAATGAGCTACCATGTCAGCTAGCAATTCTACTTCTGAAGAAAATAAAAGCACTGCTTTGAAAAGATGTATACACACTCTTATCCATTGCTGCGTTACAGTAGCCAGGATATGGGAACAACCTCAGTGTCCATCAGTGGATGAATAGGTAAAGAGATTGTGATATATATAAATACATAAACACACACACAGAGTTATTAATCAGCTGTGAAAAAGAATGAAGTTTTGCTGTTTGTGACAAGGATGAACCTGGAGGGTAGTGTGATAAGTGAAATAAGTCAATCAAAGAAAGACTAATACGTTTGATTTCTCTTGTATGTGGAATCTAAAAAACAAAACAAAAATAAAACTAGGCTCATAGATACAGAGAACAGATTGATAGTTGCAGGAGGCTGCAACCTCTTGGGTTGAGGGGTGGGAAAAATGGACAAATTGGTTTTTTTCGTTTGTTTTGCCGTTTTTTTAGTTTAAATAGATTGAATCAAACTTTCAAAAACAGTCCACTCGTTAACATTTTTCTTAGTTCTCATAATCTGTATGTAGGTTCTTTATTCAGCTCCTTTTTAAAAACTCTCCTTGTGATTTGTTTGTTGAAGAAAGTGGGCTGTTGGTGTCACAGACTTAAGTACAGCTCGGATTTTGTTGAGCGCATCCCCTTCATGTTGTTTAACAGGTGTCCCCGTCTCTGTCTTTTCTGTATTGACTCAAGATTGATTCAGGTTTGTTTTTGGCAGAAAGACTACTTCATAGATGGTGATGGGTGGTGTCTTTTTACATCAGGAGGCATATAAATCCCCTTTATGCATTAATTTCTTAGGCATTACAAAATGATGTTATTTGTCTTGATTTTTCAACAAAGTTGAGGAATTCTTCAGATCATGTCAGGGATCTGCTGTGTCTTTAAATCTGTTTTAGGACTTAGATGACTTACACTAGGGAATCAGTAGTCACTGGCCACCGTAAAAAGGAATGAAATTTTGCTGTTTGCAACAATGTGGATGAACTTCAGTTAAATTATTATCTTTAGTGAAATAAGTGAGACTGAGAAAGACAAATATTGTGCAACATATGTTGAATCTAAACTGTAAAACAAGCTAGTGAATATAACAAAGAAGAAACAGACTCACAGACGTAGAAAACTGATGGTTATCAGTGGGAAGAGGGAAAGGGGGGAGGCAAAACAGGGGTAGGAGGTTAAGTACAAGCTACTGTGTATATAAAGTCAGTAAGCTACCAGGGTATATTGTGCAACAGGGAATATAGCCAACATTTTATAATAACTATAAATGGAATGTAACCTTTAAAAATTGTGACTCATTATGTTGTACACCTGAAACTTACATAATGTTGTATATTATATATATATGATGAGAAAGTCCCTAAAAAAATAAGTGTTTATTGGTCAGTAAGGATAAGATATCTTGGGCATTATAATATGTTTATTATTTGACTTAATGTGAGTTACTGACTTTTCACTCTTCTTAGCATTCAGTACACTACAAGCTCTTTGTGGTATTTTATGTAATAGCACTCTCTGTTAACAAATATGTCCAGAATGTTCCCACTTGTTATCCTTAAATAGTTTCCATCAAAATGGAGCTGATGTGGTTCAGAAAATAGATGTGGAGAAGATTCTAAGTGTCTGTTGCTTTACAGGCTTTTTTCATCTCACAGCATTTTACCTCAATCACATATCCACACAAGTGCTTCTCTTGAAATATCTCGAAAATGGGAGAAGAAGAATAAAATTGTTTATCCTCCACAACTGCCTGGAGAACCTCGGAGACCAGCTGTAAGTTTGTGGGTATAACTGATCTCTTCATTTTGATAAAGCACTCTTACTCTTGTGTAGCAATGCCGGGGGCCAGCCCTGGTGGATCCAGGGAATTCGAAGGTGGGGATGGAGTCGGCATCTTTGGAAAAATACATATTTAATCACAGATATAGAGAGATTAGAAATGGATAGTGTAGTAGGAAGATTAGTGGAGAAAAAGAGGCTGAATAACTTGGATTACGTGAAATAGCATCCATGCTCCAGACGGGAATTCAGCCAGAAAAATGGGAGCAAGAAAGAAGCGACATGGGGGAATCAGTCTTTCTGGAAACTGATCCGATTTCTTTATTTTTGGGTTTGCTTATATACCTTTTGTTACACATAGGGATGAATACAGAGTCACATGGGAGTCAGCAGTCCTGAGACCTTTATCAAAATCAGGTGCTTCACATAAATGTATAAAAAAGGTACATCATCTTCTGGCCATGAGTGAGACCTGCTGACATTTTATGATCCTTTCTTTCTGATAACCAAAAAACTTATTTCTTCCAAGGGTGTTTTTTCTTAAACCAGGCACCACCCTCCAAATAAAGTTACATTCCTATAGGGTGAGGGTGTAGTGAGTTACAATCAAGAAAGGAATTTATTTAACCCAAGGTTAACATGATTAGTTTTAAAGGTTAATACTTATTTCTCCTATATGCTAGTTATATTCATTATAAGGGCAGGGAATATGGAGATTTAGCAGCAGACATTAGCCCAACAAATGAAAATCCTTTCACCAATGCTCCCCTTAAGATCTGTTTAGTCTTAAGATATGATAAAGTTACATTTTTACATAGCAAGGACACAGTGATTTATAACAAAGCACAGTGATCTATTACAAAAGAGAAAATCCATTAACTCAAAAAGTCTAGTATTGCTAACATCAAACTACTATATTTCCTTCGCTATATTCCAAATACATTGATTAACATATTCCCAGGTGCCTAAGGATATGGAGGCCTGGCGGCAATCATTGACTCAACAAGAAGAAACCGTCCTGTGCTAATTAAGACTCTCAAAATACTCCAAAACTCTCTGTGCTGTTTATGGTTAAGAGGTAGTAAACAATCGTGTGGCAGGAGTATGGATAATGCTGTCACACAAGCTAGTCTGTTAGCAGAGAGATTTGACCTGAGACATCCTTGTCCCACCCAGAGCAGGGAATTAGCAGCAATTATTGACACAACAAATGAAAAAACCCTTCACCAATATAATTCCTAACCAACACACTATACTAATAATTTCTAACTCCCCAAAAGAATTTGCCTTTAATAAGTCTAAAACATCTCATGCCTCTCAGGTTGGGAGGCTGTAAACAATCAGATGTGGCCGGACGAAACCTATACAGGTGGGCTAGATAACCTTCAGAGAAGTCCGTAAGCTGAAACACTCTTGTCACGCCCAAGGATTTTTATTGCCTTGGGGCTGCACGTTTACTCCTTCTCCAAGAAAAACAGTTATGGAGGAGAGCCCCCCGTAAAGTCAGAGGTGTAGGTGAGAGCGTAAAACAGATTCTGGTTTTGGGGTTAGATGCTCGGGAACAGGGGGTTTCCTGTGGCTTGATCACGCCTCTGTGTATGCCAAGCCTCCTTCCTCATGACCTTTGCCATGGGCGGAGTTCCTCACGCTGGCTCCTGGCATAGCTAGCAGTGATTTAGTATTCCATATTAAGAAAAAAATTAACAGCAATTTTCTTGATCTTTTCATTGATACAGAAAATATTCTAGGTTTATCTTTTTGATAGTTAAAAAGATTGTTTCTTATCTATTTGCTTCTTATTTATTTTGTTTCTTTATTTATTTGCTTATCCAGAAGCGCTCCTGGATGGGCTTCCCTGGTGGCTCAAATGGTAAAGAATCTGCCTGCAATGCAGGAGCACTGGGGGTTGAATCCCTGGGTCAGGGAAGATCCCCTGGAGAAGGGAATGGCAACCCACTCCAGTATTCTTGCCTGGAGAATTCCATGGAGAGAGGAGCTTGGTGGGCTACAGTCCAGTGGGTTGCAAAGAGTTGGACAAGAGTGAGCGACTTTAACTTTTTTCACTATAAATACCTTGCTGACTAACAGGGAACAATTTGCTCACCTGGCCACATAGTTTACACACTGTGTCATTATTTGCAGTGTTCCTTAGAATTTTCAGTCTGCTAGCTGCAAACATTTAGAAAGTTAGTATTACCTCTTGTTTAAAAGAGGGCCAGATAATACTTACCATTCTGTCTCATTCTGTTCTTCAGCATTTGGAATATGTAGTTAAATAATAGTAGATGGGCAATGAATAAATCCTATAGCAGTAACTTAAAATGAATGTCATCAGTTTAGACCACTCCTTTATTTTTAAGAGTGTCTTCCTAATTTAGCTAGTACAAATATCCAAACAATGTAGGCTCCTGTAGATACTATCTTACATGTGACTTCATCCTGGTAAAGAAAGTAAGTCAGAAATTAAAGGCTTTTAAAAATACATATACATATAAAATAGTCATATCTTGTTAAATTGAGCTTGACTTTTTATGTGTTTCTGAAGAAAGCTAAGTTAAATAAATTAGTAGTGAAACTGTATCAAAACTGTTTGAACAGTCACTTCTATGAGAGGCATGTTTTTAATATGTGGATTAATTGACATACTGATCATATGTTATTCTCATGAGTCATTAATGTGGATCCTCTATTAGGTGACATTTTTTGTTGCTGTTTGTGTCATTATATGCATTTAAAAATAAACTTTACAAGTTACTAATTTAGACATTTCATAATTTAGACATACTTTATTTGAATAGCTGTTTTGGACATTATATTCTAATGTAAGTTTACCTAATTTTACTGTGTAGGTTAATTAATAGCTATTATGTTTAACCAGGCCTTCTGACCTCCAAATTTGCCACTTTATCTATTTGCCATGGTAGGTTTATTTACTGAGACTTTATCTGGTTTACCTTTAGAAAGTGCCCTTATACAGTGCACGTGCCTCAAGTAAACGTTGAGCTTTTTAGTTTTAGAAGACGATGGTTGAATAACTTTCACCTTTTCTGGTAAACATTTGATTCCTTTTTTCCCAGTGTTTTGCCAGGATTACAGTGTCTTTTTCTTTTTTTTAAATATTTGAAGATGATTATATACAATTCAAGTTTAACAATATCTCACCATGGGAAACCAAGAGTTGAAAGGTTTCTATATAAAAGATTTTGTTGAGTATTAATTTTGCAGATTAATATTATCAGTCATGACAGTTCTTTCCTCTCCTGTGCTCCCCAGGACAGATTATTGCTGAAAATGTAATTAGACTGTTGCTATACTTTTCAGCCTGTCAGCTTCTACTGCAACAGAATTGAAATCTGCTACATATTGAAAGATGGCCACTTGAGACTAACTGGTGTTTCTAAGTCATTTGTAAACTTCTAGCAGGGCTCAGAATGTTAAAAAGTTCTGCGGTTTCTCTGCTGTTACTTGCCTTGAATTGCCTTGAAATCGTTTTTCTGATTTTTAAGTGGCAGTGTGGTGTAGTAGTAGAAAGAGTGTGGGGTTTAGAGTCATGAGGAGAACTTTAAAGATAGACCTGCCAGACATTGTATTAAGCCCTTCACATACTTCCCTGGGTGGCACTAGCTTTGTCTCTTACAAGCTTTGCTATCTTGGACAAGTCGCTTGATTTCTCTGATTTTCATTTTGTAAAAGATTTATAAAATGTTTTGTCTCCCAACTCATAGAGTTAGATCATATGAAATAAAGGGCTTGAAAAATGCTTTATGAACTATAAATTGTGTAATGGGTGATTGATGAAAAAATTCAGTGGGATAAAGCTACCTTCTATAAATCAGTTCAGTTCAGTCGCTCAGTCATGTCCGACTCTTTGCAACCCCATGAATCACAGCATGCCAGGCCTCCCTGTCTATCACCAACTCCCGGAGTTCACTCAGACTCGCTTCCATCAAGTTAGTGATGCCATCCAGCCATCTCATCCTCGGTTGTCCCCTTTCCAATCCCTCCCAGCATCAGAGTCTTTTCCAATGAATCAACTCTTCTCATGAGGTGGCCAAAGTACTGGAGTTTTAGCTTTAGCATCATTCCTTCCAAAGAAATCCCAGGGCTGATCTCCTTCAGAATGGACTGCTTGGATCTCCTTCAGTCCAGGGGACTCTCAAGAGTCTTCTCCAACACCACAGTTCAAAAGCATCAATTCTTCGGCACTCAGCCTTCTTCACAGTCCAACTCTCACATCCATACATGACTACTGGAAAAACCATAGCCTTGACTAGACGGACCTTAGTCGGCAAAGTAATGTCTCTGCCTTTGAGTATGCTATCTAGGTTGGTCATAACTTTTCTTCCAAGGAGTAAGCGTCTTTTAATTTCATGGCTGCAGTCACCATCTGCAGTGATTTTGGAGCCCCCCCAAATAAAAACCTAATATTTACTAAGATCTTACCATGTGCTAGGCGCTGTATAGTACTTGGTTCACATAGGTTAGTTTATTTAATCCTTATTGTAGTTTTAGGTGTTAGGTACTATTGTCTTCATTTTAAAGAAGAGACTTAGCCAGAAACTGGTGAAGGGCCTCGGGCTCTGTAATTGGTAAATGGTAGAGTGGGAATTCAGACCCCGGTAGTTTGATTCTAGAACCTATGTTCTTCTTCTAGAACCTATGCTCTTCACCAGACACCCGCAGTATTGGTTTTCTTACAAAAGTAGCTGTATCATCCGTTTTTTCATTGTTTTCCTCACTAACAAGAAACTTTCTTTTTGTATGCTTTGTTCTTTTAGCCAGCTAAATGTTTTTAAAATACTTTCATTTAAGTCTTTTACTATTCACCTGTATAGAATTGCAGATATTGTCACGAACTAGCCATTTTGCAGTTTGTTTCTCCCTTAGTAATCTTTATGACAGTGAGACTTTGGAAAAATATAGCTTTAAATAGGGGAAAAAACAGTCTCCATATTCTTGATAATGTTTTTATTTCTTATGGCAGTATTTCATTAGGCATTAGAAAGTAAAAACCTTATTAATACTGTGTTACTGTCATTTTCGGAGAAGGCAATGGCACCCCACTCCAGTACTCTTGCCTGGAAAATCCCATGGATGGAGGAGCATAGGCTGCAGTCCATGGGGTCACTAAGAGTCAAGACACGACTGAGCGACTTCACTTTCACTTTTCACTCTCACACATTGGAGAAGGAAATGGCAACCCACTCCAGTGTTCTTGCTTGGAGAATCCCAGGGACGGCAGAGCCTGGTGGGCTGCCATCTATGGGGTTGCACAGAGTCGGACAGGACTGAAGTGACTTAGCAGCAACTGTCATTTTGATAGGCTTGTTTAATTTTTTTTTTTTTCCTGTTTGTAAGGAAATCTACCATTGTCGAAGACAAATAAAGTACAGCAAAGACAAGATGTGGTATTTGGCAAAATTGGTAAGCTAAAGTGACTGTTACCATATAATACTTCGGGAAAGAAGGTTCAAATTTTATCCTAGTAGTTGAAAAAAACCAAAAACCGAAAAAAAACTTGCCTGTTTTCTCCAAAAAGTGAGGAATATGATTACATTTTCAGACATTTGGTTGGTAATCCAAAAATGATAGCTCAGAAATTAGTGATTTTGTTCAGTTTTTACCTCCTGAGAATCTCAATCATGTTAGATTCATAGATATTTAGAACAAAGGCATCAAGAACCTGGCTACAGTTAGAGAATCTAGGAAGCAGACTTACATATCTGTAAAAGCTGATTCAACCTGTTTCAAAACTGTTGCCTTTTAAGTTTTTTACCCAGAAAATAAAATTTATATAGGAGAGAAAGAAAAAGCAGCAAATACATGTATAATAATACATTTATTCTGTAGGAAAAAGATGCCTTTTATGCCTGCTAGCGTCCTTGCCAACCTATGATCTTTCTTTGTCATGTCTGCTCTCTTTTATTATTAAAACTATTAAAATCCAGGTTAGTGGTTGAAATTTTTAAGTTTGATTTTAACTTAAAGAGAGTGATGGTGTACCTTCTCAAACGTGTATTTTTCTCCATTGCATTTATTAGCTATTTTTATTTTTAATGAAAAAAATTTTCCCTAATTTTACTGAGATATAATTAACATGTAACTTGTTAGCTATTTTTAGAAGTTACTTGGATTATGTAAGGCTTTTACTTTTCACTGAAGTGGCAATACTGACTTTGTAAACCAATTTATTTATTTTCTCTTTGTCTATTATCCTTTAATTCTAGATACGAGGAATGTCAATTGACCAGGCTCTGGCTCAATTGGAATTCAGTGACAAAAAAGGAGCCCAGATAATTAAAGAGGTAAACTAAGATTGGTGGGGAAAGAACACATAGTTGTCTTGCAGATGTTAGTAAGCTTTGCCTAAATCCGGAATTAGCTCATTTAAGTGCAGAGTTTATATTATACAGATTCAGGGTACTCAGTTTTATGAATGTTCTTATACGTTAGGGATGTTCTATGCTTTAAGTATTCTTTTTCCTGAGATGCTTTTATTTGTACCACAAAGTCATTTATATGCATCTTATTTTAAATTATTGGGTCTTGATACATTATTTTAGAAGAATTTTTGTCAATTCCACAACTGAGAGCTTGGGATTTTATAACTAATTGAGTGGAAAAAGCACTGGACTGGAACTCTGGTGACTTGGTCTTATCTTTTCTCTGACAATTTCTGTTGTGACTATGGGCAAGGCACTTGTCTAGTTCCATTTTTCTTATTTGTAAGAAAGACCTCTCTAGCTCTAAATGTAGCTGATTCACTTGGTGCAAATATACTGTTGGTATTTGTGCTGACTCATTCTAGGCACATGAGTGTTTTGTTTCAGAAAGCTGAGTTGAGGACATCTGGGGAAATCAGCATTACTTCAGTTAATTTTCACATTAAGTCAGATCTTTTAGTTTAGTAGTTGAATAGCTGAGATGGTTAGATTCAGACTTCTAAGAGGCTCTCTTGTAACGCCTCTTATTTATTTCCATTCAGAATGCAATTCTAAGTATCTGTTGTGTACCCAGCTTTGTACTGCATTCTTCCTCTTTAAAGGTCAAAAAGATCTGCTTTCTGTTATTTCTGACAACTATTGTCCTGTTTTAAGAAATGTGTTCTGGAGAAAGTTAATTCAAAATATTTATGGAGTATAAATTTAATAATTCTTTTTTTGTTTGTTTTGTTTTTATTTTTTGGCTGTGCCATCTGGCATGTGGGAATCTTAGTTCCCTGACCAGGGATAGAACCCGAGTCCCCTGCATTGAAAGCTTGGGGTCTTAACCACTGGACCACCAGGGAAATCCCTAAACTTAATAATTCTTCAAGGAAATTTTCAAATATGATTTTCTCTATTTGTCTGATGTTAATGGTTATTTTGCATCCAAAGTTTAAGAATTTTCAGTAAGATTTAGCTCTTGAGCTTCTTGAACTTTTTGACAATGTCTGTGACTCAAAGACATAATGCTCATTACCAGGGTTTCTGCTGCTAGTACTGTTATCTCCGCCTCTACAGCTTACACATTCCATTTAAAACTTAGCAGTATCGACTGTGTTCTTTGCATTTGCAATTCTTGTCTGAGGAAGGAAACTCACTGTATCCATTCTCCTTAGTACTGTTATCATTTGATACTCTCTTTTTAAAACTGACTATAATAGGAAAGCATGTGATTAGCAGTCATGTAGAGATAACAACAAGAAATGAGAAATTTAATTCTGTTCTAGTTCAAGGTCAGCCATATGAATGCCTTTCTTTTCCTTGTTAAAGGTTCTCTTAGAAGCACAAGATATGGCAGTAAGAGACCACAATGTGGAATTCAGATCCAATTTATATATAGGTAAGATCTCTAATATTCTTAGCTTTGGAAAGTATTTTCTAGTAGTGGTGCCAAGTTCTTTACCTAATAACAGTCTTTGATATCTAAATACTTTGGACTATGTTTACCATTGGAAATTGCTGGTAATAGCTTATTTTTCAGTCTCCAGCATGTGAATGTTAAGTCTGTTGTAATGGTCCTAACTGCTTTATTTTTACTTGTTCTCTAATGAGACTGAGATCATGAAATCTATTGCTGATAGTTATTAAATAATGGATATCAAGATGATACGTAGAGTGGTCCTTTACTCATAATAAGAATGTAGCTGATTTTTAAAAAAATGAATTCTTTGTCAACTCGAAAGAGATATATAAAGGATCACAGTGGACTTAGACAGTCTTTATAGATAATGTGCCATGCCAGGCGCCTCATCCATAGAGGTATCCTGTAAGTTAGCCCTCCTAGTACCAGAATGGAAAATCATCTGTTGAATTACAAAAGCCAGAGGACCTTTGAAGACTTAGTGACCCAGATGTGTTGGTTCCTCTTTGTTCTTAACATCCTAAAGCATTAGCTCTAGTTTTGTAGGCTTGCCTCACATCTATTTAATGGAAGTGAAAATGTTTTGGAAGGCATGGAGTACTGTACAAATGTAAAGGATATTTTGGTAGCATACCTTCATACTGATCTTTTTTTATAAAGAGATCAGTGTTTATTACAAAGCTCTTCCCCACCCCACCCCAATAAAATGGGGCATAGGTTGGAGTTAATGCAGCAGTTACTCCTGACTTCAGGAGTTTTATCACCAAACAGAGATGTTGATGTCAAAGCAAAATTTTCTCAGTCTACCAAACCTACATATAAGAAGGACTATTTTACTAAAGATATTTCAAATTCAAGATATGGGAACTGCTGCTCTCCACACAGAGGGGAAAAGGCTGAATCATTATAGTAGAAGTTAGCTGCTGTACCTTATAGTTTTTCAGCAATTAGCATTTTAAAAGATCATCTAAATTCCACTTTGTCACATAACCTCTGCCCTACTGGAGATGTTTATTCTGGTTAATATCTTACCTCACCTCACCTGAAATTCACGCTGGCAGCTACAGCTACTTCTGAAATTTAAATGAGTTACGATTTTCAATTGAAACATCTTATTTTAAAGCTGAATCTTGTAAAATTAATTATATTCTGATACATGCATAGAGTTAGAGGGGAATCAAAATGGCAGCTAGAAGATGCAGGCCACAGTAGTTAATCATAAGCATTTTCTTCTGGGAGAAGCATGAATAAGTAATGCTGGAAGGACCCAGAAACACTGGAAAAGATGAAATGGATAAAGGGCAAGACCATTTGCTTAAAACCTCTTGGTGACCTTTCCTGCTCCATGACTGAATATCAAATGACATTTAATTAATTTTATTCAATTTCATAAGAATATTGGCTTCTTAGCTGATTGGCAGCATTTCATAATGTAATTCAGATGCAGGTGAAATGGAATTTGTGTTTAAATCCGTTTCAGTAGTTAGTATATATAGTGAGAGGGTGAAGAGCTTAATCCTGTCTTCCCAAATGAAGGAGCAAAGTCCAATATTACCTTTAAGCAGAAATCAACTTAACTGTGAATGGTCCTTTAATGTACTGGCTGCTTATGCACATTTCTGCTGAGAAACCTCTGCCCCTCCTGTACCTTCTTTTCATCTAGTTCTGGGTCAAAATCTCTTTTCTTAAGTAGGGCTAGTAAGTATGGATTTGTCTCATTATTTTAAAAACTCATTTGCTAAGTGTTTTGTTGGCTAATTTTGTTATGAAGGAAAAGGAGATGAGTACCCCCAGGAAGACTAAGTATCTGACCACAACACATCATGCAGTTTATCCCTGTATTTGCTAAACTTCCCTGATATGAATTGTCTGAGGTTCTAGAGTTGGACACAACTGAGTGACTTTCACTTTCTCTTATTAAAAAAACAGATTCCCAGTCCTCACCACAGACTGAAACCCCAAGGGAGAGGCTTGGGTAAAGTCTATTGATTCTTACCCATAAAATGTGGAAACTGATTGATCTTATAGTCTTTGAGAAGGCCTAGATATTTCATTCCATAGACTTCTTTTAGAGTTTGAAAGCCTAGTTATTATTGACTGCCAGTTTGGCTCAGCAAAAGCTCTTTCAGTCCCCTGAAATAAGTAAGTCCAGACATTATAAGGGATGTACTTTTTTGGTAGCATATGTTCTCATTATGTGGTAATTCCTTCAAATGCTTGTCATCAGTCTAAAGCTCATACCTGGTGTTGCATGACCATAGACTTTGAAAGTTCATTTCCTTTTCAAACTTGTAATGATGACTGATGACACAGTGATAGGCCTTAACAAGTGGACATGGACTAATAAAATGCCATTGCTCTGTGATTCATAGCATCTTAAAGTGGTTCACTTCAGGGAAAGTGAATGACTGACTTTGTAAATCAGTCTTCTGGGCTAAGACTGATGAAGGGGAAAGTGGGGAGGATTTCTGAAGTTAATGTTAAGATTCCCATTAAGCTAAATACAAGTAATCAGAAATATTGAGAGTATTTTCAATACATGGTACCTGCTGGGCAATATCTTTGAAGGTCATTTCTTCTTTTGAGATATCTTACTGTTTTTTCTTTCATTCAAAAAATATTTGAGTGCCTGCTTCCCTGTTAGCTCAGGCTGTGTGGTTCTGCTTGTGATTCCGGATACCTGGATTTGATCCCCGGTTTGGGTTGGGAAGATCCTCTGAAGAAGGAAATGGCAACCTACTCCGGTATTCTTGCTTGGAGAATTCCATGAACAGAGGAGTCTGGTGGGCTACAGTCCATGGGGTCAGAAAACCCCATGGACCAAAACTGTACATATTAGTACTGTGTGTACTTGGGAAACCATGAAATTTAGTTTAGAATTTGAGCAATTTAGCAGAGATGTCTCTTCATGGGAAATAGATGGGGAAACAATGGAAACAGTGACAGACTTATATTTTTGGGCTCCTAAATCACTGCAGATGGTGACTGCAGCCATGAAATTCAAAGATGCTTACTCCTTGGAAGAAAAGCTATGACCGACCTAGACAGCATATTAAAAAAACAGAGACATTACTTTGCCGACAAAGGCCCATCTAGTCAAAGCTATGGTTTTTCCCGTAGTCATGTATGGATGTGAGAGTTGAACCATAAAGAAAGCTGAGTGCTGAAGAATTGATGCTTTTGAACTGTGTTCTTGGAGAAGACTCTTGAGAGTCCCTTGGACTGCGAAGAGATCCAACCAGTCCATCCTATAGGAAATCAATCCTGGGTGTTCATTGAAAGGTCTAATGCTGAACCTGAAACTCCAGTACTTTGGCCACCTGAAGCGAAGAACTGACTCATTAGTAAAGACCCTGATGCTGGGGAAAATTGAAGGCAGGGGATGACAGAGGATGATATGGTTGGATGGGATCACCGACTCAATGGACATGAGTTTGAGCAAGCTCCAGGATTTGGTGATGGGCAGGGAAGCCTGGCTTCACACTCAGCAGAAACTTGAAATTTGTTTGTTGAGTGAGTGAACGGCACAGTTTTGGATCTGCCGAAACTGTGCTGTTCACTCACTCAACAAACAGAAATTCCAAGTTTCATGTAGAACAAATTGCTATTAAAGTAGGCATCTACATACTGTTTCTGGAGAAGGAAATGGCAATCTACTCCAGTGTTCTTGCCTGGAGAATTCCAGGGACGGGGGAGCCTGGTAGGCTGCCGTCTTTGGGGTTGCACAGAGTCGGACACGACTGAAGCGACTTATCAGCAGCAGCAGCTACATACTGTTTCATTTTAATTGACATAGTTCTGTACTAAAGTAGTTTGAAACTCAACATACATACTTAGTGGAGGAGAGACTGGAGGAGGTGAGACCGTAAACCAATTTGGAATCTATACTGTAAGCCCTGATTTCGTTCAGATCTGAGTGGTTGTGTTGTGTATTCCCATTCCAGGGTGTGGTGTTTGAGAAGAATTAATGTTTTTGTTTTGACATTAAAAAGTGATGGCATTATATGCATGCAGGTTAGGCAGATGTTATTTTATGGCCTAAAGAGGAAACCATGGCTGGCATTTCATAGGTTCTGAGTGTTTGCTATTAGGTATTTTGGGAGAAATGGAAAGGAAATGGTAGTTAGCATGGACCCTGTAGCCCTGATCGCTGTGTTCTGATAGATTATGTAGTGTTGCGCAGTTAGCTAATTTTGATACTTCTTTCCCTGGAGTGTAGTAGTCCTTATTCTCAGAGCATTTGGAAATTGATGCTCAAATTGGATAGAGTAGGAGTTTTAGATAAAATTAGCCATCATGTTTGTAAAATCTTTTCAGAAGTTTCTACATCCTTCCCAGTGTCATTGGTTTTATTTTTAGGATTCCTCCTGACAAGTGGATTCAGAGCACCTGGAAATACTTTCTATTATAAAGTGATCTGTGTAATACTGGTTTTTGTTTGGAGAAACTAAAAAAATTTTTTTATTGAAGTATAATTGACATGCAACATTATGTTAATTTCAGGTGTACAGCTGGATGATTCAGTATTGCAAAGTGATCACCATAACAAATCTGGTTAGCATCTGTCATACATTGTTACAGGGTTGTTTTTTTTCTTGTGATGAGATCTTATAATATCTCTTCTCAACTTTCAAATATGCAATATGGGTATTATTGACTATAGTCACCATGCTGTACATTACATCCCCATGGCTTATTTATTTTATAACTGAAAGTTTGTACCTTTTGACTCACTTCATCCATTTCGCCCACCTGCCCCCTACCGCTATCTTTGGAAATTCTTAAAATTCATTTCTTTAGTGCCCAGTAGATGAATTTGATAAATAGGGAGTTAACGCTCACCTTATTTCACTGAAACCCTAGGCAGTTTTCTTAGTCACTTTCATCCTTAGCTTTCTCTTTGGCAAAGCTAGGGATGGTTCTGCTGAAATCACTTCACGAGAGGTTTGTGGTCAGAGGGTTGTGGAGCACATGCTTTGACATGGTCTCTGTAATATAAAGTTCCGTCACAGTAAGAATAAAAGTGGTGAGTATGAAAGTGAATTAATTTGCTCCGTGTGCTATAGATTTTGCCTTTTTAAAACGCTTATTAAATTAACTAAAAATGTAAGACTAAATTCAGAAGGTAGTTACTATGATTTACCATGGGTGAACAGGTGAATAGATTACTTCTTATTACTATTTAAAAGATTTCTTCAAATTTTGTAGGGTCAAACCTTGAGATGTAGGATTGGGACAGGGAGATGAGGGGATAGATGTGATGCAGGAATTCGTAAACCTGACTGTGAATCAGAGTTGCCTGGATTGGGGGATGTTGTTTGCTCAGGATATAATTTCCAAGGCCCACTCCAAATATAAGTTAGAATATCAGCATCAGCATTTTAAATGTGTTCCCTAGGTTTGTTTGATGTAGTAGCCTGAGGATAGCATTTGGGAACCATTGATTCCAGAGGCTTCTCATACAGTTAAAGTAAAATCAGAATGTTCTTCCCACAACCTCCAGGGCTCTGTGTAATCTTGTCTTCATCTCTGATCTCTTCCCCTTATTTGTATCACTCTGCGCCTTGCCTACTGTGCTTTAGCAGGTTCTGGTCCTGAAACAAGCCAAGGATGTTCTTACCTTTGGGGCTTTGCGCGTGCTCTTTCCTCAGCCTGGAACACGTTGCCCTTAGGTATTTGCATGAGTGATTCATTCTGGTCTTGGATCAAATGTGTCTTCCTCAAGGATGCCTCTTGACACCACCCAGTCTGAAGTTGTCCCCACAACACCCTCTCAGTCTCTGTCACATCACTGTTTTTGTTTTATTCATAGTGCTTGTCACTAACTAAAATGATGGCGTTTGTTTTCTGTCATTCTCCTCCAGAGTGTCCACTGTGCGGAGCCAGGGCCCTTGCTGGTCTTGTTCACTCTTCTCTAGGACCTGAAATGGAGCCTGATCTGTGAGGAAGAACTCAGGAGATGCTTGTCTTTAGATAAGCTGCTCTAGCCAGCCAGCGAGCTCATGTAATCTTAGAATCCAGCTGAGGAGAAGACAGAAATTTCTCAGCCAGTCAAGCTGTAATCTTGCAGATACAGTTATGGTTGTTTTGTGTAATTCTCTTTTTCTTCCCTGTCTAGCTGAGTCCACCTCAGGGCGAGGCCAATACCTGAAACGCATCCGATACCACGGCAGAGGTCGCTTTGGGATTATGGAGAAGGTTTTTTGCCATTATTTTGTGAAGTTGGTGGAAGGCCCTCCCCCTCAACCTGAGGCACCAAAGACCGCAGTCACCCACGCCAAAGAGTATATCCAGGAGCTTCGCAACCGGACCATCATTCATGCTCTGTGATGGGACTATTCAGACTCCATGGTGTATATATTTTACCATTTATTTCTTAAAACCAACACAAATTAAAGACAAATGCTTTCTGTGAATCGTTATTGAATTATTGAAATATGAAGTACCACTGCTGGTTTTATACGAATATTTATAAATCTCTGTCCATTTTTTGAGAGCCTCTGGTTATATTTTATGTATTTGCAACTAGGAAGGGGAAATCAGTTTTAAACAGCTATAGTGACAGACTATATAATTCAGAAGGCTTTTTTGAGTCCCGTTTGAAAGGAACGTTAGCTTTGTAGCTAGTGCCCTGCAGGTGGTAGTTTTGATACCAGACTTGAGTAGAAAGTTGTAGGATAAGAAAGCTTGTCCTTATTATTTCACTTGATTTTCCTCTTGAGACTAAGGGAGGTGGTGGAGGGGAGCATGCCTGCATGTTGTTTCAGTGCAGTATTTTAGAGCGTTCTGTGGTTCAGTTTTTCCTTTCACTGTTGGCATTGACTAGTGGGTGAGGGTTTATATTACCCTTTACTGTTTTAGCTGAAACTTGAAATTATAGGAATTTATTAGGTATATTAATCTAAAACTCCAAAAATCATTTAACTTATAAAGTTTATTTTCCTTAAATAATAACAGTTTTTATGTCTCCTTCCAACAGTGCTTTCTGTTGCTTGGCTATCTTGTTTAGGATTGATTTTTCAGAGTGAATTCAATCAGAAGAACCAATCTCAGCCTTGCATTCTAAAATAAGGCAGTAGATGGCACTCACTTCCCTCTTGTTAGCAGAAATTGTTGAGAGTATTCAGCACTCTGTCCACGGCCCTAGTTCAGTGTTTCTCTAATGTTTATATGCAGAGGAAGAACCTAGGGTGCTTATTAATGCACACTTCTGGGTCCCTCTCCACCCCTCTCCCCCAAATATTCTGATTCACTAAAAATCTGTTTTAAATAAGCACTTCCAGATGATTCTGTTTTCGGGAACTGCACTTCGAGTCAAATGAAGAATGTAGCTTCAGTGCCATGTTTTAAGATGGCATTAATAATAGCTACTATTTATTGGGACCTCATTATTTGACATGCTCTGTGCTATATTTTACAAATAACCATCTCTGGGTTACACAGTTTGTAAATATTGGACTGTAATTTAAACTCTAGGGTTAAGTTATTCATGCATACCTAATGAATATACAGGAATATTTCTAGGCCTCTGCAATTAACCTAATGTATGGGTAAAAAAGGCAGAGGGCTCAGTGAATAAGTCACTGAGGTGTCGGGCAGATTCATTCTGGGTCCTGAGGTATTATAGCATGGAAGCATGGAAATAACACTAGAGTGGTGGGAGGTAACCTTTGTTCTAGTCTTGGCATAATCGCTAACCAGAAGTAAGACTCTGGGCAGATTTCCTCCGTGCTTGGCCTCCATTTAATTTACCTAGAAGATAAGAGGCTCAGAGTTGTCTGGAGAACACCTTCAGAATCACTTGAAGGGCTTGTTAAAAGATCCAAATCCCTGGGCCTCACTCTCCGACTTAGTGAGTCAGGGTTTGGTGTGGGGGAACAGGGGTTTACACTGGTAACGAATGCCCCAGTGATGTATGGCTAAGAATCCCTGGACCGGAGGGTCTCCAGGCTTTCCCTCGGGGCAGATGCTCTATGAGTTTTAGTCTCAAGAGTTTTTACTCCTTGGGTGTGACTGAAACACACCAGGTGGTGGTGTGGACTCCGTAACTATAAATGAGCATAAATGAGGATGCTACTTCATCTTAAAAGTGTTTTGAAATAGGTAAGAACAAAACATCTTGGAGTCTAATGAAGAATGTTTGCTTGTAATCTAAGATTCAGCCTTGATTTGGAACGGCTTCTGGTATGATAAAGTGTACTGATTGCTAGCCTTCAGGACTGGGTACTGTTTTAAACATGGTGTATACATTATCTCAATGAACCTTTCCCATTATGACTGTTGCTAAGTACATCTGGTTAGTTTCCATGCTGAAATTAACTTTACATGGTTCAGAAACTGATTTCTTCTCTTTAACAATATCTGAATGCTTGTAATTTCTGTTTTTTCCCCAGAGAATTATGATAGATTTACACTTTTTTTTTGTTAGTGTATAGCGCATTCAGGAGGGCTTTGTAGGTGACTCAGTGGTAAAGAATCCATCTGCCAAGCAGGAGACGTAGGTTTGATCCCTGGGTCATAGAGATCCTCTGGAGAAGGAAATGGCAACCCACTCCAGAATTCTTGCCTGGGAAATCTTGTGGACAGAGGAGCCTGACGAGCTACAGTCCTTGGGGTCACAGAGTCACACATGGCTGAGTGGCTAAACAGCAGCAACAGCACATTCAGGAGTTGCACCGATCACACGTTTAGCTGAATAAATGATCAAGTGATGAGCGTACCCAGGTAAGCAGGTGAAGAGAGAGCGCATGGTAGCAACACTGGGTCTGCTTCATGCCCCTGCCCTGTCACTGCCCACCTCTCTTCCCCAAGGCTAGCCATTACCCTGGCTGTCATATGATAGCTTTTTTTTTAAGGTAAGCTTTTGTTTTCTTCAGCTCAATTTATTGGGCAACCATTCTATGCCTGGTGCTGAGGATACAGGTACTGAAAAAGGAATCAACCGCTGCTCGTGGAGCTCACACTGTACTGGGAAAGGAGTAATTCAGTAATTACAAGGGTTCACTGTGCTGAGTGTTATAAGAATAGAGAAATGGGGCTTTGGGAGTAGACATCAGGGCACCCTGGAAAACTCCCTTTGGGTTTTGGGGAAATTAATTTTAAAGAGATGTAGTGAGGGGAAAAGGTAAAAATTAAAAATGTCATACAGATCAATAAAAGGCTATGTTGTCAGGCCAGTTTGGGTTTTGTCAACTGTATGAACGTTAGGACCACTTCATCCTATCAGAAGCTGAGAAGTATATAGCATGTGTGATGCAGAGCGGAGTATACTGTCTCTGGAGCTGACTCCGAGTTATCAAACTGTGAATGAGGCTCCAGCTAACCTTGAGGGGAAGGACATGTGAAGTGAGTATACGGCAAACATTGCAAAATAGAATGGATGTGTTTCTCCACAAGTGATGAAAATGATTGGATTTTTCCCATGGATTTCATTTTAATGCAGATGTTGTAGTAATAATTTTAGTTGATTAAGAAGAGCTCACTCACGTGTGTAGGTTTAAAACAGGAAAGGTTTTGGAGTGGGTGAGCTTCCAGAAAGATTCTAAAGCAGGACAAAATTACATAGATGACATTATTAACACTTCTAGGAATAGGCCCCTCTTCTCGGCCATTGTCTGATGTAACTGTCTAGGGTCCAATCTCTGTATGAGATAGGTTTTAGCCTTTAGTCTTAAGCAAACTGGCCTACTGTGAGTTACGTTAGTATACATCTTAGGATGTATCTGTTATGGAACCACAAATTCATTGGATTGAAGAGAAAATATTGGTAAGTGAATCATACTTGTGCACTCAAGTAAAAGTTTTTTTATGTTTATCCAGTAGGGACTGAATGAAGAATTATTTTCACTTAACAGTCCAAGGAGACTCATAAAAATTTTATTCTGGAAAGTAAGGGATGGCAATATTAATATCAAATGAAGTAGAATTTAAGGAAAAGGCATAAATGAACCTAAAAGGGTTTAATGCACATTGGGAGGAACACATTCTGCAGTCAATTTGAAGCCATTTCTAAACCTCCTGAAGCTCATCTTAAAGTCTCAAGTTTCCATAGTGGACCCCAGCATAAGAAAATCTGATTTAAATGATTAAAGTTCATTTTATCTATCTGGCCATAGTTCTTGACTCTTCCTATATCCATGCTCTTTCCAGTGTGACTTTGCAGTTCCTCTTATTACAAAGTGGAGTCTCTTCTGACCTCTTGAATTTGGGCTGACTTTCTAATAGCATGTGGCAGAGGTGACAGCTTGCAGGTTTTCAGCCTTGTCTTTGCTTCCTTATTCTTTCTTGGATCTCTGCTTCTCTATGTAAACAAGACCCAGCTGATGTGCTCAAGGATGAGAGACCATGTGGAAGAGAGATGTGGGCCCCAGCTTACAGCCAGCCAACCACAAAACGCATGAGAGAACCTAGCCAGCATCCTCATAGCTGCTGATGGAACAAACACTGATGACAGGTGAGAGTACGTAAACCAGCACAAACTGACTTTATAGACTCATGAACAAATGGGTAGGTTCTTACTAAGCCACTGAAATTTGAGGTAGTTTGCTACATAGTAGTAGCTCTAATAAATATTTCAAGCTTTGTACTCTAAGGAGAATACCAGTCTTCTCAAATGTCTCTAACGATTGGTAAAATTGATTCTACAAATTTTAAAGTCTATAGTTGTAGACTCTAAATTGATTCTGCAATTTTAATTTACAGAGAAGTCCTCATATTCTCTCAAGAATCATATAGACCACTTTTTAAAATCATTCTGCCCTAAAATCAGAAAGTTGTTCTTTTTAAGAAAGTTTAAGCATAACCTCCTTGATAGTAAAACACTCCTTAATTATTTGAGGGAAAAATGGTTATGGACAGATCTTATAAGTTTAATGAAGGAATACAAATGATACAGATAGACAAGACAGGAAAGTGGCCTAAATGTCCGTTGATAAATGAATGGATAAAGAAGATGTGGGACACGTGTACAGTGGAATACTCAGTCATAAAAAAGGAGGAAATAATGCCATTTGCAGCAATATGGATTAACCTAGAGATTATCGTACTGTCCTTCACATTATCAAGTGAGTCAAAAAGAGAGATACTGTGGTATCACTTATATGTGGAATCTAAAATGCAACACAAATGATTTACAAAAGAGGAACACGTGCAGACATAGAAAACAACGGTTTCCAAAGGGAAAAGGGCTTGGGGGAGGGATAAATTAGGAGTTTGGGATTAGCAGATACTAAATACTACAGATAAAATAGGTGAACAACAAAGTCCTACTGTATAGCACAGGAAACTATTCAATATCCTGTAATCATATGGAAAAGAATATGAAAAATATGTGTGTATAGGGAGATATATTTGTGTGTATATGTATGTGTGTATATGTATATATACACTATATACATGTGTATATACTATATATACACACACATATATGTATATATATAGCTGAAACACTTTGCTGTATACCAGAAGCTGATAGAACATTGTAAATCAGCTATACTTTAATTAAAAAAAATGAAAATATATGTATGATACAAGGGCATAAAAACAAAAAAATATTAATCCTGTGAAGAAATGGGCTGGGTCATTCTATTTCTCTGCATGGTTCTGGATTAGAATTGATCAAAAGATGAACTTGAGTAATAATTGGGAGTTAGAAGTGGTACTCTCACGATCATTTTGGCATCTCGATACCTATCACAATAGTGCGTCATTGTAAGACAGTACACTAGGGCAGCAGGTGTCCCATTTCAACATCTTGTTAGATTAAGCAGAAGGGAATTATTAAGGATCTTAGCTAGCTCAAAGAATTTCTAAGTGGGCCCCAGGCTATATACTATGTTTTCCTCTGGTCTGCAGGTACTTACTTCATTTTCTGAGTCAGGAGTGGGTATCAGTGACTGGCAGGAGTGTCATAAGACTGAACTTTAGCTATAAAGTAGTCTAGAAATGGACTTTCTAATTTTCTGGCCTCTTAAAACATGTCTGTTCTGCAGCCAGAGACCACCATGAACACAGAGTTGAACAAGTTGGGTTTATGACTTTTTGCGGCAAGGGAGAACACACACCGTGGCAACCATGGGGAATCCTCAGCAAGAGGATGTTAGGATTTGGGCTTTGGTGGAGTCATTTTATAGGATTTGGGCTTCGTTTGGTTGACTTGCTAGGGTTTGCTCTGAATTCGATGTTATCAGACAGTGTGGGTGGGGGAAATTCTATGATTGATTATCTCAATAAATTTTACATATAGGGAGGGCAAACTTGGGTGAGGAAATAGGTGTAAATAATCGATAAGGAATTAATAGTCACTTATTTTAGCAAAGAAAAGGTGTTTGGTATTTTGTGGATGGCACCGCAACGTTAGGTGAAATTATGTTGTGTGCTTGTTTTATTTCATTTAATCATGTTCCCAGAATGACCTTGTCTGAGTTGGTATTCTGAGAGATGGTTTCTGTTCAACAGGAGAATAACTGTGTCAAGTGCCTAGCCAGCTTCTGAATGTCAGGGACTGTTCTGTTCTTTTTCAAATACTGGCTGGAAGGAAATTTGAGTAGCTATTGACTAAGCGAATTTGTTGTATCTACCTCAGGTATCATCATACTTAATGATAACACTCTGGATTTTCTCACCAAAGTTGGGGACAAGTCAAGTGTGCTGACTATTCATGGTTATTTAATATTTCCCAAAAGTTTAGTCAAAAGCCATAAGACAAAATGAAATAAAAGGAAAATCTTTGGAAAGGAAGAGATGAATTATTACTTGCATGTAACTGCCTCCCTGGGAAACCAAGAAATCAACTGAAAAATTATTAAAAGTAAGGAGAGTTCAGTAGGTCAGTTGATTGCAAAATCAGTATAAGTCAACGCTTATGCTTTAAGTTAGCAGTCATCAGAATATATAATTTTAAAAAGCTATTAAAATAGAGACTAAAATAGAAAATATCTAGGAATAAACTTGACATATGAAAACTATGCAGGACCCATGTAAACAAAACTATAAAGCTTTCCTGGGACACGTGAAGACTTACATGGCAGGGCATGCTACATTCTTGGGTGGCATAACTCAGTAATGCAGCCATTTCAATTCTAATAAAAATGTCAAAAGTATTCTTTTTTTATCTAGGCAGTATAATCCTAAGGTCACCTGAGAAGCTTAATAAAAGGCTGAGAAATTTTTAGAAGATTGGGAGGTGGCTTACACTGAAAGATTTATTATCAAAGCAGCATGGTTCTTATGTAAGAATAAAAATAGGCCCCCAAACAGACTTAAGTATATACATTTGGTTTAGGATGAAGGTGGAATTGAAATGTTCTTACGCCTCTGCTTAAAATATAGGAAGCTGCTAATAAGCACATCTCTTCTGTCCTCATAATGAGAAAATGATATAAACTACAAAATCATTACTTCACTTGAGCTCATGAGAAAGATGAGGTTGGGAGGCACAGCCTCATTCAGAAGAGAGACAAGCCCCTCTGAAGAGAGATGGCTTCACAACTGTCTCCACTCCCGCAGAACTTGGGAGCAGAAACTCAGCCACTGTCCAGGTATGGAGATGAGATCAGCTAAATTGTAGCTTAAAATCCACATGTGGGTGAGCTGTAAATCGGGTAGCTGAGGTAGCAGAGGAGTTCCGTCTCAGCTAGACTGTCCTCCACAGACTTCCACCAGCTGCTCACCAGAAGTATGGGGGGAGGGCAGGAGATTGGCCCTCTTGAACCCACATCTGAGGTCCAGACAGAGGAGGCAGTTGGTGGATGCTGGGGACACAGAATGCCATTGGCTTCCCTGGATTTTCCTCCCTTAGGGATCAAAAGCTCTAAGCTGCTGGGGGTAGGGCAGGAAACTCAAATTGCCCACAGGGTTCAAAGTGATCAGTGGACAGGGGGCTCAAGACCCTGCCTTTTTCTCTGGACAGTAGACTACAGCCTCAAGTCTCTGCAGTGGCAGTCTGTTACTCGGGCAGATGGACCAAAATGTGTTCCTTAATAACTGCGTGAAAAGCATTTGATAACACTGAACATCCATTTATGATAAAAACTCAGGACACTAGAACTTTCTCAATCTGATAATAGACATTTACAAAAACTCTGGCTACTGTCATACTTAATGGTGGAAGATAGAATTTATGAATTGTGGTGTCTCCTACAATGGAATACTTCTCATCAATAAGATGGAGGAACTGCTGATACAAGCAACGGCATGGATGAATCTCAAAAGCATTACAGTAAATGAAAAAGCCGAAATCAAAAGGCTATACGTTGTATGTTTCATTGACATTCAGGAAAAGGCAAAACCACATGAACAGAGAGAACAGATCAGGGTTGCCAGGGGCTGGCAGGTGGAATGGGGGACTGACTACAAGTGGGCAGAAGCAAACTTGGGGATGATGGAAATACTCCATCTATGTGTGTTGATTTTTGTGACCACACATGGTGTTTGTCAAAATTCATGACACTATCATAAGAGTATGAATTATATCTTGTGAGGTCTGACTTTAAAAAACTGGTTCAAGAAGAAAGTATTATGCTATAAACAGTGCTGAAATAATTGAAAAATCATTTGTGGGAAATTAATTCCTCACATCATCTGATAAGATTAATTCCAAATGGATTATAAATAAGGATGAAAAAATGAAACCATTAAAAGCTTAGAAATATGCAGAAAAGATAGCTGATGAATACATAGGAGAGCAAAGTATAAAGTAAAGAAGTGAAGACTGCCGCCTCATGACCGTGATTCTCAGGAGGTAAAAGGAGTATTTTTGAGAAAGAACCCCTTGTGAGAGTCTGTCTTCTCTCCCTCCTTCCCTCCCGCCCACTCCCGCTCCCTCCTCCTCCAGTCTTCCCCCCTCCGCTCTGCCTCCCTCTCCATCTCAGTGATGTCGATGGCAGTTACAGGAACATTTGTTTTATGATTATTCATCACACTGTACAGCCTTCTGTTTACATGTATCATACTTTGTAGTTTTTAAAAAAGGAACGCTTGGGGTCCAAATGTAATTTCCTACGTTTTAACAGGATTTAGGCGCAGAGAGTCCAAGTGCATTGGTGAAGGTGGTTCCCCTCATTTTGTCATCAGTTCTCCATCCCCTGTCTAGTGCTCTACCAGCCCGGGCAGCCACCTAGTTCAGCACAGGTCAACAGACTCTGAACATGGTAAACCAAACCCAGTTAGAAGAACCTACGTTGCAGTTATGAGGTGTATAATAAAAAACAAATGTGGGTAAAATCAATCTGCCTTGGAGTGGAGAAAGCTTTTTAAGTATCAAAGTAAAGGCAGAAGACATAAGGAAAAGATTGATAGATTTTTATTACTTCCAAATTAAAAATGATGTACAAATGTTAAAGCAGCAGAGCAAAACTGAAAGATAACATACAATTGGGGAAAATTTTTAAAAAGTACATGACAGACTTCCCTGGTGGTCTGGTGGATAAGGCTGTGCACTCCCAAGTGCAAGGGGCCCCGGTTTGATCCCTAGTCAGGGAACTGGATCCCACATGCCACAACTGAGAATTCACACACCACAACAAAGACGCAGAGCAGTCAAATAAGTAAAATTTAAAAATAAATGTGGCAGATAAAGGGTTAGCATTCCTGAAATACAGAGAGCCCCCAAAATCAATGAGACCAATATTCCAATAGAAAAACAGGCAAGGAATATGAATAGTGGGTTTTTAAGAGAAGAAGTAGTACTTCTGAAAATAATTCTCCCTAGTAATCAAATAGTTGCATGTTGAAAGTGTGCACTTGTCACATATCTAACTGCCCAGTATTAGAATGGAAACATCTAGAATTGGGAAACTGTAGAGAAAAGAACACTGAAGCACTTGGTAGAAGTACAGCAGCATTAAAAAGAGCCTCAAAAACTTTTTATTAACAAATGTTAATGTTTTCATAATATGTGCACAAATATATTCATATAAAGAAAATTGGAAATGACCTAAAACATTCCAGTGACAGGAAACTGGCTAGGTTACGTTCCCTTTGTGTGCTTGGGCATTTTCTAGCTAATATGGCACCATTGTGTGACTTAGAAAAAAGTTGTCTTCTATTCCAGGAGACCCCACCCCACACCAGGCCTACTGCTTGTGCAGGCGACAACTTGGACTGTGGAGGTTAGGGCTCTGATACACAAATGACGGTATACTGTGGAGTCGTTAGAACACAGTTTTGAATGACATGGGTAAGGTTCACAGTATGCTATTAATGACATACAGTGTGAAGTGTTGGCTAGTTACTAGGTGTTACTTAAAATGTAAATTTTTCATTGTGTACAGCATAAGTAATTTTGAAAAGTATAGTAATATGCATAGATAGAAAAAACTAGGGCAAAAAAAACCCTAGAAGGATGTATACCAGTATTTTTAATAGTATTATAGCTGGATGAAAAGATTATAGGTGGTTTTTATTTTTCCTTTTGTACTCTCTATATTTTTGGCATTTTCTTGATGGAATGTTTATTATTAGGTAATCGAGGGAAAAAACAGTAAAATTTAAAAAAAAAATCTCATTTAGGGTACTGAGCAGAAGCAGGTGAAAAATGCAGCTTACCCAGGAGAAATGTATGCTTTTGGTTACTTTCATTACCTTGAGCTTCACGTAGAAGCTTAAGCCTTATAAATAGAAAAGTCAATAAGAGTGCACCTGTTTAGATGACATTTAGTGACAGTGGTGAAAATGTGACCACATTAAAAAGTTGAAGCGAGATGAGGTTATATGCCACAGGCCATCCTTGATGTGCAGGTTGTAACCCGAGCAAGATGCTTCTGACCCAGCCCTGCTCATGACAGATGTTACGGGGCCAAAGGAAGCTTGGCATGGGTTAAGGGACAGATGGAGAAGGCAGTGGGAAGCCCTGGCTAAGTCAGAGAAGCACAGGAGGCCAGTGTACCCTCCACCCAGTGATTCAGGTGGGAGGTAAAGGCGAAACAGTCTTCAGCAGGCTAGTTACTCCTTTCCGTCTAAGTTCCCTGTTCTGTCAAGGTGCTAACTGCAAAGTGAGAGTGTTAAACGTGGCATTTCCCTTAATGGTTTGTTTTCCCTGAAGCCAGTGGTGTTATGTGTTGATGGAGAGGAGAAAGCCCATGACGAAGTGAAATATACACTTGTCCCTGCCCTCTCTCCCTTCTTCTCTAATATCTCCCTCCACTGCTTACAAGCCTCCAGTGACTCCTCACAGGCTTCAGGACAAAGTGTAAACTCTTCATCTTGGCATAAAAGACCTGCTTTTCATTCTAGCACTGTCGCTCAGCAGACATATTTCCACCTCGCAAAGTGGCATTGGTTCTCTAAACACATGCGGCACGTTATCTCATGTCTGGTGGCATTTATCCTCTTGCTAATATTAACCCAATGCCTGCTACATGCCAGGCATTGTGCTAAATGTTTAGTGTTGTTTTCTGCCTTATAACAATTTTATCTCGTGGACTTGAATGTTGTCTCCCATTTTATAAATGAGAAGCCTGAGGTTCAAAGAAATTAAATAATTTTCTTAAGGGTCACGTAGTAAGTAGCAGAGTCAGAATTTGAACCCAGGTTTTTGTTTTTTTCTTCCCCAAACCACTTGAATGGGGATTTTCTGGCAGTCCAGTGGTTAGGACTCAGCACTTCCACTGCTGGGGCCCAGGTTCAATCCCTAGTCAGGGAACTAAGATCCCACAAGCCATTCATGGCACAGCCAAATTAAAAACAAATAGCAACAACAAAACCCCCCACTTTGTTGAGCTATGACCGACATATAAAAGCTGTAGATATTTAATGTATAAAACGAGGTGTTTGGAGATAAGTACATATACATACCTATGAAATTATCATTACTGTCAGAACTATGTGCTAAACTCATCTCCTCCTACTCCTTAAACCCAGGTTTGACTCCAAAGCTTGAATTCTTTTATATTTGCAGTGAAATATATATAACACAACGCTTAACCATTTTAACTATTTTAAGTATATATTTTTGTGGCATTAGGTACACTTACATTGTTGGGCAAGCATCACCACCATCCATCTCCAGAATTTTTTATCTTCTTCCTCTGAAACTCTGTATCCTCTGAACATTCACTCCCCATTTCTCCCTCCCAGACTCTGGCAAGCAACCACCATTCTACTTTCTCTATGAATCTGGGCACTCTAAGTACCTCATATAAGAATCATACTGTTTGTCTTTTTATGGTTGGCTTATTTAATTTAGCATAATGTCTTCAAGATTCATCCATACTATAGCATGTGTCAGAATTTCCTTTTCCAGGCTGAACAATATTCCATTGTATGAATATATCATGTTTTCCTTATTCACCCATCAGTGGACACTTGGGTTGCTTTTCCTTTTGGTTGTTGTGAATATTGCTGCAGTGAACGCGAGTGTACACATATCTGTTCAAGGTCCTGCTTTCACTGCTCTTGAGTATTAATACAGAAGTGGAATTGCTGGATCACATGGGAGTTCTATGTTTTGTGATGTGAACATAGTTGAAGATTATAAGCCAGTCATTTTGTAGAGTCTCCTTCAATTTGTACTTGGACTCGGATTATATGTTTTGACTGGAATGTCACAGATGCTTTTTTTTTTTTTTTTCTGAATCACACTCCACAAGGTGGCAAGTGATGTCTATTTGGTTACTGGTATTTTTAACTTAGATTCACTTTATTGTGCTGCTGACTGCCAGGTGAATCTACTGTAAAATTATTGTAAAGTTTCTTTGTAATTATTAAGTATCTTAGAAGGAGATACTTTGAGACTATGTAAGTACTTCTTTCCTCACCAATCTCTCACTCACTGGAGTTTAGCATCTTTGATATTTTTTGGTTGAAAGGTTACTATGAAGGTTAGTAAGTGGTAATTTTCTAATAACCATCATCTTTTTCATGATCAGCAAAAGAGTCTGAAATGCAGTACTTGGATGCAATCTCAAAAATGATAAAATGATCTGTTCGTTTCCAACGCAAACTATTCAATATCACCGTAATCCAAGTCTATGCCCCAGCCAGTAATGCTGAAGAAGCTGAAGTTGAATGGTTCCGTGAAGACCTACAAGACCTTGTAGAGCTAACACCCAAAACAGATGTCCTTTTCATTAGAGGGGACTGGAATGCAAAAGTAGGAAATCAAGAAACACCTGGAGTAACAGGCAAATTTGGCCTTGGAATGCGGAATGAAGCAGGGCAAAGACTAATAGAGTTTTGCCAAGAAAATGCACTGGTCATAGCAAACACCCTCTTCCAACAACACAAGAGAAGAATCTACACGTGGACATCACCAGATGGTCAATACCAAAATCAGATTGATTATATTCTTTGCAGCCAAAGATGGAGAAGCTCTCTACAGTCAGCAAAAACAAGACCAGGAGCTGACTGTGGCTCAGATCATGAACTCCTTATTGCCAAATTCAGAATTAAATTGAAGAAAGTAGGGGAAACCACTAGACCATTTAGGTATGACCTAAATCAAATCCCTTATGATTATACAGTGGAAATGAGAAATAGATTTAAGGGCCTAGATCTGATAGATGGAGTGCCTGATGAACTATGGAATGAGGTTCATGACATTGTACAGGAGACAGGGATCAAGACCATCCCCATGGAAAAGAAATGCAAAAAAGCAAAATGGCTGTCTGGGGAGGCCTTACAAATAGCTGTGAAAAGAAGAGAGGCCAAAAGCAAAGGAGAAAAGGAAAGATATAAGCATCTGAATGCAGAGTTCCAAAGAATAGCAAGAAGAGATAAGAAAGCCTACTTCAGTGATCATTGCAAAGAAATAGAGGAAAACAACAGAATGGGGAAGACTAGAGATCTCTTCAAGAAAATTAGAGATACCAAGGGAACATTTCATGCAAAGATGGGCTCGATAAAGGACAGAAATGGTATGGACCTAACAGAAGCAGAAGATATTAAGAAGAGGTGGCAAGAATACACAGAAGAACTGTATAAAAAAGATCTTCATGACCTGGATAATCACGATAGTGTGATCACTCATCTAGGGCCAGACATCCTGGAATGTGAAGTCAAGTGGGCCTTAGAAAGCCTCACTACGAACAAAGCTAGTGGAGGTGATGGAATTCCAGTTGAGCTGTTTCAAATCCTGAAAGATGGTGCTGTGAAAGGGCTGCACTCAATATGCCAACAAATTTGGAAAATTCAACAGTGGCCACAGGACTGGAAAAGGTCAGTTTTCATTCCAATCCGAAAGAAAGGCAATGCCAAAGAATGCTCAAACTACCGCACAATTGCACTCATCTCACACGCTAGTAAGGTAATACTCAAAATTCTCCAAGCCAGGCTTTAACAATATGTGAACCGTGAACTCCCTGATGTTCAAGCTGGTTTTAGAAAAGGCAGAGGAACCAGAGATCAAATTGCCAACATCCGCTGGATCATGGAAACAACAAGAGAGTTCCAGAAAAACATCGATTTCTGCTTTATTGACTATGCCAAAACTTTGACTGTGTGGATCACAATAAACTGTGGAAAATTCTGAAAGAGACGGGAATACCAGACCACCTGACCTGCCTCTTGAGAAATCTGTATGCAGGTCAGGAAGCAACAGTTAGAACTGGACATGGAACAACAGACTGGTTCCAAATAGGAAAAGGAGTACGTCAAGGCTGCATATTCTCACCCTGCTTATTTAACTTCTATGCAGAGTACATCATGAGAAATGCTGGACTGGAAGAAACACAAGCTGGAATCAAGATTGCCAGGAGAAATATCAATAACCTCAGATATGCAGATGACACCACCCTTATGGCAGAAAGTGAAGAAGAGCTAAAAAGCCTCTTGATGAACGTGAAAGAGGAGAGTGAAAAAGTTGGCTTAAAGCTCAACATTCAGAAAACGAAGATCATGGCATCTGGTCCCATCACTTCATGGGAAATAGATGGGGAAACAGTAGAAACAGTGTCAGACTTGATTGTTTTGGGCTCCAAAATCACTGCAGATGGTGACTGCAGCCATGAAATTAAAAGACACTTACTCCTTGGAAGAAAAGTTATGAGCAACCGAGACAGCATATTCAAAAGCAGAGACATTACTTTGCCGACTAAGGTCCGTCTAGTCAAGGCTAGGTTTTTCCTGTGGTCATGCATGGATGTGAGAGTTGGACTGTGAAGAAGGCTGAGCACCGAAGAATTGATTCTTTTGAACTGTGGTGTTGGAGAAGACTCTTGAGAGTCCCTTGGACTGCAAGGAGATCCAACCAGTCCATTCTGAAGGAGATCAGCCCTGGGATTTCTTTGGAGGGAATGATGCTAAAGCTGAAAGTCCAGTACTTTGGCCACCTCATGCGAAGAGTTGACTCATTGGAAAAGACTCTGATGCTGGGAGGCATTGGGGGCAGGAGGAGATGGGGACGACAGAGGATGAGATGGCTGGATGGCATCACTGACTCGATGGAAGCGAGTCTGAGTGAACTCCGGGAGTTGGTGATGGACAGGGAGGCCTGACGTGCTGCGATTCATGGGGTCACGAAGAGTTGGACACAACAGCGACTGAACTGAACTGAACTGAAGTAGCTCTTTCCTCAGCAATCTCTCAGTCATTGGAGTTTAGCATCTTTGATATTTTTTGGTTGAAATGTTACCATGAAGGTTAGTAAGTGGTAATTTTCTAATAACCATCATCATTCCTTTTGCATTTATTATTTACGATAAAGAAGTTCCTCTTCTCATTTATTTCTGTTAGTATAGATTCATGAGTTCTTTATTCACTGTATCCTAGTCTGTTGCTCTCAGAGTATTTCATGCTCAAAATGTCCCAGATCTGGCTAGTAGAAGCCATTTCAGGTTGCTTCCTGTGTCCTTTTGAATTTCTTCATCGTTGTTTGATGACTTTCTTTATGACATGAAAAGATATTTCTGGGCTTATCTCATTATTTCCCTGGGTTCAGTGATTTGAGGAGAGCATATTTATATGTAGAAATAAAGCCACTCCTTAATGTCAAAAATGCAAAAGCAGGGTGTTATCAAGTGACTTCACATACTTCCACTGCTGGCAAGCCCCGCAGGTTTGAGATTTCATTCCTGGTTTGCTACTAGATTCGTGAGTCCAATAGAAGACAAGTGTGTTTTCAGTTCAGTTCAGTCGCTCAGTCGTGTCTGACTGTTTGCGATCCCATGAATCGCAGCACGTCAGGCCTCCCTGTCCATCACCAACTCCCGGAGTTCACTCAGACTCATGTCCATCGAGTCAGTGATGCCATCCAGCCATCTCATTCTCTGTCGTCCCCTTCTCCTCCTGCCCACAATCCCTCTCAGCATCAGAGTCTTTTCCAATGAGTCAACTCTTCGCATAAGGTGGCCAGAGCACTGGACTTTCAGCTTTAGCATCATTCCCTCCAAAGAAATCCCAGGGCTGATCTCCTCAGAATGGACTGGTTGGATCTCCTTGCAGTCCAAGGGACTCTCAAGAGTCTTCTCCAACACCACAGTTCAAAAGCATCAATTCTTTGGTGCTCAGCTTTCCTCACAGTCCAACTCTCACATCCATACATGACTACTGGAAAAACGATAGCCTTGAGTAGGTGGACCTTTGTTGGCAAAGTAATGTCTCTGCTTTTTATGGCCAGTTAAATATCAGCTGTGAGCTTGAGAGTCCCTGAGGGGAGCACAGGAAGGAACTGGCACTGATCTGTGCTGTAGGTCGTTTGGTTTCCTCCGAAGGATACTTGGGGCCCTGCTGGCAGGGAGCTCGATTTAGAGAAAAAGCTGTCTTTACACATTTCTTTCTAATGGTAATAGAAATGAAAGCATTGTTGTGAAGAGACACTAGGTTTAGACTACACCATATGGCAGTGAGAGGCGCTCATCACTACACTGTCTTTAACAGCGGAACTGAAAATAGCCCATATTTTTGCAATGATCGAGAATTAGCCCCTGACTGCCAGGAAACACCCATTGTAGCAGCTCTTCAGCCATGTAATTTAAAATAATTACTAATTAAGTGAGAATAAAATAGAGTCCATGATAACAATAATAATCACTGTAGCATTGGTCATTACCCAAGTTACTGTTTGTTGGAGCGTTACCTAGGGGAAGATGGCTTGCCAAAGGCAGGAAGAACGGCCAGGGAGCCGCTGGCTTCAGCATTACTGCTGAGGTAAGGAGTCAGGACCTTTCTGGGGTGCTTGGCGGCCACAGACCTGATTTTATATTCCATCAATATTGCCGATCTCATGCTGTTTCAAGGAATTTGCTCACTAATACAGCAGGCAGCGTGCCATTGAAAACCAAGTGCGGAAACAGCTTTGAGGCTTGTCAGTGGACTTATATCATTGCAGGAAATAGCTCGAGCAGTTACCTGCCTATGAGAGGCATCTCATCAACATCTTGAGAGAAGCGAGGCCCTTTTGCAAGAGTGCCATTGGGAGCAAATGTCCAATGCCAGTGATTATGAGCGGGTATGTGAGATAGTGGAGGTGGGACTCCCAGTGTTTCAGGGCACTGTACAAAGGCCTGTCCAGGTGTCTAAGAAAGTAAAGGGTGGAGGCTTTTGGGGTTAAAGGCAGGGTTTATGCTTACTGTTTTTTGGGTGATTTAAAAGAGCATGCATTCCTTTATTTATTCACTCATCGACAAATACATATCTACTATGCACCAGGCATTGCAGTAAGTACTGGGATTATGGATCAAGGCAGGCTTGGCTGCTAACCTCTGGCATCTAACTGTCTCCTGGGTAGTGAGAGATATACAAATAGAGACATGCAGAAAGTGCCAGGGGCTAAGAAAAGAGCACTTGACGGGAGAGCAGAGGCACTGTTTCTGCACTGTCCCTCTGTGAAGAGCCCTCGAGAAAGTTCCGTTTATGCTGAGGCCTCAAATCGGAGGAGTGTTTGGCTTGCAAAGGATGAGGGGAGAATGTTCTAGGCAAAGGAGGAAACCTAGTTAGTTTGAAGAACTACTGGAAGTACAGAGTGTGAGGAGAAGCATGGGAGTACACACAGAGGGAGGGAGAATGTGGCACAAGATTCTGGTGAGGTCAGCTGGCTTCAGAGAGAGGAGTGCATATTGGATTCTGAGTGCAAGGGGAAGCTTAAAGCTGAGGGGTGGCAGGACCCAGCTTAGGTCTAGCTGCTGGTGGGGAATTGCCTGGAGCAGGTGGGTCCTGAGCTAATACAGGGACACCAGGTAGGAGAGGGAAGATACCAGATTCCCAGCTCTTTGGCTAGAGCAAGCTGGGTGCACTGTATGTTCAGGTGGGAAATATCAGAGAGGACAGCTATGTCTGGGAGTTACAATACTCAGTTTTTGTTTGTTTGTTTGTTTTTTTTTTAATCATGGCAGGGTACACACAAACACAGACACACACACATTATGCTAAGTTACTTCAGTTGTGTCCCACTCTGTGTGCCCCTATGAACTCTAGCTCGTCAGGCTCCTCTGTCCATGGGATTCTCCAGGCGGGAATACTGGAGTGGGTTGCCATCCCCTCCTCCAGGGGATCTTCCTGACCCAGGGACTGAACTCATGTCTCTAATATCTCCTGCGCTGGCAGGCAGGTTCTTCACCACTAGCACCACCTTGTATGTATGTATGTACGAATGTGAAAGTGAAGTTGCTCAGTCGTGTCCGACTCTTTGCGACCCCATGGACTGTAGCCTACCAGGTTTCTCAGCCCATGGAATTTTCCAGGCAGGAATACTGGAGTGGGTTGCCATTTCCTTCTCCAGGGGATCTTCCTGACCCAGGGATCGAACCTGGGGCTCCCACATTGCAGGCAGACGCTTTCCCGTCTGAGCCACCAGGGAAACCCATGTACGTATGTACCTATGTATGTATGTATATGTACTCGATCCAGGGATTGAACCCTCATCTCCTCTGTCCCCTGCATTGGCAGATGGGTTCTTTACTACTAACACCACCTGGGAAGCTAATATATACATATATATATCTCATAAAATTTACCATTTTAACCATTTAAAACTGTACACTTCTGTGGCACTAAGTACATTCACATTGTTGTGCCACCATCACCACTAAATATTTCCAGAACTGTCTCATCTTCCACATCTGAATATACCCATTCAACACTACCTACCTATTCTCTCCTCCCCCTCAGCTCCTGGCAAGCATTAGCCTTCTACTTTCTGTCTATGAGTTTGACTGCTCTTGGTACCTCATATGATCATATAGTATTCGTCCTTTGCTTACTGGCTTACTTCACTCAGCATAGTATCTACCAGATTCATCCATGCTGTAGCTTATGTCAGAACTTCCCTTTTAAAACTGAATAATATTCCATTGTATGTATATGCCATGTTTTATTTATTCATATGTTTACTGATGGACATTTGGGTTGCTTCCATTTTTCACCTCTGTTTATTGCCTGTTATTTAATGCAATTACAAACATGGTTATACAGGTATCTGCTCAAGCCCCTGCTTTCACTTCTTTTGGATTTATACCCAGAAGTGGAATTGCTGAGCTGTATGGTAGTTCTGTTTTCAGTTGCCTGAAGAGTCTCCAAACTGTTTTCCATGGTGACTGAACCATTTCACACTTGCACGTGTACACAAGGATTCCAATTTCTCCACTTCCTTTCCGACACTTGTTATTTATTAATTTTTAAAAATAATTTAAATTACATAACTTAAATAATAATAATCTTCACCCCAATGACTGTGAAGTGGTGTCACAGTGTGGTAAAACATTCAGATTTTTAGATGTTATATTTGAGATGCCTGAGGGAAATTCACATGGCTTGCCCAGTAGACGGTTGGTTATACCCCGCGAGACTTCAAGGAGAGGTCTTCGGGCCCACAGATCAGTTTAAATTCCACTTACCGAGGTGTGAAGCCTCTTGTAAATGCCTCACCATGGTGGACCTTGTGTATTTGTTCTAAGGCATCCTACCCTACCAGCTTGTCTGCTATTTAAGGATATGAGCTCTGGGCATTTGGGCTTATTTCTGGTGAACAAAAGACATTTTGTACCTGGTTCTCCCCTTTCTCATCAATATTACAGCTCCAGTGGAAGTTAACCAAGAATTACTAAATATAATCTGCAAATAAAAGTGGTAGAAAGATTCAGAATGAGGCAGTTTATTGTCTTGGTCTTAGGAGGGATATCTAGCTGAAGTCAGATAGGGTTGATTGTCCTTTAGAGTGAATGGAAGGCATTTTTGTTTGTTTCTCCCTTTTCTTGGTAACAGAAAATGCATCTTTAACATGTCTTTCAATTTCTTTCTCAGCTCCCTTTCATTCTCTGATTTCTTTACTCTTAATGGGATAGCATAAACTAGTTTTCTGCCGTCTTTTATTCATCAAAGCTGTCGATTTATCCTGAACAGAATGAAGGCAAGGATGTTATTAAAATAAAACAACTTCCAATTGAGCTGCTAATAAATGCTGAAATGCATCCACATTTTTCTTATTGATTATCTCCTGCCGACAAAAGCAGGCACAAGTTTGTACTGCACGCTGCCCGTGGAAATGAAACATTTAATTAGATGAAAACTGAATGAGCTGGAAGATCTACGGTGCTGGGCCATCAAACAATTGTTATTCATAATTGGCTGTTTAAAATGTCCCTACTATTTGAGCCTTTTTCACTTAAAAAATTCCCTACAGTACATTAAGACGAACACAGTCATTAGTAAATTTTCTCCTGTGCATTTTACAAGCTCAAGGTTGTGGGCTAGAATGAGCTCTGTTGGGCCATAAATCAGGTATAATAGAAATCTCGGAATTGAGAATTAGGAGGTGAGAGCAGGAGGTGGCAATGTCCTCTCCATTTCAGGCCCATCTCTAAATGCTGCAGTGAAGGTGGGAGAGGAGATGCTGGTAGAGTCCCATGAACTCCAAAGGAGAAGTTCTTTAGAACTTACTAACTCTAATCATATGCATGTAAAGCTTAATGTCTGGTAAATGCACGGATATTTAGCAATGGGAGTTTATTGAAAAGTGGGTATTCACTTTGCCAGGAATGTTTCAAGCACTTACCAGGTGGCCTGCTTTTTAAGGCAGTGGGGAAGAGAAAGATGGATGAGAATCATTGCCTGTGGCAGAAACGTAGCATTTAGCCTGTACAGGCTTTTCTTCCTGGAACCCCCAGCAAGTTATTAAGATTTAAAGGCTTTGGTTTCCTCATTTGCACTTCTTGGGTATTAATCATACCTATTATATCAATTTGTCATGAGGATTGAGTGAGAGAAAGCCTTTAGCACAGTGGGCACACGGCACACACTAAATGAATGTCAGCTACTGGCAATAATATCTCATCTTCCAAATCTAAAGGCCCTGAAGGGAAGACATCATCTCTTCTATTATATTTCCCACAGCATCTTGCCTTGTACCTAACACCCGGCTCTTGATAACTTTCATCTGAATTAAAAGAAGTGTCAATTTCTCAGTCATCAGATTCTTACAGATTCAGATGAGAGCTGACAATGGTTCAGTGAGTGTGTATTTACTGTTTTAAATCACTTTAAAAATATTTGCTTTTCTGGTTGCAAAAGAAGTAGCAGCTTCTCCTGGGCAGAGACAGTGAGGTTAAGAGGGTAGGTGCCAGAGCCAGATTGCCTGGGTGTGTGTTCCTCCCCTACCAGCCTGCGCCCCTCTGCCCACAGAGTGATTGGACTGTGTGAGAATTCAATGAGTTAAGATACCGCATGCACCAGGGCCTAGCACATAATATGTGCTCAGTAAAGCGTAATTCATGCTGAGTAAAATAAAAACCAACCAAGAGATCACTTATTCTCAGGACCATGTGATAACTGCTAATAAATGCTTATTGAAAGTGTGCTCTGGGATTAACACAGTGTTAGGTATAGTCAGGCATCATGAGTAGCCCAGTTATTGAACCCTTGCTGCCACCAGGCACTGTACCCACTGCTTTGCACAAAATATCTCACTTGATTCACACAACAATCCTATGGAGACAGACAATGTTATTCCCTTTTTATGAGTTGAAAAAATAAGATCCATCAGGTTAGGTAACTTTCCAAGTTCATATACACAGTAAGTGATGGAGCTGAGATTCAAATGCGGCTCTCTTTGGTTCCAAAGTTAATTTTTATGCCACCCTACCTTGAGATGCCTGATATCAAACCAAGACCAGGCAGCCGGTATGAAAGAGATGCGTGACCTGAGTGAAGGGGGAGAGTGGGAGGAGTATCAGGAAACAGGCAATTGTATGGGCCTATGCCTTGTCTCCTCCCTTGTGCTCAATTCTAACAGGGGAGGCTGACGGGATGCACAGTGTTCTCCCTCTCAGTTTGGGAGAGCTGTCCTAAGACTAGGGCTGGCTCTTAAAGGCACGAAGGGCAGTTTTTTTTAAAAAAGAAGCAGACAGTTATGATGTACTACATTCCATGCTATGACTGTAACTTCTGATTAGCCCTCAGATGCCTTCTTAACACAGTGATTTAGATTTGAGAGCAAAGCTGGCACAGGAAATGAAACCCAACTTGCACAGTGCTGCATATTAAGCAGGGACTCAAGCAGCCCAGGTGGCTTTTTCCAAGACTTCATTGTGCTCCTGCATGTTTGGGCCTGATTCTTTGTGTCATATCTCACCGTTTATGCTGCAGTGGAATCTCAGGCTAGATATTTTCTCTTTAATACCTGGTCCCCTGTAGTCACCACTTCTGTATAAAAACACCATGGTGTGTTAGTTCTTCTTTCTCAAGTGTAATTTGGAGTCAAGTGGAACAGATAAACAATGTCAATGAAAATATCTTCTGATGGGACCTATCTGTCTTGAAATGAGGAGATAAAGGATGCATAAATGTTTAATTTTTCTTTGCATCTTAATGTAACCACTGAACACCCTCGGTCCCAAAGCAAATTAATCGTCACAAAATGAGAGTAAACGACACACAATCTGTACTGAGCTGTTGTCTATTGGATCAGCCACCCCTCGGCACAGTAGCACACAAGAGGCAGATCTCTCCAGCAGAGCTGCTTGAACAGCTGTGCAGGATGAAGTGTATTAGAAGCTTCTTTGGAAAACTTAGAGCAATGGCAATGATCTTGTAGCTTGAGGTTTGATTCTTGGCCTGTTTGTCAGGTGAAGTTTCCCTCTCCCCGTAGAGAAGGTCCAGAGAAAGTCCTAATATGAGATTGGCTTCCCCACACATTCCTTACTGTGTGAGTTTTACAAGTTACAGCCTCTCTGAGCTTTATTGACTTCATTCACAAAATATAGTTGTGGCTAGTAGTGTTGTATGTGTTAGTGTTAATCACTCAGTCATGTCCAACTGTTTGCGACCCCATGGCCTGTAGCCTTCCAGGCTCCTCTGTCCATGAATGTTCCAGGCAGGAATACTGGAGTCGGTAGCCATTCCTCACTCCAGGGGATCGTCCCGATCCAGGGATTGAACCTGGGTCTCCTGCTTTGCAGGCAAATTCTTTACCATCTGAGCCACGCATACATAATTTTAAAAATTTATAGTTGTGGTGAAATACACAAAACATAAAATTTACCAAGCTAGCCATTTTAAAGTATACAGTTCAGGAAGCTAATTATTATATTTCAGTATAATTATAATGCTACCAGTATTTTTATTTTATCTTATTGCATTTTTTGTTGAATGAAGGATTTGTTAAATTCTATACTGCTTTACAATTTTCATGTTTCAAACACATGATTTCATCTAGTCCCATAATAACCTTTTTTTTCTCCCTATGCTTATATTGTCCCTCCTCCCTTCCCTCTCTCAATTGTTAACCACTAGTTTGTTTTCTATCTGTGAGTCTGCTGCTTTTTTGTTTTATTCACTAGTTTGTTGCATTTTTTAGAATCTAGATATAAGTGATACCATGTAATATCTGTCTCATTTATTTCACTTAGCATAATGCCCTCTAAGTCCATCCATGTTGCTGCAAATGGCAAAATTTAAATCTTTTTATGCTTGAGTAATATTCCAATATATATATATATATATATATACATATATATATATATACATATATATATATATACACACACACATACATCACATCTTTAAAATTTTTTATTAATTTCATTTTTGGTTGTGCTGTGTCTTCATTGCTTTGTGTGGGCTTTCTTTAGTTGCAGCGAGTGGGCTTACTTTTCATTGCAGTTCACAAGCTTCTCAATGTGGTGGCTTCTCGTTGCAAAGCACAGGCTCTCGGCAAGCAGGTGTCAGTAGTTGTGGTGCTCATGCTTAGTTGCTCAAAGGCATGTGGACTCTTCTTGAACCAGGGATGAAACCTGTGTCCCCTGCATTGGCAGGCAGATTTCTATCCACTGTGCCACCAGGGAAGTCCCCATACCACATCTTTATCCATTTATCTGTTGATGGACACTTAGGTTGCTCCCATACTTTGGAAGTTGTAAATAACACAGTGCTACCAATATTACCACCACTTGCCTAGAAGAATTGTTGTGAGGATCAGATGAGAAAAGAAGAAGTGAAGATGCTTCCTCACTAAAAAGTGCTTTGCAGATATCAGTTGCTGTTGTTAGTGTGACCCCATCCTCTCTCTGGACTCGGTTTCCCCATCAGGGGCTTGAACTGCAGATGCCTTTGGCTCAACATTCTGGGCAAACATTGCTTCTACCCAGCAGAGCTTTCCATGTCCATAGGGAGTCAACCTGAAACTAAAAGCTGAGTTTTCTCTAACAGAACATTATCAGGCACATGGAGGTGTTGTGGCTTTTCTTGTCACCCTGTGCTAGAAGCCATTGATTAAAAATCTGCTTGGCTTGCCATTGACCCTGACACACCTATGTCTGTATTTCTAGATCTGTATCTCCATCTATACCTAGATCTGTTTTTCTGTCTATGTCCATATCTGTCTTCTGTTTATTCAGAAATATTTATCCCACACCTTCTAGTTGCTTGGACACTGTCTGAGGTGCCCCTGGGGGTAAAGCAGGAACCAGAGAGACAAATTCCCTCCCCTCACTGAGCCTGCCTTTCAATGGGGAAGGCAGACGGTCACCCAGTAGATATATAATAGATGCTGTAAAGTGTCAGGCCAGGAGTGGGGGGTGACAGGGGCTTCTCTTTTAGATGGAGTGGCCAGAGGAGGTCTCTTTAAAGAGGCGACATTGGAGCAGAGACCAGCCACTAGAAGGTGTGGGGAGCAGCGGATAGGCTTGGAGGGGAGAACTTCCCATGGAAACCCGGAGGCTTCTTCTCGGCCTGGACAGCTGTGACTGTGGCTGAGCCAATGGTAGGACCCATGCAGACGGACTCAGGGCTGCTTCTCTTTCTCTTGAGTTTCCATACATGAGAGTATTTCCAGTGCTCGCAGCTCTGTGTCAGGGGATTCTGAAGCTTCTCTGATCAGCTGGGAATCAATGCTGGGAGAACTGAAAATTTTATTGGTCCCTTTGCTTAATTTTGGGTATTAGTTCTAAAAGGTCTTGTAGGTCTTCATAAAACCGTTCAACTTCAGCTTCTTCAGCGTTACTGGTTGGGGCATAGACTTGGATAACTGTGATACTGAATGGTTTGCCTTGGAGATGAACAGAGATCATTCTGTCATTTTGAGATTGCATCCAAGTACTGCATTTCGGACTCTCTTGTTGACCATGATGGCTACTCCATTTCTTCTGAGGGATTCCTGCCCGCAGTAGTATATATAATGGTCATTTGAGTTAAATTCACCCATTCCAGTCCATTTTAGTTCGCTGATTCCTAGAATGTCGACATTCACCCTTGCCATCTCTTGTTTGACCACTTCCAATTTGCCTTGATTCATGGACCTGACATTCCAGGTTCCTATGCAATATTGCTCTTTACAGCATCAGATCTTGCTTCTATCACCAGTCACATCCACAGCTGGGTATTGTTTTTGCTTTGGCTCCATCCCTTCATTCTTTCTGGAGTTATTTCTCCACTGATCTCCAGTAGCATATTGGGCACCTAATGACCTGGGGAGTTCCTCTTTTGGTATCCTATCATTTTGCCTTTTCCTACTGTTCATGGTGTTCTCAAGGCAAGAATACTGAAGTGGCTTGCCATTCCCTTCTCCAGTGGACCACATTCTGTCAGACTTCTCCACCATGACCCACCCGTCTTGGGTTGCCCTACAGGCATGGCTTGGTTTCCTTGAGTTAGACAAGGCTGTGGTCCTAGTGTGATTAGATTGACTAGTTTTCTGTGAGTATGGTTTCAGTGTGTCTGCCCTCTGATGCCCTCTTGCAACACCTACCATCTTACTTGGGTTTCTCTTACCTTGGGTGTGGGGTATCTCTTCACGGCTGCTCCAGCAAAGCACAGCTGCTGCTCCTTACCTTGGACAAGGGGTATCTTCTTACTGCCGCTGTTCCTGACCTTCAATGTGGGATAGCTTCTCTAGGCCCTCCTGCACCTGCGCAGCCACCGCTCCTCGGGTTGCTCCTCCCAGCCTCAGGCCCTGGCCTCAGGTGTGGGTGGCTCCTGCCAGCTGCCGCCCCTGACCTCGGACGCTGGATAGCTCCTCCTGGCCGCCTCCCCTGACCTTGGATGTGAGGTGTGTCCTCCCGGCCACCACTGGCCCCGGACACAGGGTTTCAAATCCTGAAAGAAGATGCTGTGAAAGTGCTGCACTCAATATGCCAGCAAGTTTGGAAAACTCAGCAGTGGCCACAGGACTGGAAAAGGTCCATTTTCATTCCAGTTCCAAAGAAAGGCAATGCAAAAGAGTGCTCCAACTACCGCACAATTGCACTCATCTCACATGCTAGTAAAGTAATGCTCAAAATTCTCCAAGCTAGGCTTCAGCAATACGTGAACCGTGAGCTTCCTGATGTTCAAGCTGGTTTTAGAAAAGGCAGAGGAACCAGAGATCAAATTGTCAACATCCACTGGATCATGGAAAAAGCAAGAGAGTTCCAGAAAACATCTATTTCTGCTTTATTGACTCTGCCAAAGCCTATGACTGTGTGGATCACAATAAACTGTGGAAAATTCTGAAAGAGATGGGAATACCAGACCACCTGACCTGCCTCTTGAGAAATCTGTATGCAGGTCAGGAAGCAACAGTTAGAACTGGACATGGAACAACAGACTGGTTCCAAATAGGAAAAGGAGTACGTCAAGGCTGTATATTGTCACCCTGCTTATTTAACTTCTATGCAGAGTACATCATGAGAAACGCTGGACTGGAAGAAGCACAAGCTGGAATCAAGATTGCTGAGAGAAATATCAATAACCTCAGATATGCAGATGACACCACCCTTATGGCAGAAAGTGAAGAAGAGCTAAAAACCTCTTGATGAAAGTGAAAGAGGAGAGCGAAAAAGTTGGCTTAAAGCTCAACATTCAGAAAATGAAGATCATGGCATCTGGTCCCATCAGTTCATGGGAAATAGATGGGGAAACAGTGGAAACAGTGTCAGACTTTATTTTGGGGGGCTCCAAAATCACTGCAGATGGTGACTGCAGCCATGAAATTAAAAGACGCTTACTCCTTGGAAGAAAAGTTATGATCAACCTAGACAGTATATTCAAAAGCAGAGACATTACTTTGCCGACTATGGTCCGTCTAGTCAAGGCTATGGTTTTTCCTGTGGTCATGTATGGATGTGAGAGTTGGACTGTGAAGAAGGCTGAGCACTGAAGAATTGATGCTTTTGAACTGTGGTGTTGGAGAAGACTCTTGAGAGTCCCTTGGACTGCAAGGAGATCCAACCAGTCCATTCTGAAGGAGATCAGCCCTGGGATTTCTTTGGAAGGAAGGATACTAAAGCTGAAACTCCAGTACTTTGGCCACCTCATGCGAAGAGTTGACTCATTGGAAAAGACTCTGATGCTGGGAGGGATTGGGGGCAGGAGGAGAAGGGATCGACAGAGGATGAGACGGCTGGATGGCATCACTGACTTGATGAACGTGAGTCTGAGTGAACTCCAGGAGATGGTGATGAACAGGGAGGCCTGGCATGGTGCAATTCATGGGGTTGCAAAGAGTCAGACACGACTGAGCGACTGAACTGAACTGAACTTGCTTAATTTTAGCCTAAGAATATGCCTCACCTTGAGCCCTGCTCCTCAGAGGCCGAGAGGGCACACCACCCCTGCTGGCCACTGAATTCCTGCAGCCCCACTTGAAACAATTTGGGGTTGAAAGAGCTGCTGATAAAGCTTGAAGATGTCAAATTCCTTCAAAACAGGGCTGTGAAATTTGGTAAAGAGGGGATAACCCTGTTAGTATGGATGAGAGGAAATAAAAATTTATTGAGGCTTTCTGATAATCTAGAAGTCACCTGAATTATCATATTCATTTACAATGTTGGGGGGCTTTCCTTATGGCTGAGCTGGTTAGGAATCAGCCTGCAATGTGGGAGACCTATGTTTGATCCCTGGGTTGGGAAGATCCCCTGGAGAAGGGAACAGCTACCCACTTCAGTATTCTGGCTTGGAGAATTTTATTTTGCATTTGTTCAGATATGGATTTAGCTGCTTTATTGGAGGACAAAATAACAGAGACTTCAATGAAGCTGAAGGAAGTTATTTTCCCAAGTGTGAGCAAGCAGGTAGATCTGGAACAGAGCAGCCCTGTTCCTTCACATCAACCCCGGCGCCTGGACTCCTTGTCCACAGGGTCAAAGGTGACTCACAGCCCATCTATGATTGTGTTTCAGCCAATACGAAAGAGGAAAAAATTGAGGACACATCCCCTGGTTTTAGGGTGTGACCTCGGAGTTGTGAACATTACTTTCTCTTAAGTTTGTTGGCCATAGTGTTGCCGGATTTAGGCAACAAAAATATAGGATAACCAGTTAAACTTGAATGTCAGATAGACAATCAGTACTTTTTTTTTGTTCTAGTAGGGCATCATTATACTAAAACAATTATTGGACTTTTAATTTGGGACATACTTGTAGTAAAAAAATTACTGGTTGTCACTCTGACTTGTGAATTTAACTGGGCATCCTGTATTTTACCTCACAACACTAATCGGCTAGCACCTAGTGACCTGGACACACCAAGCTTCAAGGGAGTCTGGGAAGCAGTTCTTAGGTGGGTGGTAGTGTGCACTGCTTGGGGTTTTGATTACTTAAAGGAAGAAGGGGAGAATGGATATTGGGGACAACTAGCAGCTTTGCCAAAACTTATCTGGTCTCCTTCCTTCATTCATTGTATTAATATTTATTAAGCACCTACTATGTGACCAGTATTGGATAAACAGTGCAGACAAGACTCCTGCTGTCATGGAGCTTTTATTTTAGTGGAAGAGACAGATCGTAGCAATTGATACACATGTAGAATTTTAAGTAGTAATAAATGTTCTGGGAAGAAAGGTGAAGAAGTTTTTAGAGTCTGTTAGGAAAGCAGCATGAATTTGAGGAAACTCTGGGAGATAGTGCAGGACGGAGAAGCCTGGCATGCTTCAGTCTCTAGGGTCGCAGAGTTGGACACAATTTCGCCACTGAAGGACAACAATAAGGGAAGTTGTAATTGGTGGCGGGTGTGGTATGGATCTGGGAAAGCTTCTCTGGGGAAAAGACATTTGAGTAGACACCCAAATGAAGTGAGGAAGAAAGTCTGTGAAATAGGAATAACATGCAAATCAGAGGGACCAGCTGTTTTTCAGGTGGTGGCCTGTGTGGCTGGCATGGAGAGATCAAGGGGGAGAATGTAAGGGAAGCAGGCAAGAGTGGGCTTTGAAGACCACCGCAAAGAGTTAAAGAATTTTTAAAAATTATTATTATTTTGGCTACGAGGTGAGGCATGTAGGATGTTAGTTCCCAACCAGGGATTGAACCTGAGCCCTTTGCAGGGGAACTTGGAGCCCCTAACCACTGGACCACCAGGGAATTCCCCCATGACTAAGAGTTTTTTAAATTCTAGGAATGATGAGATGCCATCAGAGGGTTTTGAACAAGACAGTTAATATGATTTAATTTACATTTCAAAAAGATCGCTGTGCCTGCTGGGTAGACAGTGTAGCTATAGGAAGTAAAAGCTAAAGGAAAGAGATAAATCCAGTGGCTATTGCACTGTATTGTGGTTGGATAGGGCCTTAGGAATTGGCGGAGTAAGAAACTGGGATTCAGGATGTGGATTCAGGATGCATACGAAATACCTACCAACGTCACCCTCATTGTACAGATGATGGAAGCTCAGGAAGTCAAACATGAGGGTAGGTTGCCCCTCTGCTGGAGGGGCTGGGGAGTGCAGTGCAATTGCTGCTTCGAGAGGTTGCAGGAATCATTCAGCCTTTGGTTTCAACGCTGCAGCAGGAGCCAGAGGGAGGAGAACCGGGGATGAAGAGGGCGTCTTTCTCCCTTTCCTCCTATACCAGTTCTTTCCAAGAGTTGATTCTCTCCGGTACTCTGGATCTGAGGTAGTCTTCTTTGTTACTGGCTTCATTAGAACAAAATCCTCTTTCGTGAGGAAAAGTAAAGAATTTACTCTTGTAAGTTGGCAGCCGTGGCACCAAGAGCAATGTAAGCTGTAGAAAGAGGGACTGCTTTATTTTTGTGTGGTCCTTGCTGCTCCAGGGTTGTAGAGGAAAGGAGCTTTGGACCCACCACACCTGCTCTGAATCTCATTTACTAGCTGAGCCTTGGTTTTTTCATGTGTGGAGTGGGACCATGCACAGCTGCCTCACATAATTGCTGAGAGCCTTGCAAGAGAAAATATGCCTAAACCCAGTACAAGCAATGTGATTTGTGATTTGGTGATCATTTTGGGTCCAGCTCGCTCTTAGCAATGTTCTCTTCTTTATGGTTCTACCAGCTCCCTTACAGACTCTCCATCCCCTTCCCTTGCTGCTTCTCTCCTGTCATGATGTTTAGAGCTCTGCATATGTAGCTGAGCTGAAGAGTGGAATGAAAGGCAGAGGGAAAATGCCGGGATGAGGGGGGTCAGGAATGTGAAGTCCCTTTCATTAATCTGTTCTCTGGAACTGGAATCTGAACTTTCATTTAAGTCAAGTGAAAGACATTATGTTCTCACTTAGTCCAGAGGCACACTGCTGATATGAAAAAAATTAGAAATGCAAGTTTTTCTCCCAAGTGCTGTTAAGATGTGTGTTGCTGGTGGAGCTGGGCTTTCCCTGTGGGTCAGTTAGACTTTCCCTGAAGCGAATATGCAGATGGAAATGATCCCTGCTTCTCTTGAGGCTGTCAGAGCCTGGAATCGAAATTTGAAAAGGGTATTTGAAGTTCTGTTTGTTTGAATCATGAAGAAACACACTGCAAGATATTTGCTGGTGGGGAGGGAAGACGGTCAGGGAACAGACCTTTCTGCAGTAGATTTTAGAAGTGGATCAGCTGGCCAGAGTGATGGGTTACCTTGGATGGGAAGACTCAGAAAGCTCTGGAGTCATAGTGGGAAGAACCCTTAGAAACTTAGAGGAACTGGTCTTTTTATAGGTAAGGCTATTGAAGCCCAGAGAGGGGGCATTTCTTGCCCCAAATCACACATTCAGGGGATATTTCCAACCTAGAGATCAGACCCAGGTTTTCCACATTGCAGGCAGATTTTTTTTTACTGTCTGAGCCAAAGCATGAAAGAACTTTGGTGAGCTTTAGGGTCAGAGTTTGGTTCAAATCCTGGATCTATCACTATATTCCTTGGGTAAGTTACTTAATTTTCTAAAGCTTCAATTTTCTTGCTTGTCAAATGGTGCTAGTCATAATTCCTACTTCACAGAGTATTTGAGGATTAACAGGAAAATCCTTGTAAAATAGCACTTAGTGCTAAGTAAATACTGCTGTTTTGTAGTGTTGTAGTGTTGTAAATACTGCTGTTGATATCTTTGAGGTCTGAGGAACTGACACCAGGTAACTGTTGTTAACATGAAAGGCCTCTGAGGGTGTGGTGGGTTGAACTGTGTTCCTCCAAAAGGTACCTTCAAGTATTGACTCCCTGAAGATATCTTCAGTAGATGTGAGCGTATTTGGAAATAAGATCTTTGTAGATGTAGTCAAGTTAAGATGAGGGTCATAGTGGATGATGGTTGGTCCTCGTCCAATAACTAGTGTCTATAAGGAGAAATCTATACCCAGGGAGAACTCCGTGAGAAGACAGAGGCAGAGATTGCAGTGATGCCACAAAGCAAGGAATGCCAAGGGTTAACAGCAACCACCAGAAACCAGAAGAGGCCAAGAAGCATTCTTCCCTAGAGTGTCTGGAGGGAGCATAGCCCTGCCAGCACCTTGGTTTTGGACTTTGAGGCTTTAGAACTGTTAGTTTATGTTGCTTTAAGCCCCCCAGTTTGTGGTAATTTGTTGCAACAGCCCTAGGAAAGAGAGGGTATCAGGACGGAGGGAAGTGTTTTGGGCTCCCATTTAAGCATCCAGGGTTAGGCTTGTTGCCGTAGAACACTCATTTCTATATTTTCAATCCATTGAGTAATAACCTCCCAAAGAGATCATGGGTATTAGCCTATGGACTTAGTGATGCTGGAGGTGTGTGTGTGTGTGTGTGTGTGTGTGTGTGTGTGTGTGTGTGTGTGGTGGGGCATGGTGTTGGTGGGGACACAAGTTCTGAGATTAATGGGAGCCTTCATGGTGATGACTGTATATTCAGGGTCACAGAATGCCACAGATACACTCAGAAGAGGCAGGAGGGGATGCAGTAGGACTGAGGGCAAGGGCTGCTGCATTTCATCTGTCCCAGTCCTCCTGTTCAGTGTCTTTCCTTCCCCTTCTCTGTCACAGGAATATAGGCAGTTGTCTTGCATGGAACTGACCTAGGAAACTGTTGAACTTTATCAGTCCGTGGCAAATACTTTCTCCTTCATGCCAGGTGTGGACCAGGAGAGAACTTCCAGGGAGATGCTGTGTGCCTACGTACCTTCCCAGAGACAGCCAGGTGGTCTCTGTCTCAGTTAATTTTCCCACAGGATGTTCCTGAAAGGTGTAGAAGTCCTTTTTCAGCATAGAATCCCTCCGCCCCCCTTGGCTTCCTTGGTCCTGCATTTCCGTCAGTCACCCCTTCTCTGCCTCTCCTACTCTATACTCTGACAGTAGCATTTTGAATAACTCAGGTTCTCCTCTGCTTTCTCCAACCAGAAGGGAAGGTATTCACAGACAGGAATGATAACCCTGGTTCACTGCTCACTGCAAAACTGCTACAGGAAGACTAGAATTCATCTTGAAAGAAGCGATAACATTCTAAGGATGCACACAGTTTTCAGAGCTCCTATGACAGGTGAAGGGTGGCATGGGTGGAGGTGGATGCAAGAGTGGAATTATACGCTCATTGAATGAGGACTCCTGTAGGAGCCTAGACTCTCTGGACTGCTGAGCTTCTGACTCTGTCAGTGCCGTTTTGGTCTTGACCTGCTTATTTATTCTTTTATTGGGCTATGCTAGGTCTTAGTTGCAGCGAATAGGATCTTCAGTTGCAGGATGCAGGATCTTTGGTGGTGGCATGTGGGATCTTTTAATTGTGGCACTTGAGCTCTTATTTGTGGCATGTGGGATCTGGTTCAATCAAGGAGTCTTAGCCAGTGCACTTCCAGAGAAGTCCCTGTCTCGACTCTCTTGAGCAAGAAGAAAGAGGGTTGAATCATTACACGTCCTAGGTCACTGGCTGATTGGTGGGAAAAGTTTTTGTTTGTTTGTTTGTTTTGAGTCAATGTATAGGGGAGGTAGGAGGAGAAGGTGGATGGTCAAAGAGAGAACAGCAAAGAGGCAGCTCAGGGGCAGAGAAGGGATCAGAGCAGGCGGCAGGACGAGGGTTCTCTATCCTGTGCTCTGAGGCAGCTTCCTTGACCCACAGTGAACAAGTTGTGAGCTGTTACCACCCGTGAGAAGTCTCCTGTGGGTAATTCCATTCGTATGAAATATCCAGAATAGGCACACCAAAAGAGATAGAAAGCAGATGAGTGCTCGCCAGAGGCTGGGGGGAGGGGGCCCTGGAGAGTGACTGTGTACTAGGGTTTCCTTTTAGGGTGAAAAAAATGGCAGTAGAGTGATAAAGAACTAGAGTCTGGAACTCGTGACTGTGCACGTTGTGAGTGTGTGAAATGCCACTGAATTGTGCAACTTAAAGTGTGAGTTTTGTGTTACATGAATTTTCCAAAACCCAGAAGCTGAAAATAAATAGCATGTCGCCGTCAAGTCCCTTTAAACCACACTGATGCTGTGGAGGTGGCCTCTGGAAAGATGAAGACTGGTGTGGCCTGGTGGAATTCGCTGGACTGAGTGTTGAGGGAGTGTGGGGGTCCTGACTCTTTCACCTGCCCCTGTCCCAGCCCCTCCTTGGAGGACCCATGGGGTTGCCAAGAAGTCAAGAGCATGAGCTTTCAGCATGGGCTTTTAATCTAAGTGTGAATTCTAGCCTAGCCACTGCTAACAGTGTGAATCTTGGTGTTATAGGACCTCTTTGAGCCTTGGCTTCCTCACTTGTAAAATGGAGGTGACAATCTACCTCATAGGGTTTTTGTTAGCATGAACTATGTGTGTAAAGCATCTAACACAATGCAGAGTGCATGATTACTACTCAGGAAACAGTAGTGGCTGTTAGAGGTAGTAACAACCTCTATTATCTGTGGTATCTATTTGAGCTCAGTACTGACTGCCAAGATAAACAGGTAGCAAGAGGTTTTGTCTTCAGTTAAGTCCTCCAAACAGAGTCCCAAACCCCAACAGCCTACTTGCAGGATGAGGAGAAAAGAGACTCAGCAATAGTGGGGAGGATATTATTGTCTTAGCTGTGGTTTTGAAGGGGTTGGATAAATAGCATCCTTCTTCCTTCCTTGAACCAATAGAAAAATTAGACAAAACCTAAGGAGATAGGTGACCCAGATACCACCTTTATCCTAATCAGACAGATTTTGGAGATTAAAGAGATTTCTTATTGCTGGACAACAGATTGTGACTTCTCTCCTGTTACAGACAAAGCTGGATCATTGCAGAGCTGCCCAAACTGGGGCCTGACCTACCAAAAACAAGCAGGACAGAACAGAGGGCTGTGCTGGTTGTAGAGAAAGGGGCTGCTTCCCAAACCCACTGATCAGGGCAGACTCTCCTCCTTGAGGCCAGGAGTGCTGCCCTGGAAAATGAAAGTGAAAGTCACTCAGTCATGTCTGACTGTTTGCAACCCCATGGACTATATAGAATTCTCCAGGCCAGAATATTGGAGCGGGTGTCCTTTCCCTTCTCCAGGGGATCTTCCCTACCCAGGGATCAAACCCAGGTCTCCCGCATTGCAGGCGGATTGTTTACCAGCTGAGCCACAAGGGAAGCCCAACAATACTGGAATGGGTAGCCTGTCCCTTCTCCAGTGGATCTTCCCGACCTAGGAATAGAACTGGGGTCTCCTGCATTGCAGGCGGATTCTTCACTAACTGAGCCATCAGGGAAGCCAGATGGGAGAAGAATGAGAGGCTCAGAGAAGGCTTAACATTGGATTGGTGTAGGACCCAGGAGTTGTCTCCATGGCCAGGTGGGGACTGCCCTGTGTCTGGATGGTTCTCCGCCTCTTTCCCCATGAGGTCTGACATGGTCACAGGCATTCCAGAGCTGGTGCCTCCTTTCTTTATGTTTAGCAAGGAGTCTTCCCTTACAAAAAGAAATAGAATAGCAAAAATGAAACAAAACAAAAAACCCAAGGAAAAACAAAACCTGGAAACAACCTCATTTTGTCCAACATTTGGGGAGTAGTAAGTTATAAAATATCCATTCAACAGAATGCGAAGAAGTCATTTAAAAAGGCTGTTTACAAAGAGTTTGTGATCATGTGGGAATTATATGATAATGGCAAGTGAAAAAATAAATGATATAAAATTGTACATATAGTATGAACTCAGCTATATAAAAACCTCCCTAAGAATATACATAGGAAAACTTAAGAATTGAGAGGGAACTTTAGAAATATTAGCAGTGGTTGTCTTTCTGTTTAGTTTTGATTTTTCTATCATTTTATAGTTTTCTGTAATAAGCATGTAATTTCTTCTGTAATGGAAAAGATCAACTTTATTTTTTAAAAAACTATTTTTAGAATGGTGTGTGTTACATATTATCAGTCAAAGCAATAATTTAGAATTTCATAGAGCCAGAAGAATGCTAATGCTACAAAAGGACTTGAAGGATTTTCCTAGTTTACGGATTTAAAATATTTTTTTTTTTGGGGGGGTCACAGATTCCTCTGAAGATCTCCTGGAAACTGTGACTTCTCTCTGTAGAGCATTTATACATAAACATACTGTCACATAAGTTGCTTTTAATTTCAAGGTACAGAAGCCCTGTTCAGAGTAGCTTAATCAGTGGAGGAAATTTACTGGTTTATGTAATTAAAAGCTTTAGAGGTATCAGATGAAGCTCCATCCAGCACTCCTGGTCTAAGAATTCCTGGTCTAATCCAATCCTCTTATTTGAGAGGTGGGAACTCAGGGACCCAGAAAGAAGTCAGATGCTCCAAGCCATACAGTTGTCTCACTGTCAGTCTGCTTCTTATCTCTGCACCAAATTCCCTTCAACTTCACATGCAATAGTACGTCAGAGATGAAGAGGTAATAAGTAGGACACTTGTCAAATCCTTTGGCTCCTTTAGGACCTAGGACAGATGTGTTTTGATGAAGAGACAGGGCACACCTTAGTCGAGGGCAATAATGGGTCCAGAGTGGGAAGGGTAGCTGTACTGAGACACGGGCTGCCTTGAGGTCCCCATCTAAGACAGCCTGAAAGGGAAATGGTAACAGCGACGAGAGAGGCGGAATGATTTTATTATTCATGTCAGTATCTTAAAGATAATCATCGTAATTTCCCTTCTAAGAAGTCTGCTTGCTCAGAGAAACAGCTGTGTTCTAGGAAGCCCTTGCTTATGAAACGTGCAGTAATTGGATTGGAATGTGAGTTATTGAACTGTGTGTGGGGTGGCACTTCTTGCCAGGTGTTTAATGATTACGTTCAAATGTGGAGGGCTGGGCTGCTGACTGGAAGGATAATACTCCCAGGGGGAAACTGTTTAACTCTGGATCAGGACATGAGTGGCTTTCACAGACATCTAAAATAGCCGTGCTGAAGAGTCTCTTACAAATCACTTGGTTCAGTTGCCTTGTTTTAGAGCCAGGGACACTGATTCTCATTGTGTGAAAACACACTTGTTGAGTGCTGTACAGTGATCACATGGACAATTAATGGCTCTTTCGCTTGCTGTATCATCATGTGCACATACCCCTGGTGGCAGAAGCCGTGGCTTGGCTTCTCAATGACCATTTCCTCGTCCTTCTACCTCGAGAGATTGGGAAGCTGACTCATCTTTCTTGCAGCTAGGATTCCAGATGCTCGATATGTTCCCCCAGTTCATTGCCCTTTCATGGGGTCTGTCTGCAGCCATGGTTATTGAGAGTCAAGGTGGTGGAGATGTGTTAAGAGGCAGTTTCAGTGACTGGACTCAGCATCCCAGTCAGTAGTCACCAGCCTCCTGGGACTTTAGGGGCAGGAATGGCAGCAGGTGGGATTGCAGCTATGGTAGCATGTCATTGAGCTCCCTAGTCCCTGGGATACCACCCCCTGATTTCTACCCCTTCTAACCTTCCAGTCCTTTTTTTCCTTTTGAGTAACTAAATCCCTGTCTAAACCTCTGAGTTAGCCTTTGAGTAACTAAACCTCTTTCTGCTTGACATATCCAGAGTGGCTTTGGTTTCCTGCACTGAATTTGACACATCCCTCTGTGTTAGTACAAATCACACTTATGGGAGGTAATAATCTTTCTCCTGTGAATCCTGATCTTAGTTTCCTTTGTTCTATAGAATATAGCCCCATTCATGTCATCCTAGAATCTTAAGTTCAAGAAACTCAAAACTAACCTTATTTTTCCCTCTCAAACTTTCTCTTCCTATAATAGACTTCCTTTTGTCCATTTTCATCCCTATTTCCTCTCAGTAACTCAGTTTGGAGGTAGCTTCATCTTTCCTTCAACTTCTCTCATGTGATAATTGTCAGATCTTACTGATTCTGTTTTCTTTATTGGTTGGGACTATTGGTTTTAAGTGATTCAGTTATATTAGATTAATGAACAGAGAGGATGTAATAACCCATATAATTGGAAAGACCAGCGTCAGGTGTGGTTAGATCCCGGGGCTCAGAGAAGGCCGTCAGGACTTGTCCCATCTCTCTCTCATCAGGCTCTGCTTTCCTCCAGCCTCTCTCCAGTGGTGGGCTGGTGGGGCCCTGATAGCTCTATGGTTACATAATCTTTACATTAAACTTTTTGTCGTTTATCTTTTCTGTTATTTCCAGAAAAAGTTTTAGAAGGAGTCTTTTTAAGTACAATTGGATCAGACACTTATTGAATTGTATCCTCTCCCCCAAAGAAATGTTAAGTCCCGATCTTCAGAATGTGATGTTATTTGGAAATAGTTTTGTTGTAGATATAATTGGTTAAGTTATGATGAGGTTATATGGGAGAAGGGTGGGCTAGTAATCCAATGTGACTGGTATCCTTATAAGAAGAGAAGAGAGAGACGCAGACTAGGGAGCTTAAACACAGAAATTATTTTTCTCATAGTTTTGGAGTTCAAAGATCCAAGATTAAGGTGTCAGCTAGGGAAGGAAAGGGTGGGATGAACTGAGAGAGTGGCATTGAAATATATACATTATCACGTGTAAAACAGATAACTAATGGGAAGTTGTTGTTTAACACCAAGAGCTCAGCCTGGTGCTCTGTGGCAACCTAAAGGGGTGGAATAGTAGGGGTGGGAAGGAGGTTTAAGAGGAAGAGGACATGTGTATATCTGTGACTGATTCATGTTGTTGTATGGCAGGAACCAACACAACATTGTAAAGCAATTATCCTCAAATTAAAAACAAAAAGATTAAGGTGTTACAGGTTTGGTTTCTCCTAAGGCCTCCCTCCTGGGCTTGCAGATGGCTTCCTTTTCGCTGTGTCTTCATATGGCCTTTTCTCTATGCTCACACATCCCTACTGTCTCTTCCTTTTCTTATAAGGACAACTGTCCTGTTGAATTAGAGAGCTACCCTAATTGCCTCATTTAACTTAATTATTTCTTTGAAGCCCATCTCCAAATATGGATATGTGGTTTAGGGGCCACCCATATGATCTCACCAACCTTTACCTTTTTAAAAGGCTCTGTCTCCAAGTATGGTTACATTCTGAGGTGATGGGGGTTCAGACATAACCATTTGGATTTTGGGGCGAACATGCTTCAGTCCATAATAGCTCTTCTGCTAAGTCACTTCAGTCGTGTCCGACTCTGTGTGACCCCATAGACGGCAGTCCACCAGGCTCCCTTGTCCCTGGGATTCCCCAGGCAAGAACACTGGAGTGGGTTGCCATTTCCTTCTCCAATGCATGAAAGTGAAAAGTGAAAGGGAAGTTGCTTAGTCATGTCCGACTCTTCGCGACCCCATGGACCGCAGCCTACCAGGCTCCTCCGTCCATGGGATTTTCCAGGCAAGAGTACTGGAGTGGGGTGCCATTGCCTTCTCCGATAATAGCTCTTAAAGTTTTCTATCTTATTTTATTGATATTCATGTGTTTATTTTTAACTCTCCTAAAAGTTGATAAGTTCCTTGGAGGCAGGAAGTGTTGCCTGTATCCTTTTTATATCACATATAGTTTAATATACTTCTTGAATTTAATAAAGGCTCAGAACCTTTCTTGAATGAATGGGATATAAAGTAATTCTTGATTAGCAAGAATTTCCCCTCCTGAAGTTTTGGTATGAAAAAAGCTATATCGTGCAGATAGCACTGGACTTGATGCCTAAGACCCTGGCTCTTTTCTCAACTCTGTCACTCTTTTCGCTGCAGTCTCGAACAGGTCTGTCATCTGGGCCTCAGTTTCCTCATCTGTAAAACAGGAATGATAATGCTTTCGTGTTCTACAAGGTTGATTATGGGTGTTAATGAAATAGGTTAGTCACTCAGAAAACATTTGGGGGCACCTACTGTATCAGAGAAGGCAATGGCACCCCACTCCAGTACTCTTGCCTGGAAAATCCCATGGACGGAGGAGCCTGATGGGCTGCAGTCCATGGGGTCGCTAAGAGTCAGACACGACTGAACGACTTCACTTTTACTTTTCACTTTCATGCATTGGAGAAGGAAATGGCAACCCACTCCAGTGTTCTTGCCTGGGGAATCCCAGGGACAGGGGATCCTGGTGGGCTGCCCTCTATGGGATTGCACAGAGTCGAACACGACTGAAGTGACTTAGCAGGAGCAACTGTATACCAGGCACTGTTCTAGGCATATGGAATGCAGTGGTACACAAGCTAGGTCCTCGTGGTTCGGCTGGGGGAACAGGTGATTAACAAGATCGCCAGTGCAGAAAATAATTTCAGAACATGCTGACTTCTACATAGGGATGTCATCAGTTCAGCTCAGTTCAGTCGCTCAGTCGTGTCCGACTCTTTGCGACCCCATGAATCGCAGCACGCCAGGTCTCCCTGTCCATCACCATCTCCCAGAGTTCACTCAGACTCATGTCCATCGAGTCGGCGATGCCATCCAGCCATTTCATCCTCTGTCGTCCCCTTCTCCTGCCCCCAATCCCTCCCAGCATCAGAGTCTTTTCCAATGAGTCAACTCTTCACATGAGGTGGCCAAAGTACTGGAGTCATAGTGAAGGCTTATTTCCTAGGAAGTATAGTCTCTATACTTGACATTTGAGATAGATGACATTTGAGCCAAGATATGAATATCAAGTGGCTGTTCCCTGGGAAAGTGCATTTCAGACAGAGGGAGGAACAGAGATCCTGATGCGGGAGGGAGAGAGTGTGAATGCCCAAGTGAGCCAGCAGAGTAATGAAATTTAAAATGTGAGGGTTAGTCAATGTGCAAGGCCTTCTGGGCATCACAGGAAGACCTGTGGAGCTGGGATTTTGTCCTTGACTCAACCATGCACAGCTGGGCCATCACTTCCACCGTGTGTGACCTGTGGCTTGTCATTGTCTCAAGCGGCTCCCTTCTGCTCCCTGCCCTGCCTGGCTGCCAGCACTGGGAGACCACGTGGATGAAGGCACTTAAGGAATACGAAATGCTGTACAATTTTCAGCTGGTATCATTATTTGAAAACACGTTACCCACGGTTAAGAGATTTGGACTGTGGAGGTAGCAACTACCTTGTTGATCAGATTTTCTGAGGAGAACTGCAGTCACCCCCTTAGGGCTCTAAACACCATGTCAGGTTTTTCAAAGCCAGTTGATAACAAGTAGATGCCATGTTCTGCAAGCTGTCTTTTCTGGGAGTTGATTTCTAGCTTTCTTTCCTAGTGAGCCTCTGTACATAGGACTTGGTGTGGGCAGTCACCTTCTTGGAGCTTTTGAATGCCTCTGAAACTATCCTAGGGTCAGGTCACTTGATGTGTGTGTGTGTGTTCTGCATTGCAAGAGAATAGTCTAGAAAAGTGCCTTCTGCTCATGTATTTTAAGCATTCTCCTACCACCAGAATTGATGTGATTGAATCCTGTACACTTGAGTTGTGAAACTGGACCCTAGACAGATAGAAATGACATAGTAACAGAATGTTCTTTAAAGAAGAACTGATTACTTCAAGCTTTTGGTAGTAAAGTGTTTCCTTTGAACTTGTTCCCAGGTTTCTCGCCCCCTCCCTGTGAACCACTTCCCCACAATTCCTACCCCCAACCTCATCTGCTTTATGCTTAAACTTCCGTGACTTAAGCATCCTTGGGTGTGCATGAACTTCTTATTACTGCTCACTCTGAAGGCTGCCGATGCCAAGGTTTTTAAGATAATGGCTGTGAATGCTGGAAGGTCATTGCTGAGAGGGCTGAGAGAGTCATGAAACTGTCAGGGAAAGGGAGCCCCGCTTCTCATTGTTATCTGTGATGAAGGAAGTAAGAAGTCCCGGGTTAGTGTTACCAAGTCAGAGGCAACAAGGGTTGAGCCTTCCTGGGTGATGCTTTGGCTGCTGGAGTTTGAAACAGTCACCTTCTCTCTGTGTTTCTAACTACTCCCTGTGTCTATGGTTAGACTCTCAGTCCCTATCTGTTTCTTTCTGTCTCTCTCTTGCTCTTCTCTTTCCCCTTCATCCCTGATTGATTTGCCTCATTGAAATAAAGTTCTGTTCCACTAGTGGGGTTCCATAATTGAAACTCTGGGGGCATATCACATGGAACAGCTAATGGTGGCTTTTTTCCCCCCAAGTCAGGTTATCAATTATGAATGACTAGGCAATCAGAGATCAAAAGAGTTGTTTCCCCTAATGAATTAGTGGATTTTAGAATGAGAGGAGATGAAATGGAGCTAATAGGCATTTTTAGAAGAGGAGGCTGAGGGGTTTGGAGCTGGAGGTCTGAAACTCAGGACTGTGGACACGTCTGTGAGCTCTGGTGTCAGAGTTTGGGACAGCCTGTTTGCAAAGCCGGGGGTTGGGGGAGGGTGGGTGGCAATGTGCACTGGGATGACCCGGAAGCCCAGGTACTGGGGAAGCTTGCAAGCCGGTGGTTGTGAGTGGCCTCTGCAGTCTGAAGGGCTGGTAAGAACCTCCCATCCGCTGTTGGGACTGTGTTCTCTTCGCCCCAGCTCCCCTCAGCCATGCTCCCCAGGTGGAGCGGGAGTCGTGATTTCCAGAGGAGTGAAGTGGGGAGATCCTCTGGACATCCTCAGGAAGAAACATTTTTCTCGAGATGTTATCTTTGCTGCTGCTTGCTCTGGGGGGGATTGTGACAGCTGTTGTGCTTGTTCCCTGTCTGCCTCTTTCTGTCTGTCTGTCCCTGTTTTCGTCAGCCTCTGTCTCTGTGTCTGTCTCTCTCATGTGCACACCTTGAACAGTGGTTTTAGTTCTCAGCGCAACCGGAAACTCACATTCTCAGCTTCAGAGACAGAAAATCTTGTGGAAGCACATTGGGCTAATTAACGAGGGAAAGTTATTAGTGACTATAACTTTTATAGCTAATCGAACCTAGGCCCCCTTCAGTGGAAGCGTGGAGTCTTAACCAGTGGGGTGCCAGGGAAGGCCCTAGGAGTGAATTATTTAGGAGTTACTAAATAATACAGAGTCAATGTAGAAAAATCAGAAAATAGATAAAAAGAAAATAAAATTTACTCAGTCTATAAGGAATTTCTTTTTTATGAAATACTACTTTTTGAAATTGAAAAAGTGATCTATGAACTATAAAAAAACATTCAAACACTTCAGAAGAGCATGAAATAGAGTAAATTGCCCTCTCAGTAGACTCTCAGAAAAAGAAAATTCTAGACAGAGAGCCCAGAAATTTACTATGATTGTTCAAATGTATATCTCTGTGTATATGAACTTTAAAAAAACCCCACAGAAATAGGAATATAATGTACCTACTATTCTGCATCTTATTTTTTTACTTAAGACATTTTGGGCACCTTTTCTTGACAGTACATACGGATGAATTGTTTAATACAGCATATATTCCTTAGTTACCACATGCAATTATGGATACCATGCTAATTTGTGAATAACATTATAAAGCAAAGAGAAGCAAAAAAAAATGGACACTCAGCACTGCTGGGAAATTGTACTTCATTATTCAAGAATCTGTCACATTTATGCTATCTTTGTGGAAGAATTTGACAAATTAATTAATTAGTCTCTTCTCTAACCTAAGCACTCTTACCACACCAACGCTCCTGCACTCTGCATTCTGTCTTCAGTGTCAGCAGAGCCACAACCCACAAACCTTCATGGCATTCAGACTCAGCCATCTGTTCAAGGGGCAGGAGGTGAGCAGAACTGCTTCCCTGGGGCCTGAATGGTGTTGGTCCAAAAAGCAGGTGTTTAGGGAATGGGCTGTGCTTGCTAAAGTTTTGAACACTGATGGACAACGGTGGCCATGTGTTCTCCAAGGAATTTATTCTTTTCTTACTTGTGAGGTCTTCTAAAATGTGGAGGCCAGAATAGGGACCCTTTTTGCCTGTCTCTGGGCAGTATTGTACACTGGTGTGACCATAGTCATCGTTAAAATGTTGAATTACATCTATACAATTGGTAATAGATGCTGCTCTAAGACCGACCTGAACCCTCCCCAAGACTCTTTCCACCCTGGCCCTCCTTAAAGACCACCTCCCTGTCTTCCCCATGATCCGCAACTAAAAGGTTAATGCTAAACTCTTTGCTGACAAAGCTGTGGTTTTTCCAGTGGTCACGTATGGAGGTGAGAGTTGGACTATAAAGAAGGCTGAGCACCGAAGAATTGATACTTTTGAACTGTGGTGTTGGAGAGACTCTTGAGAGTCCCTTGGACAGCAAGGAGATCAAACCAGTCAATCCTAAAGGAAATCAGTCCTGAATATTCATTGGAAGGATTGATGCTGAAGCTGAAATTCTAATACTTTGTCCACCTGATGCAAAGAGCCAACTCATTAGAAAAGACCCTGATTCTGGGAAAGATCAAAGGTAGGAGAAGAAGACAGAGGATGAGTTGGTTGGATGGCATCACCAACTCAATGGACATGAGTTTGAGCAAGCATCAGGAGATGGTGAAGGACAGGGAAGCCTGGTGTGCTGCAGTCCATGGGGTCGCAAAGAGTTGGACACGACTGAGTGACTGAACAAAAATACATTGAACATAAAGCACATACTATTCTGCATCTTATTTATTAATTTTTTGGCTTAAGACATTTTGGCCATCTTTTCCTCAGTTCATAGGGAACACTCCTTTAGAGCCGTTGCCTGTACTTGTTCTGATTGGATGACAGATGAGCCAATCACATTGTAAGATATAAGTAAATAACCAATGAAAACTGTGCCCTTGCTTCTGTAGAGTCAGGCATTTCGAAGAGAGACCAGTGATGATGGGCACAAGTGGATTCTATTAGAAGGCAAAGCCAACCTAATGGCTGGGATGCTACAGGTAAACTCCATTTGAGCCGGGCACATGGTGGCCACCTTAACCACTTTGGTTTCCTCAGAACAAACATCTTTGGCAGGAACCTGGCAGGAAGGCAAACTGGAGTCATGAAGGGTGGTTAATGATTAATTAACTTGAGGCTGATGTTTAGGATCTTAAAAACATCCTGCCTGAGACCAAGAGTAAAATATTTAGAAAGACATAAAGTTGATGCCAATTTTTCCTTATTTGTTTGCAACTCAAGTAAATAAGCCCTGCTTTCTTTTTTGAGAAACCTGTCATTTGGTAGGTTGAATTTAATTGGATAGGTTTGGTGAAAGTAGAAAAAGTTTTTTTCTCTCTCCCTTCTTCTAAGTAATATTCCATTGTGTGTGTGTGAGTGTGTATCTCACATCTTATTTACCCATTCATCTGTTGGTGGACACTGGATTGCTTCCGTATCTTAGTTATTGTAAATAATGCTGCAATGAACGTAGAGATGCATATAACTTCTCTAATTAGTGTTTTCATTTTCTTCAGATAAATACCCAGAAGTGAAATTGCTGGGTCATGTGGTAGTTCTATGTTTAATTTTTTTGAGGAACTCCTATACTGCTTTCCATAGTAGCTGCATCAACTTACATTTCCATGAACAATGCATGAGGGTTCCCTTTTCTCCACATCCTTGCCAACATGTTTATTCAGATGCTCTGCTCATTTTTAGAATGAGAGTTTTTTTTGATGTTGAGTTGTATGAGTTCTTTGTATATTTTGAATATTAACTTCTTATAGATATATTACTTGCAAGTATCTTCTCCCATTCAGTAGGTAGCCTTTTTGTTTTGTTGGTTTCCCTGGTTTTGTGAAAGCTTTTTAGTTTGATATAGAGCCATTTGTTTATTTTTGCTTTTGTTTCCCTTATGTGAGGAGACATAAAAAAAAATCACTAAAACTGATGTCAAAGAGCATTCTGCCTATGTTTTCTTTTAATTTCTTCTACTAAATACCTTCTTGAATATTCTCTGAACTCTTAAAAGCTCTACAGAAATAATCTCTAGGTTGAATAGCAGGCCTAATCGTTGGGCACCTCTGACTTACTGGATTTTCTAGACTATGGGACAGATAATGGTCCAGGCTTCTGGTATGAGCATCTAAAAGCAGATGGACAACACAATGAATATAACCAATGTATGAAAATAACTACGAATGAAATGTAACCTTTAAAAATTGTGAATCACTATGTTGTACACCTTAAACTTATCTAATATCGTACACAGGCTATACCTCAATGAAAAATAAACAACAAAATCTAACTTCAAAAGACCAGCTTCTAGGCTTCCCAGGTGGCCCAGTGGATAAGAATCCACCTGTCAATGCAGGGGACACAGATTCGATCCCTTTTCTGGGGAGATTCCACATGCTGTGATGGGGCAGCTGAGCCCATGTGCCACAACTGCTGAGCCTGCACTCTAGAGCTGCAGACCCCAGCAAGAGAAGCCACCACAGTGAGAAGCCCACACACCCCAACAAAGAGTAGTCCCTGCTTGCCACAAGTATAAGGAGCTTGCACAAAGCAATGAAGACCCAGTGCAGCCAAAAAAAAAAAGAAAAAAAAGAAAAAATGAATAATAAAAAAAAGACAGATGGGATCTCTCTCTCTTCTGTCCTCCTCTTCCTCCTCCTCCCCATCCTCTCCTCCTTCCTCTCCCTTCTTCTCTCCCACATGTCTCTCTAGACCCATATACTGAAGGCCTGGTGGTGTGGGTTACTTTGAAGGATTATGGTCGCTCTACGACAGGCCTGTGTATAATAGGACAAAGAAGAAATTCCTAGACAATAGACGCTCGCCAAACAAAAGAACAGGGTCCATAACAGTTGGGTTTGATAAGATAGGGTTCTCATCAGGCCCTGTTACTTACTTGCTATTTGAACTTGAGCAAGTAATCCCTTTCTCTGGAACTCAGGGTGTTCATCCTTGAAATGAGACATTTGGCCTGCTGGATTCTAGAATTCCTTTAGGGTTCTTCAGTGTGCTAGTGGTAAAAGTAAGGCTTCAAACCAGGACTTCTGTTTCATGCACATCTCCTCTGGCTAGCAGCCAGCTCCAGTCCAACGAGTTCCCTGTCTCTTGCCTTTGCTCCACAGGGCCAGGATAAAGATATTAACCTTAGCTGGTAACTTCCAAGGAAGATTGTGTACGTTTCTTGATTTATGTCATAGGTAAAATGTGAATCATGACGACTCATTTTTCCCTAGTGACTTTGTGATTACCTTGTGATTTCAGAATTGTTTTTTCTTCAGAGAATTCAGAGAATGTGAGATATTGGAAAGTCATTTGTCTGGGAGTTCTTAATCCAAATTGTGTGAACTGCTGGGGTCTGAGAACATACAGAAATTACAGGAAGAATGTTGTGTGTATGGACATGTATCGGTCTATGGAGAGGATTAATTGATTTATTTTTGACATAATCCAAACTGCTTTTTTTAAAAAAATTGAATTAAAAAATTTTAAACACCAAAAACATTTTGTACTGGGGTGAAGCCACTTAACAATGTTGTGATAGTTTCAGGTGAACAGTGAAGGGTCTCAGCCATAAATATACATGTAACCATTCTCCCCCCAACCCCGTTTCCATACAGGCTGACACATAACATTGAGCAGAGTTCCATATGCTATACAGTAGGTTTCTGGTGGTTAGAGGATTAATTTTTAAAGCCAGTTTGTTTTAATTTCAGGTATATTTTACATTGAAAGATGTACATGTTAAATATTCAATTTGATGAGTTTCTGCATTACGTAACTTGAGCAACCACCATGCAAAACAGGATATAAAACATTTCCATCACTTCAGAAGGTCATTCCTTGTGCCCCTTCCCAGTCACTCTTCCTCCTGCTCCCTTCCCTGGAAACCACTTTCTGACTTCTGTCACCATAGATTTTTCCTTTTTTAGAATTTCATATGAATGGAATAATAAAGTCTTTACTTCTGGGCATGTATGTGGCATCTTTTGCTCTGCACAATGTTTTTGAGATTCATCCATGGGTCTTTGTGTATATGAGAGTAGGTTCTTTTATATAGCTGAGTATTTTTCAATTGTATAAGTAAATAATAATTTATCTCTTTCCTTTTGATCAGTATTTGAATTATTTCCATTTTGTACTATTATGAATAAGGATTCCATGAATATACTTTTGAGTACTTATAATGAGTCTTTTTGTATACTTATACTTTCATTTCTCATGGGTAAATATCCAGGTCAGGGATAGAATTTTAGAACATTTCCATCACCTCAAAAAGAAACCTATTTATACTCATGCCTATTTATACTCACTCCCCATTCACACCCACCCCACTCAGTTCAGTTCAGTCACTCAGTCATGTCCGACTCTTTGTGACACCATGAACCGCAGCACACCAGGCCTCCCTGTCCATCACCAACTCGCGGAGTCCACGCAAACCCATGTCCACTGTGTCAGTGATGCCATCCAACCATCTCATCTTCTGTTGTCCCCTTCTCCTCCTGCCCTCAATCTTTCCCAGCATCAGGGTCTTTTCAAATGAGTCATCTCTCTGCATCAGGTGGCCAAAGTATTGGAGTTTCAGCTTCAACATCAGTCCCTCCAATGAACACCCAGGGCCGATTTCCTTTAGGCAACCACTAATGTACTTTCTAGTAAAGTAATGCTCAAAATGCTCCAAGCCAGGCTCCAGCAATACATGAACCGTGAACTTCCAGATGTTCAAGCTGGTTTTAGAAAAGGCAGAGGAACCAGAGATCAAATTGCCAACATCCGCTGGATCATGGAAAAAGCAAGAGAGTTCCAGAAAAACATCTATTTCTGCCTTATTGACTATGCCAAAGCCTATGACTGTGTGGATCACAATAAACTGTGGAAAATTCTGAAAGAGATGGGAATATCAGACCACCTGACCTGCATCTTGAGAAACCTATATGCAGGTCAGGAGGCAACAGTTAGAACTGGACATGGAACAACAGACTGGTTCCAAATAGGAAAAGGAGTACATCAAGGCTGTATATTGTCACCCTGCTTATTTAACTTCTATGCAGAGTACATCATGAGAAATGCTGGGCTGGAAGAATCACAAGCTGGAATCAAGATTGCTGGGAGAAATATCAATAACCTCAGATATGCAGATGACACCACCCTATGGCAGAAAGTGAAGAGGAACTAAAAAGCCTCTTGAAAGTGAAAGAGGAGAGTGAAAAATTTGGCTTAAAGCTCAACATTCAGAAAACAAAGATCATGGCATCTGGTCCCATCAGTTCATGGGAAATAGATGGGGAAACAGTGGAAACAGTGTCAGACTTTATTTTTTTGCATTCCAAAATCATTGCAGATGGTGATTTCAGCCATGAAATTAAAAGACGCTTACTCCTTGGAAGAAAAGTTATGACCAACCTAGAAAGCATATTCAAAAGTAGAGACATTACTTTGCCAACAAATGCCCATCTAGTCAAGGCTATGGTTTTTCCAGTGGTCATGTGTGGATGTGAAAGTTGGAATGTGAAGAAAGCTGAGCGCCGAAGAATTGATGCTTTTGAACTGTGGTGTTGGAGAAGACTCTTGAGAGTCCCTTGGACTGCAAGGAGATCCAACCAGTCCATTCTGAAGGAGATCAGCCCTGGGATTTCTTTTGGAAGGAATGATGCTGAACCTGAAACTCCAGTACTTTGGCCACCTCATGCGAAGAGTTGACTCATTGGAAAAGACTGTGATGCTGGGAGGGATTGGGGGCAGAGGAGAAGGGGACGACCGAGGATGAGATGGCTGGATGACATTACTGACTCGATGGACGTGAGTTTGAGTGAACTCAGGGAGTTGGTGATGGACAGGGAGGCCTGGCGTGCTGCAATTCATGGGGTCTCAAAGAGTCAGACACGACTGAGCGACTGAACTGAACTGAGCTAAACTAAACTGAATCTTTCTGTGTCTATATTTTTACCTTTCTGGACATTCTTTAAAAATGGGATAATACAATTCCGCATCTCTTTTCATGACTTTCTTTCCTTGTTGTTTGAGTGTCAGCTAAAATGTTACCTCTTTCCTCAGAGTTTAGTATTATTCCCCATGTCAGCTCCTTATTTGCTTCCTTTGTAGAGCTTATTGCACTTGGTATTTATTCATTTATTTTTGTCTAGTTGCTTTTGTCTGTTGGTGCCATTGGAACATAGTTTCCCTGAGGGCCAGAACCATTTCTGTTTGCTGCAGTCAGATCCCCAGGATCTATCTAGGTCAGCATCTAACACTTAGGAGTACCCAGTAAATGTTTCCTGAGTGAATCAAGGTTTAAAAAAAATGTTGCATTTTGAAGAGCAGCTCCAAGCTTTTCCCTTGGAGAGGTCATAAACTACAATAAATGCTGAGGTCCAGCCCCCGCAGGATCCAGGGGAACCTGAAGGAAAAACGGCAGATGATTTAGAGAGAGACAAGGAAAGAATATTGTAGATAAGAAAATAGAGGAGAGAAAGAGGCTGATATTCCTTGGTTTACATAGAAAGCCAATAAAACTTCGAGACAAGAAGTTTGCCCTGTTCACGGAGGCCACAGGTGCCTTCCCAGTCTCCCAAGGGAGTGAAGACGCAGAGCGTCTTCCCATTCAGGTCTTAGAAACCTGGGCAGATAAGTGAATGCAGGGAGCCTCTGTGCTCCAAGGGATCAGCCTAAAAAAGAAAGTAAGAGAGAAAAAAAGGAAAAAGAGAAACACGGGGTGTTTCTTCAAGCGAGGCCCAATAGCTTTATTATTAAAAGGTACTTTTATACCTTGTCTTATACATAGAGGGAAATGAAAGATGCAAAGTCATACAGAGTCAGCCCAAACATTACATCTGTTTTGTCTTTATTGAAACCAGGATTTTTTCTGCAAACCTTTCCCATAAACAATATCGTGTACATTATCTTCTGGCCTTGGAGGCCTGTGAACATTTTATGACCCTCTTTTGATAAAGGCTGTTCAACCAAAAAACTTATTTTCCCTTGAAATGTTTTTTCTTATATTTCTAATCTATGTCAGCCTCAAAAAGTATTAAACAGGGTTACATTCTCACAAAGCAAAGGTGCAGTGAGTTACAAGAAAGAACCAATTAGCTCAAAAGTCTGATGTGGTTAATTTCAAGGCTACACTTGTTTTTCTTACTTTCCAACTATGTAACTAATGCACTCCCAGGCGCACAGTGGATAAGAAATATGGGAACTTAGCAACAAGCATTGGCCCAATAATGAAATCCTATGCCTAGCACTATTCTAATAACTTTTAACTCTTTCAAAGGCTCAATGTTTTAGGCTTTCCATACCTCTCACAGTTGGGAGGATGTAAATAATCATATGCGTAGCTGCAAGAGTCGGGATATACCTGCCAAGCAAGCTCTAATGCTAACAGAGGGGGTTTTGATTGGAAATATTCCTCTCATGTCCAGGAGACTTATTAGCTATAGCCCTAAGTTGATTTTCTCCAGAGAAAGGTGGTCAAAAATAGCCCCCTGTTAATGTCAGAGGAGTTGGTGAAAGTCATGAAATAGTAAAACAGACAGATTCTGGTTTTGGGGTAGATGTTCGAGAAAGCCTAGGGAGCCCATTGAGTTCTGAAGCCTTGCTTAACAGTTCTCTTCCACATGACCTTGTCATGGGTGGGATCTCCCGTGGTGGCTCCCGGCAAATAAATTACACTCATATATTTTCAAAACTCTTCAATAGTGACTTTCATATCACAAGGTCCAATGTAGCAAATGTCTGTGTGCTGAATGATTTGGGAAACAGAACAAAGATTGGGGATTGATCTGTAGGCAGCATTTTCCAGCCTGCTGCCATGCCTGTCTGTGATGCTGTTGGATTGGGGCTTTGTTTGGGGGCATTTGGGAGAGTTATGCTGTCTCCCATTGTTCACATAGTTCTATTAATAGTGTTAGGCTGTTTACTTGGCCTGTGCTGATTGCCAGGCTGCTCTCCTACCTCAGCCTCTCGCTTGTTTCTGCAAAGGTTTTAGTTTGAGCAAAAAGTACTTCCTTTGTTCATATGCCAACTGAAGATTCAAAGCATTTAGAATTTTTTATACACAAGCCACCAGGAAGTACTGTCCAAACTGAATGAAGCTGTAGGAACCTGTAGGAGTTGACAAGCTGACTTTGAGTTGAGCAGAAGCTGGGAAGAAGACTTTCAGGGACTTTGAGTGGAATTATGAATGCCTTCTGTCTAGGTGGGTACCAATCTGTGAGCATCTGACTCTTACAACTCCCTGGTTTGGTACATCTGTACAACATAAGCAGGTTTGAAGAAGCCATGGTCCCTTCTTTTTTAAAAATTTAATTAACTTATTTTAATTGGAGCCTAATTACTTTGCAGTATTATAGTGGTTTTTGCCTTACATTGACATGAATCAGCCATGGGTGTACATGTGTCTTCCATCCTAAACCCCCTTCCCTCCTCCCTTCTCACATGGTTCCTTCTTAAAGCCTTTGCCGTTTCTGTGAATCTGGGGAGGGGGAATTGGCCTTAAGGTCCTACATGGGAAATGCCAGTATTTTGTTGACCTCTACATGCACTCTCTCTTTTATTCCAGCCTCCCTGGAGATAGGAACTGTGATGTTCTTTTTGTAAGATGAATAGTATGTGAAGAAGCCTACCCAAGATCCCTCAGCTAGTTACTAGCAGGGTTGGGATTTGAATACCTTCTGATTCTGAAGCTCCTTTCTTTAAAAAAAATATTTTTATTTCTTCTTAATGATAATAATAATGCTTCTTTAAAAATTTAAAATTTTATTGTAGTAAGAGCACTTTACTTGAGATCTAACCCCTTAACAAATGTAGTTCTGCTGACTATAGGTACAGTTGTTAATACATCAGATATCTAGAATTTTCACATCTTGCTTGACTAAAAGTGTATGCCTGTTGATTAGTAACTTCTCATTTTCCACTCTCCCCTGACAACCATCATTCCACTCTGGTTTTATGAGTTTGACTATTTTAGATACATCATGCCTGTGGAATTATGCAGTATTTGTCTTTCTTTAACTAATTTTTTGAGAGAGTGGGCATCCTTGCCTTGTTTCTGATCATCAAGGAAAAGATTTTAGTTTTCCACTTTTATAATGATGTTCAGTTCAGTTCAGTTCAGTTCAGTCACTCAGTCATGTCTGACTCTTTGCGACCCCATGAACTGCAGCACACCAGACCTCCCTGTCCATCACCAATTCCTGGAGTTCACTCAGACTCACGTCCATCAAGTCCATGATGCCATCCAGGCATCTCATCCTCTGTTGTCCCCTTCTCCTCCTGCCCCCAATCCCTCCCAGTATCAGTCTTTTCCAATGAGTCAACTCTTCGCATGAGGTGGCCAAAGCACTGGAGTTTCAGGTTCAGCATCATTCCTTCCAAAGAAATCCCAGGGCTGATCTCCTTCAGAATGGACTGGTTGGATCTCCTTGCAGTCCAAGGGACTCTCAAGAGTCTTCTCTACCACCACAGTTCAAAAGCATCAATTCTTTGGTGCTCGACTTTCTTCACAGTCCAACTCTCACATCCATACATGACCACTGGAAAAACCATAGCCTTGACTAGACGGACCTTTGTTGGCAAAGTAACGTCTCTACTTTTGAATATGCTTTCTAGGTTGGTCATAACTTTCCTTCCAAGGAGTAAGTGTCTTTAATTTCATGGCTGCAGTTACCATCTGCAGTGATTTTGGAGCCCCCCAAAATAAAGTCTGACACTATTTCCACTGTTTCCCCATCTATTTTCCCATGAAGTGATGGGACCGGATGCCATGATCTTCATTTTCTGAATGTTGAGCTTTAAGCCAACTTTTTCACTCTCCTCTTTCACTTTCGTCAAGAGACTCTTTAGTTCCTCTTCACTTTCTGCCATAAGGGTGGTGTCATCTGCATATCTGAGGTTATTGATATTTCTCCTGGCAATCTTGATTCCAGCTTGTGCTTCTTCCAGCCCAGCGTTTCTCATGATGTACTCTGCATATAAGTTCAATAAGCAGGGTTACAATATACAGCCTTGACCTACTCCTTTTCCTCCGTGGGTTTTTCATATATGGCCTTTATTTTGTTGAGGTGCTTTCTTTCCATTACTAGTTTATTGAGTTTTTTTTTTTTTAAATCATGAATGAGTATTGAATTTTGTCAAATGCTTTTTCTGTATCTATTGAGGTGATCATGTGATTTTATCCTTTATTTAATGTGGTGTATCAATTAGTTGATTTTTGTGTGTTGACCTATTCTTGTATCCCAGTGATAAATCCCACTTGGTCATGAACTATAATCCTTCTACTGTGTCAGTCTCCATTTTTGCTACAGGCCTTTTCAGACTTTCTATTTTTTTTCATAGTAGTCTTGGTAGGTTGTAGGTTTCTAGGAATTTATGGTTCTTCCAGATTTATTCTATTGTGATCAGAAAAGATACTTAGTATGACTTTAATCTTAAATTTGTTAAGGCTTATTTTATGACCTAATATGTGGCCTATCCTGGAGAAAGTTCTGTGTACACTTGAGAAGAATATATATTCTGCTGCTGTTGGATAGAATGTTCTGTATGTCTTTTAGACCTACTTCATCTATGATGTGTCCAAGTCCTCTGTTTCCTTATTGATCTTTCGTATGGATATTCATTATTTAAAGTGAAGTATTGAAGTTCCTATTATTGTATTGCTGTCTGTTTCACCCTTCAGTTTTTTCAAGTTTTGCTTCATATATTTAAGTGCTCTGATGTTAGGCACATGTTATTGTTATATCTTCCCAGTGTATTTATCCTCTTATCATTACATAATGTCCTTCTAAGTCTCATATGAGAGTTTTTGACTTAAAGTCTGTTTCATCAATAGTAATTTTTAATGGTTAGGTTTATTACTGCCTCCTTAGGGGCCAGATATGGTGACCAACTCTGTAAAGAGCTCAGAAAATAAAAAACAGGAGGTTCTAGTCTATAAGAAACATATAGTCACTGCAATAATTGTCAGGAGGTCATGTTTTTTAATGACCATCTATGTGACGTTTGAAATATGACCTGGACTTTCTGAGTCTTAGTTCTGAGGCCAGTAAAATGTAGTAGTAATATCTGTTCACTTCCAAGGGTCACTGAGAAGCTTGAGAGGGAAAATGGATCACTCATTCATTCCCCCATAACTATGGATTAAGTGCCAATCATGCATTCAGACTTAGGGCTAGATATCAATCCAATGGAGCATATAGAAGCCCCTGCCCCATCATGGAGCTTTCAGTTTAGAGAGGGAGACAAAATAAGCACTTATAATATAAAGTGAGAAATACTATAATGAAGGCATAGGGCAATATGCAAATGCCTAGCATGTATGCTATCTCCTAAAAGATTCCAGAAAACTTTGTGAACTTTTCAACATTATTCTTGCCACAGGACATAATATAGTCTGTGACAGTATAGTGTCTAGTTTCACTAGATTTGTTGAAGCATGCTGTAGTCAACCCAAATTGACCTGGCAATCAGAAATTTATATCTCTGCCAAACAGATGGAATTGAAGGAAAGTTTTAGAGGCATTTTGAGCAAAATATAGGAAGAATAATCCTAACCACAGATGTCATTCAAATTTTGCTGTGAAACAAGGTATCTGGTCACTGGGTGTAAAGTTCTAGCCCGAGTCTAGGTGTACGGGAGCCTAGTCTTGCTCCTGGTCTGAAGTGTTGTCTGGACAAGTCATTTGTGTCTGCCACAGTGTGTGTCGTGAGGGTGGGGATTCTTTTTAGTGTTCTTTCGTTCATGAGGCATCCCAAGAACCTAGAGAGAGGCTAGCAAATGATAGTAAGTGTGGAGCAGCTAATAGTTGATTGACTGCTTGATTGGTTTTTTTTGGCTCTCATTTTTCTTTCCTGAACATAGGAATGGAACTAGAAGGGAACTGAACTGATTGATCTCTGAGCACTCTTTTGATTCTATAGTTTGAATCACTAAAAATCATAAAATCCAGTTGAGAGAGCTTAGTCATGTGATAGTGAAAATAGTCTCAATACTTGATAGCCTAGTGAGAGCAACTGAATATCTAATTGTTATACACATGGTTTTAAATTCTTCAGTTTTTGGCTCTAGCTTTTTCAACAGGGTATACCTCTCTCACAAATGTTTTTCTTTTTCATTTGTTTTTGTGGCATTTTATGATGAGCTGCCTGAATTTGTTATTTTTGGAATAATAATGGGAAAGGTAAGGAGATAATACATTTCTTACTATTACTGCTATAGGAATTTACAACCCTAAAGATACAAGATGACATTTAAAAATAGTTTTCAAGAAAACTAAAGACAAATAGTTGAATATATATATTTTTTCTCACAGTAGGTGGCTAATATTGCATTAGCCTGGAGGATGATGGAGTAATTGTTCTTAGCAAGCTCAAATTTTGTTCAGTAATACAATTTAAAAAACCTTTGCTGATATCTGTAATGTTATTGCTACTATATTATGGTATGCTTCTATTCATTCTTATAGATGTGGTAACTGAGGCTTAAATGATTTTCCCCAAAGAGAACCTCAGACTGTTGAGTTTGTAACATCTAGACAGTATTTAATGACTATTAACTATTATTATTGTTATTATTATAATCAAGAAAATAACATGCCCAGTGGACTTCCCAAGTGGCTCAGTGGTAAAGAATATGCCTGTCAATGCAGAACATGTGGGTACAATCCCTGGGTGGGAAATATCCCTTGGAGAAGGAAATGACAACCCACTCCAGTAGTCTTACCTGGAGAATCCCATGGGCAGAGGAGCCTGGCAAGCTACAGTCCATAGGGTCTTAAAGAGTCAGACACAACAGTGATTGAGCATTAGCATGGACAGACTCGGTGCTTGCACAGCTGGGCTACAGAGCCCAATTTGTCTGATATTTTGAGTCCAATAGTGGCATAAAATGCTGTACCCTTAACACCATATGGTGAATAAGCATATTTATATTTATTTTATCATATATGCTATGTATATGATTTATAATTTTATCTTTGGTTTGTAAATTTTTTTTGTTCTGTTATTTATCTAATTTTTTTTACTATGCTGGGTCTTTGTTGTGTGTGGGCTTTTCTCTAGCTGTGGCAAGTGGGGGCTACTCTCGAGTTGAGGTGCATGGGCTCCTCATTGCAGTGGCTTCTCTTGTTGTGGAGCACAGGCTTCAGGGTCATTAGGTTCAGCACTTTGCAGCTAGCAGGCTCTAGAGGACCGGCTTAGTAGTTGTGGCACTGGGCTTAGCTGCTTCAAGGCAGGTGGGATCTTCTCCGATCAGGAATTGAACCCACGTCTCCCACATTGGCAGAAGGATTCTTTACCACTGAGCCACCAGGGAAACCCCAATAACTTTTTTTTTAAGTGTCTTTTTCTCACTCCCTGATTTCAAGGAATTATGCCTTGTCAGAGAAGAATGTGCCTTTAAAAAAAAGCTCAAATATAGTTGACTTAAAATATTACATTTCCTTTCAGGTATACAGCATAGTGATTCAATATTTTATGGAAAGTGTACATTTTTAAAGCTCATGTGGTTTGAACCTTTTAATGTGAAAGGTATGGGGAAACAGGTCCAGGTTGAATGACTTACTCAAGGTCACTTGGTGAGCTGTGCTAGTGCTATTAAGGATGAGAGCCCAGATTTCCATGCTGTCACCTAGCCCCTCTGGGAGGAGGATAGAGCTGAATGGTGGGTGAGAGCTTGGCCCCTGGAGCCTTCCACGCTGCAGTTCATCTGGGGTGGGGAAAGACTGCCAGAGGAGGCTCGATGACCCTCTGCAGGGCTAAGATAAATGGGCTTTGTTTGACAAGTGCAGAAAACCAGAGCAAGTGGTCAGAGAGCACTGTATGGAAAATGGTCACAGGAGCAAATTTTGTGCATTTATACAATGCAACCATTGTTTAGCGACATATAATTATTAACGTGATAGGGTTCTTCTCTTGAGGTGTTCATTTGTCAGTCCTAGAAAGCCCTGTAGAACAAAGTATTAGTGTTAGTTATATCTCCTCCATTTCCTCTGCCTGAAACATCTGTTGTTCTCTCCCTATCCTATTACAGCAGAACCCAGCACTGAGTGATGGAAGGACCTCTGGGTTAAATCCCAGGATAGGAAGAGGAGAGAAGGAGCTGGAGACAACCTACCTTGGGACCTGTTTCTGCCACTTCCTGGCTGTGTCCACTTGGGTGAGTCACTTAACCTTTCTGAACCTCTGTTTTCTTCTCTGTAAAATGGGATAATAATGCAATACATTGTGAGGATTAAATGAAATAATATCTGTGAAATTCTAAGCAAGGCGCCGGGACATAATAAGCTGTCAATGAATGTTAGCTACCGAACAAATAAATCCCAGCTTTATTGAATGTTGCTGTGGTAACTGGGCAAATCAACTTCCTCTCGCTGGAATTCAGATTTTTCAGATGTAAATAAGATGGTTATGATGAAGATTCTTCCTACTTGAATATTCTGTGATTTCAAGCTTGCCCTTGTTCTCCATCAATAATAATCTCTCCCTTACGAACCCCATGAAGCCCTGCATTTGGGTCTCCCTTAAAACACCTTTCCGGTCTTTGTTTATAATTAATTTTTATCTGTACCTGCTGGAGAACATGTTTATCCCAATGACCTACCCATAGTAAATGCTCATCAAATGCTTTTTGAGTAGATGTACAAATAGTAAGGGCTTCTCTGGTGGCTCAGTGATAAAGAATCCGCCAGCCAATGCAGGAGATGTGGGTTCAATCCCTGGGTCAGAAAGATCCCCTGGAGAAGGAAATGGCAACCCACTCCAGTATTCTTGCCTGGGAAGTCCCATGGACAGAGGAGCCTGGCGGGCTGTAGTCCATGGGGGTCGCAAAAGAATCAAACACAACTTAGTGACTGAACAACAAGAACAATAACAACAAATAGTAATCTTTTTGGTTCTAGTGCTTCTCAGAATGTGCAGTCAGGCAGCTTTGTTCTGCCTTTTTAAGCTTTCTATTATGGAACCTTTTGAATATATACATAAGAAGAAAGAATAACAAAATGAGCTGCCATGGACCCTCTACCCAGCAATGTTAATTATTCAGTTATTCATTCATGAGTAATCTTATTTGATCTAGTCCTCATATTTCACCTCCTCCCTCCAGGCTGCATACATCATATAAAGTATTCGAGCTTCAGCATCAGTCCTCCCAGTGAATATTCAGGGTTGGTTTCCTTTAGGATTGACTGGTTTGATCTCCTTGAACAGCAATTCTTGAATATCATCGAACATTCATTGTATTCACATTTCCCTGATTTTCTTACAGTGTGTGTGTGTGTATTTACAAGTTATTTGAATCAGGACCCAGTTCAGGTACATGCATTGCTTTTGGTTGATGTGTCTGCTGAGTCTCTTTCAAATTGTCTATTCTCTTTTCAATTCTGCTGTTTTTTCCTTTGTATATTTTGGGATTCTGTCATTAGGTATACACATTTTTATAACTGTTATATATTCTTCATTAATTTAGAAATTTTGTCTCTAGTAATAATTTTTGTCTTAAGGTCTATTTTGTCTGATATTATCATAGCCATTTCAGCTCTCTCTTTTTGCTTGGTATTTCTTTTCCAATACTTTTACTTTCAACCTATTTGTGTTTTTGAATCTTATAGACGGTGTATAGTTGGATCATTTTAAAAAGTCCATTTTGCCAAGCTCTGCCTTTTAATTGGAGTGTTAATCACCAAGAAGGTGGAATTTATGCCTGTGACTTTGCTGTTTCCCATACAGCTTATATTTTTTCATTTCTCTGTTCCTCTATTACTGCCTTCTTTTGTGTTAAATATAGATATTTTCTAGAGAACAGTTTAAATTTCCTGAGGGGAAGTGGTTTCCTTAAACTTCTGGGACTGCTACATCTCCCAGGCTTTGCTGAGGGGCTCTGTGTTTGTGTTGGGGCACATGTTCATTGCTGAACCAGCAGTGCACAACTGCCAGGCATAGCTTTCCTGAGTGTACAGACTTCACTTTCTGCTTGAACAGAGCCTCAATGTTAGCCAGAGATGCGAAGTTAGGATGCTCTCAGGTCTTATAGCATGCCCACAGGTCTGTGTTTATGTATGGTCTTCTAGATCTGTAGAAATATTTTAAAGCTTTTCGAAGCCAACTAGGGACTTTTCCTTCCTTATTTTGTCCTTTTAAGCTTTTTGGTTAGCCTGTTTTACCTGCTCTCTGCAAACATGGAAATAAATAAGAGTCTGAGAGTCATGGTTAGATTGAAGGAGTATGGATTAGGGGTAGTGTAGGTGGAACATGAGACAGTTCTTAAACTAAACCTAGAATTCAAATCCAGGGGGAACATGAAAATATAAGCAGTCTGTGATTCACAGAAGTGCTGGGGACTATTTTGGATTTCTACACTGTGAGGGAATATTAGTTACCTGTTGCTGTGTATCACATTGCTCTAAAACTTGAAGCAGTGAACATCTATTATCTTGCATTTCTGTGGCTTAGGAATCCAGGCATAGCTTATCTGGGTATACAGCTTCAGGGTCTTTTACAAGGTTACAACTAAGGCATCAGTCATTGTTTGGATATCATCTGAAGGCTTACCTGAGGAAAGAAACGCTTCCAAGCTCTTATGTGATTGTTGGGAAAATTCAGTTTCCTGGGGACTGCTGGACTGAGGACTGTGTTTCCTCACTGGTTGTTAGCTGAAGTTTTTCATCATTCTTTTGCCATGTGAGCTTCAACGTGGCAGCTTGCTTCATCCAGGCTAACCTGAGAGAAAGAGTTTTGCTGGTAAGACAGAAATGACCATCTTCTGTAAGCTTATCATGGAAGTGACATCTAATCACAGAAATAACATCCCATCATCTTTGCCATGTTCTTTTGATTAGAAGCAAGTCACTACACATAGCCCACCTTCAAAGAGAGGGATAGTTATACAGGGGCAGAAATACTAGGAAGTGGGAATCACTGGGAGCCATCTTGTAAGTCTGCCTACCCCAGAGGGTATGTGTGTGTGTATGTTGAGGCAGTTTTGCCTATTTATTAAAAATATTTTAATAGTAACTGTAGTTGATACTGTATTGTATATTTGAAAGTTGCTAAGAGAGTAGATCTTAAAAGTTCTCATCACAAGAAAAGAATTTTTTTGTTACTGTGTACATGTATGGATGTGAGAGTTGGACTGTGAAGAAAGCTGAGCACTGAAGAATTGATGCTTTTAAACTGTGGTACTGGAGAAAACTCTTGCGAGTCCCTTGGATTCTTGTGAGTCCCTTGGACTGCAAGGAAATCCAACCAGTCCATCCTAAAGAAGACCAGTCCTGGGTGTTCATTGGAAGGACTGATGCTGAGGCTGAAACTCCAGTACTTTGGCCACCTCATGCGAAGAGTTGACTCATTGGAAAAGACCCTGATACTGGGAGGGACTGGCGGCAGGAGGAGAAGAGGACGACAGAGGATGAGATGGCCGGATGGCAGCACCGACTCGATGGACATGAGTTTGGGTGAACTCTGGGAGTTGGTGATGAACAGGGAGGCCTGGAGTGCTGCGATTCATGGGGTTGCAAAGAGTCGGACACGACTGAGTGACTGAAATGAACTGAACTGAACTGAATGGTAATGGATGGCAACTAAACTTTCTTACAGTGTGTACATATCTCAAATCATTATGTTGCACACCTGAAGCTCACCTAATGTTATATTTTAATTATATCAATAATAATATAGCCATATGTGTTTAGTAGGGCTTCCCTGGTAGCTCAGCTGGTAAAGAATCTGCCTGCAACGTGGGAGACCTGGGTTTGATCCCTGGGTTGGGAAGATCTGCTGGAGGAGGGCATGGCAACCCACTCCAGTATTGTTGCCTGGAGAATCCCCATGGACAGAGGAGCCTGGTGGACTACAGTCCATGGGGTTGCAAACAGTTGGGCACAAATGAGCGACTAAGCACACACGTGTCTAGTAGCTGCCATATTGAACAGTGCAGACCAATATCATGGTTCAGTGGTTTTTTAGCTTTAGTTTTTGAATATTTATTTTATTATTTATTTATTTGGTCAAGTCTTAGTTGTGGCACATAGGATCTTCATTTTTCCTTGCAGCATGAAAGATAGTTTTTAGTTGCAACATGCGAACTCTTCGTTGCAGCTTTCAAGATCTAATTCCCTGACCAAAGGTCAAACCCTAGCCCCCTGCATTGGGAGCATGGAGTCTTAGGCACTGGGCCACCAGGGAAGTCCCAGTTCAGTGATTTTTAAACTTCAGTGAAACTTCAGGATCACTCAGGATCAAGACCTGGAAGGCTTAGTATAACACATTGCTAGGCCTCATTCCCAGAGTTTTTGATTCATAGGTCTGGATGAATCCTGAAAGAGCTAAAAATTTTTATTGAATACCACGGTGTGTTATGCACTGTTCTAGGCACTGGGGATAAAGCAATGGGAGGGGAAAAAAAAAAGGGAAAAAATGCCTGCCCCTAACAGACCTTTCATTTTCATCTTCTCTGGATGACAAGGACAGAGGGACCTCAGCCAATATCCAAGTTATGATTAGCTCTAAGATATTGGTTGTTCACTTCTGTAACTGGAAACATACCTGATCTAACGTAAGATAAAAGCATATCATTCTATTTCTGAGACATGTGTCCATGAGTATTTCTTTTCCCATAGAGGACTGGGTGTTCCCATAGAGGATTTGGGTGTTTCTTTGTTACTGTTGAGAACCTTGAGAATTCAGGAAAGACAAAGAGAGAGAGAAGAGAGAGCGAGCGAGAGTGGTTAAGCAAGCTCATCCTAAAGCTTGTGTAAGGGCAAAGCAGAAAATACTAAATGAAGCGTGTGAGTGATTCTTACCAGTAGAGTGGATGGAGAGACAGAAAGAGTTTCAGAGATGTTTCCCCAAATTTATCATAAAGCTTTGCTCTATGGGGCTTTAAGGCAGACATTTCCTATTGTTCTTTAGAGAAGCATCTGAAACCTAAACTCTAATACCAGTTCCCTATTCCCTCAATGTAGTTCAGATTTCTGTTTTTAAAAATTTCTAGCTATGATGATGAGATATGGATTTGTCAGTACATTTGTCTCAGAGCTCTGTGAGCTTGCTGGGCTGGGTGGCAGCTGAGGCCTTCTGGGGTTAAGCCTCCTGTCTTAGGATCAGGAAAACTGTCCTAAGAAGTCTGCAGCTGGGCTAGAAGATAATTCAGGCTTGGGGATGGAGGTGGGGAGGTGGGGAATCAAAGTTGCTGCTGGATCAGGCTGACTGATGGCAAGTTATGAAGACATACTGGTGGCTCTGTCCTTTTCTGCTCGCTGTTGGTTCATCCTCTCAAACACAAGTAAAGCTAGTGGCTGACAGCATGGACTTTGGAAAGTGATGGTTCCCCCATTTGCTAGTTATGTGGACCAGGATTAGTTATGTGAACCAGCTTTACCTTCTGGAACCTCAGTTTTGTCACTTGTATATTGGAGACAGTCGTCTCTAGCTACTAGAGTTCTTTAAAATGACATGCAAATGTGGTTGGCACAATGCCTGTGCTCAATAAACGGTATCTGTTTTGAGGTAAGGCAGATGTGAGAACCCCAACTTCCCAGATGCGGAAGCTAACAAGGGGTGTCTCTTACCCTGTTTCCCCATCCTCTCTTGCTGGAATGTCCCCTGCCTCTTAGTTCTTGTATTCTTCTGGGACTCTGCAGGCTTGAAGCCTCAGCCAGCCTTTAAGTGTTTTGCTTGCCCACCCTGAGCTGAGGTGCGGGGGAGGGGCTCTTGGCAGGGACTAGTCACATCTCTGTCCACCGGGATCAGAGCTGCTCCCTGCTCTCCTGGGCCTGGCAGGGAGCAGCCAGGGATGGAGCGGCAAGGGAAACTGAGTGGGGCTCCTGAGGAGGCATCCAGTGGGTAAGTGCTGACCTGCTGGGAGAAAGTGTTTTGAGCGATTCTCTGGCATTTGCTTAAGAGCATTCATGTGCAATCCAGGGAGGACACATTTTCTAAAAGTCAGGTGAAAATGGATCCCTGCTGTGCTCAGGAGGCCGCATTTGGAAGGCTTTTGTCCAATTAAAGTATTACCAAGCTTGCTTCCTCTTCAAGAGTATTTCTGAAGAGGGAGGAGTTGATTTTCGTCTCCTTATAGGATAGAGATGAAGCAGAGAGGCCAGCACCTAACAAAGAACAAGATGTGCCTAGGTCTGTGCTGATATAGGTGGCCTGAATTCTGGGTTTGTGTGTGTGTTTGAGTGTACATGTGAATGTAAATAAGTTTGTGAGTATGTGTCTTTCTCCAGTGCCTACTTATGTTCTGTCACTTTCTATCTTTTCTCTTAGCAGCTGCGAAGATTCAGACCACTTAGATGTGAATCCTCTGTGTCCTTGAGCCATGGGGATGATAATAATTCCTGCCTCCTAGGGCTGTTGTCGGAGAAGGTGCATATAAAGCAGCTAACAGGGTGCCTAGCACATAGTAGATGTCGGATAAACTGTGTATATTTCTCTATAACTTTTCTTTCTGTGAGCTCATTTCTCTATATTGTGGTAGGTGTAGGGTCTATCCTAGGTGTTCTGGGTGGTAACAGAACCGATTGCTCCATGGGATCAAGAATGGGTCTGTCCTGTTCACCATTTCTCCAGCACCAGGGACAGCACCTGGCTTAGCTCAGGTGTTCAACAAATGGCTGAGGACTGGATAAATGAGTGATTCCAATTGGAGCTAATTTAAGTAGAAAAGGGAAAATAGTGGTGAGGACATAAAATGTCACATGGAACATGAGGGTGGAATAAAGAAGGCTCTGGGCAGCCATCAGGGGGAGACGTAAGCTGGGGTCTGGGAAGCCATGGGAATGTATTTGTCTTCTCTCTCTACCTAAGCATAGTTACTTTGCTCTTTTTTTCTCTATAGATTAGCTTTTCCTGCTCCTCAGGCCATCTGATGAATTCTGCCCACCTCGTACTTATCAGTATAGCCAATTTCAAATACTGACTAAATGTCTCTGAATCCCAGTTTCAGATTCCCAGGAGGGAATCTGATTGGCTAATCTTGATCAGGTGTCTTCATTTTTGGTCTAATCAGAAATGGTAGAGTACGGTCATATGGCTTCTCTCTTCTTTCATGGATCAGGGGGAGCTTTCTAGAGAAGGGTCTTGTGTTAAGTTCAGTGTCTACCTAGCCCTGTTGAGTCTGTGGAAGAAGGAGCCAATCCACAGAAGGGATAAGACAGAGTTGGAGCAGTCTTTATCTTCTTAGCATGGGTGGGAGGAAATGTGTATGTGAATTTACAGGACTAATGGATTCCCTGTCCTTATCTAGTTGGGTTTTATTGGAGTGGTATTTGGGAGGACTTTGGGGAGATTTCCTAGGCACTAATCATGTCACATTTTCCATTCTAATGGGATAATGAATGCTAAGAAATGCTTATTCCAGAGCAAGGTATACCAAAGACAGCTACACTTTTTCCTGTGAGATATCTGTGAGCTACAGTCCATAGGGTCACAAAGAATAGACATGACTGAGTGGCTGAGCATGCTCACATGCACACAATAAATGGTGCAGTGGAGATTCAGACTCAGACAATTATATGCCAGTAACCAAGCCTGGTGTGCTGCGATTCATGGGGTTGCAAGAGTTGGACACGACTGAGCAACTGAACTGAACTGAACCAAGCCTTGGCTATCCCATTTGCACATGGCGCATTGGCCTCTTCTTTTGTCTCCATTTATTTCCCTTTTCCCCATCCTGGATTGCACCCTACTCTGCAATAGACCTCTCTACCTCAGGGGAAGTTGGGGCAGAGCTTCCCGGTTTTCGTGCTCCCGTCTGCTGACTTCTGGAGTGTTGGAGCACAGAGGGGTTTACCACTCCCCACAGCCCTACAAGACTAGACAGACATCCCCTGTGGTGTGGTGGGGACTGTTGAGGTGGAGGTGTTGAGAGCAGTGAACTCTGTGATCTGGAAGAGAGACTTCCTACATCCTTCCCCTCCTTTCCCCTGGGTGGAGCCCGGGAGGCGAGTAGCGAGAGAAAAAGATGATATGGCCAGTCTTGGAGGGAGGCAGAAGTGACCTGACTGTGCAAAGAGTCTCTGACTCAGAAGCAAGGGAGAGTTGCTCGGCCAGAAAGAGCCCAGTGAGAAGCTCGGGGGCTCCTTACAGTAGCCTGTGCAGACCTAAACCCCCACTCCTGGCATACTGGCTCCCAGAGACCCCTCCCCAAGAACTTCCTCCTGGTCCTGGTGTTATGTGTGTGTAACTGTGTCTCGGCAGTGCTTGTGGGAGCAGAGCCAGTGGTATTGTATTGACTAAGAGTAAACCCCTGCCCTCTTGGCAGAATAAGGGCTCAAAATAGAAGTTTAGCTGGGTTAGAAAGAATAAAAATGTGTGGGACTTCCCAGGTGGCGCTAGTGGTAAAGAACCTGGCTGCCAATGAAGGAGACACAAGAGACGTGGGTTTGATCCCTGGGTGGGGAAGATCCCCTGGAGGAGGACATGGCCACCCACTCCAGTATTCCTGCCTGGATAATCCCTTGGATGGAGGAGTCTGGAGGGCTACAGTCCATAGGGTCACAAAGAGTCGGACATGACGGAAGCGACTTAGCGCACACATGTCTCTTACACAAGTGAGTGTGTGAACTGGGAAGCAGCCTCTGTAGCATATTCAGCTTGTTTTCGCTCCACAGAAACTTGTTGTTGGGTTGTTGGGTTATAAAGGGGGCCCCAGAAGACCCCCTTTTCTCACTAGTCATTTCGTAGTATTTAGCTGTGAAGTCCACCACAGTCACCCTCCTGCAAAACAGTGTGTTTCTCTTGTTTTGACATCTGAAATTCACCTATTTGCCACTAGGTGGGGTTAAAAATTGCAGGATGCTTGGGTTCTTGTTGGGAAATGCTGGAGACTGAAAGACAAGCAAATTAAAGTGATAAGAAATGAAGTGTAAGTCCTGCTTGGTGCTGAGAGACAGTTCTCCCTTCTTCCCCTCTCAGAACATTTAATACTCTATTTTGCTCAACTGGATTTTCAAAATTACGAAAGTAAGGTTACTTTGCAAAGTTTTGAAGGTTTATCTATTTATTTTTTAATTTATTTTTTAAATTTTATTTTTACTTTATTTTACTTTACAATACTGTATTGGTATTGCCATACATTGACATGAATCCACCACGGGTGTATACAAGCTCCCAATCCTGAATCCCCCTCCCACCTCCCACCCCATATCATCTCTCTGGATCATCCCCATGCACCAGCCCCAAGCATCCTGTATCCTGTTTATCAATTTAAACCATCCCCCTTCCACTGCTCAGAGATATTGTTCCCTGGTAACAGTTTGGGCTGTATCTTTGCTGATGTTTTCCCTTTGGCTTTAAATAGGTATACATTTAGTTGTTCATATATGCCTATACAGCATTTCTCCGGTGGCACAGCAGTAAAGAATCCATCTGCCAATGCAGGAGATGCAAGAGACACTGGTTCAATCCCTCCAAGAGCCCCTGGAGTAGGAAATGGCAACCTGCTCCAGTATTCTTACCTGGAAAGTCCCACGGACAGAGGAGCCTGTGGGCTACAGTCCATGGGGTCGCAAAGAGTTGGGTGCTACTGAGAGAGTGAGCGATGTGCATACTCACATATACATAGACAGGTATAACACATGCACCGTTTCCCAACTTGCTTGTTTCCTCCACTTAGCTTGTTTTATAAACATTTCCCCAGGTTGGTACAAATAAGTCGATTGCGTATATTCATTAGCTGTTAGTATTCAATGGTGCGAATGTACCATAACTTTTAAAGCTGTACTCCTCTGGATGGGCATGTAAGTTTTCCTTCCTTCTTTCCTCCCTCCCTTGCTCCTTCCCTCCTCCTTTTTCTGTCCCTCTCCCCTTTCATGTATGTACCTTTTGCCCTTGCTTTAGTATCTGATGTTTTAGTTCAATTTGTTTCATTTTACTTTTTGCATCTGCTGAGCCCTAAGAAGCACATTTAAAATTTTGATAGCTTCTGTCAATTCGCTCTTCATAGAAGTTGTCCTATATTAAACTTCAACAGGGTTACAAAATGTTGCAATATTTCTAAATTCTGCATTGTACTTGCTTGTTTAATAACCGTAATATTCTGCCAGCTTGTGAGACCTCCTGAGAGCAGGAATTTGACTGCCTGGTCCTTGACTGAATCCTTAGAACTTAGCACAGCTCCTGGTCTACTGTAGGTTCTCAGTGATTATCTGCTGGGTGAAAGAGAAAATGTAGAATGAATAGCTGCCAAGGGCTTGTTCCTAAACGGGTGCCTGGGAACATATTAAAACAAGAACTTTAAACTGACAGGAAAAATATTTAGGCTCAGAGGCCCATGGATTTCCTAAGTTCACTTGGGGCAGCAAAGTTAAAAAAAAAAAAAAGAATCTATGTTGTTTTAGTTCAAAATTTTAGTTGCTTTTGGCTTGGAAAACAACTACCTTTAGCTTTTCTAGGTATGCTCAAGTTGGATCATATGTTTGTGCAGAAGTGTATACATGGGCCTCCTCTGCGCGGTTGGCCATCCCTTCTTTCCTGTGGATTCCCAGGTAGTTCCCCAAATCTGTGACTTGGATCACTTGTCCTACCGAGTGTGAGGCACACTGCCAACACATGGCCTGGTCCCTGGGGCTGAGAGGCAGTGGGTGCGGCTACTTTGTGGCATGGAGGGGCTGGTTTGGGTTGCACTGCTCTGCTTTGTGACTTTGGGCAAGTACCTTTGCCTGTCTGGGCCTCCACGCCCTCATCTCCAGAGTGGGAGTCATCATTTCTACAGTGCCTTCCTCTCAGCTGATTGTGAGGCCCAGAGTGTGTTGTAAATTATGACATCCTACACAAATGTGAAATATTAGTTTCAGGGTAGCTGACTGGCTTCTTGAGAAGACACAACATAAACAGGTGAGAAGGTCAGTGGGAAAGATAAGAGCTGTCTTTTGCTAGAGAAGAACAGTGCTTGAGGGGCGACTAGGGAGGCAAGTGACAAGATGCAGAGGATGGGAGGGGTCCCTGAGAGGATGGGAGGGGTCCCTGAGAGGATGGGAGGGTGGGTAGGGAGGGTGGATAGACCCTGAGAACTGAAGCTGCTCCAGGGCAGAGAGGAATACAGCCAAGGCTTCCGGGGACATGAAAGGCTTTGCTGTCTCTCCCTCCACCAGGCAGAGATCTGTCTCTCTGGGGCTGCTTTTGTTTGATTGGTGTGCCTTTAACCTTTGCTCTGTCCCAGGCTGTGGTTAACTTGAGGCCACAGGCAGAGGGGAGAAGGTCACAACAAATATAGTGGGAGGCATTTTAAGTACCTAAAGTCATAAATCCTCATGCATCTCGAGCCTGCCCAGGCTTCCCCAAACCTGGAAATTCAATTTCGTGCAGCACACAGAGTTTGCCAAGCTTGCGAAATCTCTGGGAGAACAACTTGATGTATTGCTGTGGGGAAAAAAATTGCTGTGTCCCTTTCTTCATTCAAATTAACACCTTTTCATACTGGGCTGACAGGTGACTGATCACCTGAGAATATATCCTGGCTTTAAGTGATTTGATATCTCTACCGACTCTGTTTCCCCGTCTTTATTTTCATGCTTTAAAAAGTCAAGAGAAGACAATATTATTATTATTGCTATAGAATCAGTACCTGATTCATAACCCCTTAGCCCTGCGGCCTAGCATATGGTAGGCATTAATAAATGATGAGCGAATAAATGACTAGATTTGGTTGATGTCTGCAGAGTGCCCTTTTTCCTTCCCAGAGGGTCAGGGAAGCGTTTGCTTTGTTTTGTGTGTGTGTGTGTGTGTGTGTGTGGGTGTGTGTGTGGATGTGTGTTTTGTGTGTGTGCATGCAAAACTCTATGTGCACTGGTCAGATACCCCTCTGCTAGAGAACTTGCCTTGGTTGCTGGGAGTGCTGGTATCCTGAGTTGCCTTATCTGAGGCCTTCCTTATGTGACCCACATCCAATGACAGATTCATGCCTGACCTTCTCAGTTCAACTGGGGACAATTCTGAAGGGTCAGTTCATCTCTAGGTCTTTCCCTTTGGGGCTCGCTTTCATTGGGCTGCCTCACAGCTCAACTTTTCCCCCCTCTTTCTTCCTTTCCCTTCCCCTGACGTAGACTTCAGGAACACTCCTCTACAAGCTTCCTGCAGGCTAAACTCCATCCTGGAGGCTGCCTCCCAAGGAGCCCAACCTTCGGTGTTTTGTTCTGTTTTTAAATAGATTCTGTTCTGACCTTCTGCCTCTTTGGCAATAAAAACCAGCTAACATTTATCGAATGCTTATATGATCTAGGCACTTTGCCTGCCTTGCTTCATTCAGTCCTCATGACAACCCTCAGAGTTAGGCCCTGTTAGAATCTGTGTGTTCCTGGTGGGCAAGCGAGGCTGGGAATTCAGTGACCCATTCAAAGTCACAGCCAGTTAGTGTGGAAGCACTTTTAACTAGTTTGCTATCCTTTTAGTGCTCTTGCTGGTAATTTTAGATAAAGAGGAAGGATAGTATTTTGATGAGTCAAGAAGGTTTTGTGGAACTCAAGTGCTTCTTGTCAAAGGGGTTCTGAGGTAGAGTAGATGGGAAGTATTTCATGTCAAGAGCCCTCTCTGCAGTTCACTAAGTATATCAATGTCTAAAAGCTCTGAGAAGTCCCACCCCTGGGGAAACCTATTAATGTCTCTCAAACTCATCTAACCACAAAGAGGACATGTCACGACCCTACAAAAACCCTGATGTTCTGCAGTGGAAAAGACTACAGGAAACACTGGCCCAGACTCTAAGGGCTTATTTAAATTTTGGAGGATTGGTAAACATTTATTAGGTTACAACTTCTGGTCTGACTAATCATTTTTAGTTGTTTCAAAGTTGTAAATGAGAATAAACTTCTATCTTATGAAAGTCATGTGGTAATCAAATGAAGTACAGAACTTTGAAATCATTAATAACTGTACAGATGCTAGGAGTTATTAAATATTAATATTTTCAGATTCAGAAACCTTAGGGGGCTGATGTGTCAAAAGCCATCCTTCATATAAAATCCAGCTTTGGAAAGATTTCTGATGGGAGTCAAATCTACTTATGTGTGTTAAGGGCTATTTCATAAAACCATAATTAGAACTTATATGATTAATACATTAGAGTAAGCTCATTATTAAAATGGGAAACATTTATTCATCAAATAAGTTTTGACCATGCATTGTGTGCCTGTGCAAATGTTCCTGGGAATATAAATAAATGCAGTTTATGGACTCTATCTTTAACGAAGTCACTGTTTACAGGACAGAGGGCAGACATGCCACACATTTTCATTTTTCTTGGCCATGCCCATTGCAGACCTTGTTAATCAATCATTGCACTCTTAACCACTGAGCCCAGATGGAACCTTGGAGTCCTCACTCTAGGCAGCCACCAATTGATCAGGGTTGGCACATGAGTTAAAACTTATTTCTATAGAAACATGATCCACAGAATCTAGACATGCAAACATAAAAAGCATGCACCAAGGGAGAATGTGACAAGTACCCAAAGAATTGTACAATTATAGCATACAATATATATCATAGGCTTGGGTAGTCAGGGAGGGCTTCCTGGAAGAGACAGGACTTAAACATGGTCATGGAGGATAGGAGGGACTTGGATGGTGGTCATGATGGGGAAGGTGTCACAGGATACCTGCAAGGTGAAGTGAATCCCAAATGCACAAGGGGGGCAGCCTGAATCTAAAATCTTTGCTGATGGTCTAATTGCTGAGCATAGATCCTGGTATTTCCTTATCCTAGATTTTAGAAGACTGATACCTTTCAGAATCACTTTGACCTTCTGATTGGCTGCCAGCATCCAAATTGTGATTTCAGTCTGTTGCCTAGTCAGAGGCAGATAACTTAAATTCCAGGTGCACATAAATTACTTCTAGTTATTGCAATGACAAAGGGCCTCTTCGAAGGTGACTTGCTCACTCCCTGTTTTATAGCCTCATACATCAAAGAGGAAGATGGAGTGAAGTCAGTTACTATGAGGAGATCCAGACTGCAGGAAGAACGGGTGGCAACTGTCTGCGAAATTGAGCACTTTGTGTCCAAACTTAATTAAATTAGCCTTGATTCTATAAATAATAGAGCAGGGTTTCCCTACTCCGCCATCCAACCCTCCCACCCCCGTGCCTTCTCCTTATACCTTTTGAAAAAAACTGAGCTTTGAGTGTGTTGGACTAGGAGAGAGTTTGTAAAAATTAGGCGATGAATAGTAAAATGTAGCCTTTGCATTAATTTACAGAGCTGAATATGCTTTGGGTTAGAAGGAGCAGTGACTTAACAAGATGCAGCAAGATACTCTGGGATGTAAAGAGGAGAGATAACTGGATGGAACGCTGAATGTGGGTTCTTGCCCCTCAGTGCCTCTAGGTTTCCAGCTTTGTGATGCTGGGCAAGTCTCTGTCCTTTTGGGCCCTCCGTTTCCCCACCTAGGTCACTTGAGGCCTGGTATCAGCCAAGCTTACTTCTCACTCACACCACACGTCCACTCTGCAGCAGGTGAGGCTTGTCTCCGTGCCCCCTCCTGTGGGACTCGGGTTGGTGGAGCAGCAGCCATTACTGTTGCTGCAGACGCTTTGGCAGAGGCACAGAGTGCTCTGGCAACTGGCTGGCCTAGAAGTGGCATGCGCCCCATCTTCTCCCTGCTCGTTGGATGAAGGCAGTCCTACGGACCACACAAGCACAGGGGCCAGGAAGTGCAGCCTGGCCTTGTGCCTGGCACGTTGTGAACAGCATTGATAGACATCCCAGACCTCTTCAAGTGCTGAAGTTTCATAATTTTTTAGTTCCCATTGGACTCTAACTTTTCATTTCTACATTTCACTGTGGCTAGGACTCCTGCCAACTTGCCTTCACCTACCACGTGCAGATTGATAATTCTTTAATTTCCTGATGGATGGGTCTACTATACCTTTATGGTTCTACCCGCTGTGATTCTGGGAAGCGGCTCTGTGATTCCAATTTCCCATATGTACAATAGGGATAATAATGGCACCCACCTAATAAGGTTATTGTAATAAGATTGAGTTAGTATATAGAACAGTGCCTGGCATATACTGAGTGTTCGAAAATGTTAGACATTACTGAGGAAGACAAGATAGTGTAGAGACCATGAATGCCAGCTCTAAAGCCAGACAGTATAGAGGCCATGGGTGTTGTCTGTAGAGTTATACTGCCTGGCTTTGAATCTCTGCTCTATCGCATGTAAGCTGTAGGACCTGGGACAGGACAGTTTTCTTATTTGCGAGTGGGGATAATGTCTACCTATGGAAAGGTGGTTAAGATTAAATGAGCTAATATACATAAAGCACTCAGATTAGGACCATTGAATCAGTGCTCAAAACTACGAGTCCCTGTTGTTGGGAATGTAACATTTGGTACCACTAAGTCTAGCGTGGGCTTAGTATGATTTTTGGAACCATTTCACTCATTGTTTCCTTGGTGCTGTTCTTTTCTGATTTTGCTCCTGCCTTGATTGTGTTTTGCTTTTTCAAAGAAGCTTTCCTGGCCTTTAAAGTTTGAGGTTCCCCAGGCTTCCATTTGCGGCAACAGGCTGTGTGGACTCTCCCCATGAGCTGTTTATTTTCCTAGGGTACCTGGTTTCACCTACACGCCAATGGCCTCCAAAGCTTCAGCCTCAGTCCTAGCCTTTCTGCACATCGCCTGGATTCATCCATCTGTACATTCTGCGGCATTCCACGTTTCTGGAAATGAACTCATGATGCCCCTTTGGGGTGAGTATCATCCATTGTGCCATCCACCCGCTTTCACTCATTTTAGCATGATGGCTCAGAGGATGAGCTTTGAGGTTACATGGGCCCAAGTTGGGATCATTGCCACATACCAGCTGTGTGACCTTGGGCAGGTGACCTAACTCTTCTGAACCCTTACCTCCGAGAAGGATAATAATAATGCTTACTGTTAGTTTGAAGGTTGAATGGGTTCGCTATGTAAATCACTAGCATAGCATATGACACATGATAGGTGCTCAGTAAACAGTAGCGCCTACTAATCTTATCAAAATAGTGATGATGTTGATGCTATCTGTCACTCAGATACCTCTGCCTTAGTTTAGGCATTTTTTTCCTCCTGTCCAGATGATCGCAGCAGCCTCCTAACTGTCTCTATGGTCTTGCTGACTTTCGCCGACTCATTTCTATCAGAATGTTCTTTCTAAAACACAGCTCTGCCTATATGATTCTACTATTTAGGACCCTCACATGTCTTCTCATTGCCTAAAGGATAAAGGCCAAACTTAGTTTCAAGTGTCCCCACAGCACTGACTTATAGGGGTGCTCAATAAATACCTGTTGAACACTAAGTTGCTTTTTCACCTGTAACCCACTGTGCCTCACTAGGATAGGAGCACGTACAGCTCTCTGTTAGGGGTCTGAGCAGGACTGGACACTCCACACCTCCAGGGGCACTTTTCATTTATATTCTATGTGAGCAGCACTTCTGGAACACAGTGATGTTCCCTGGATTGGGACAGTGCCATGGCCTGGAAGTGGCCTGGATTCTTGTGTGGCCTCCATGCTTAGGCAGATAAGTGGTAAGTCATGAGCCTTAGCTGTAAAGTGGGATAGCAGGGCCTTTCCTACCTTCCTATACGGTTGTCGGAGCCTTCTGAATTTGAAAGGTCTTATAAACGGGGAAGTGCTATCTCCCAGCAATTGCCCTGCTCTTATTGTCATTGATACTGACTGTGAACAGTAAAGACTAAAAAGAACCTAATCGCCTGCAGTCAATTTCTTAGATAAAAGCCCCATTATGAGCAGTGACTGTGTGATAAGCTCAAGGATATTATTTATTTATAATTTAACTACCTTGTTTTCTTACTTCAATGGCAGTACTCATAATAGCATAAAATAATAGTCTAGCCAAAAAGAGAAAATAAAAACACCTATAATCTCACCCACACAGAAGCAAGCATTATTAATTCCTTGATATATTTTCTTCTAGAATATTTCCCAGACATATACAGTGTACATACCATTTGATAACCTGCTCCCCCACCCCATTTAATGTACCACAAACCTCTTTCCACATTAATGAGCACACATTCACAGTATGATTATTAATTGATACATAGTAGTCTGGCATGAGGACATACTTTAATTTATTTAAACAACACTCGTGCTGGCATTTAGGTTAATTCTTCCTTTTCCCTGTTTAAAATAGGCTGCAAGGGACATCCTTGTAGCTAAATCTGTGTGCATATCCATGCTTATTTCCTCAGGTTAAATCACAGAAGTGGAATTACAGGGTCAAAGAGTAGGTATATTTTTTTTAAAGGCTTTTGCAAAGAACTGTCAACTGCCTCTAGTAAGATTGTATGCTCAATTGGATTTTGAAGGTCATTTCTGTCTAATAGTGGAGCGTGCAAAATAAATAAACTTTGAACTTTCAAATGGAATTAGTCTCTGCTGGGCTGTAATATGGGTTTAGTCAGAAATGTGGGGAATGGAGTTCAGTGATGGAGTAGTAGAAAAGCCATATTAATAAGCTTTAGGCTACTTTCTTCTCTTTGGAACTTCTTAAATTTAAAAATTGGGATATAATTTTTATAGAATGTAATCTTATCTTAATTGATTTTGATGAAGACAACCATTAATAGAGCTCACACCTGGTTTTCCTCTCCTTCCAGGAATATGAAAGATGATATTCTCCAATTTTTTTTGCAGTAGGTGGGGCTGGTAACTTGGTCTAGACAACGTGCTGTGAGCAGAATGGGTCCCTTGTGGAGTGAAGGACTTAATTGTCGGTATGAGACACCCCCCACATTAGCTCTCCCTCATGAAATCTCTTCTGCATGTTGACCGAGGGGCCCTGTGTTACAGATGGTACACTGCAAGATGGTGAAGTCTTCGAGTTTCTTCTGAGGACAGTTGCCTTGAACAGTCACCTGTACTGTGATGGACTTTGTGTGAGCGAGACTTAGACCTGCACTAAGTCACTAAGATTTGGTGGTTATTTTTTAAAACTGAAAAGTGAAAGTGAAAGTCGCTCAGTTGTGTCCAACTCTTTGGGACCCCATGGACTATACAGTCCATGGACTTCTCCAGGCCAGAATACTGGAGTGGGTAGTCTTTCCCTTCTCCAGGAAATCTTCCCAACTCAGGGATCGAACCCAGGTCTCCTGCATTGCAGGTGGATTCTTTACCAGCATAGCCACAAGGGAAGCCCAAGAATACTGGAGTGGGTAACCTATCCCTTCTCCAGAGGATCTTCCTGACCCAGGAATCGAACTGGGGTCTCCTGCATTGCAGGTGGATTCTTTACCAACTGAACTATCAGGAAAACTGAAGCATAATCCTAACTAACACAGTGACATAATTTGATTCCAGAGCTAAGCTATTAGTCACTTCACAGATCCTTCTTAGAGTGGCTAATCTGTGCTGGGCACTGTGGAAGATAGAAGAAAATATAAATTTAATTTCTGCTTAGCATATGCAACTTATGGTTAATTTCTATTGCTTCTTGAATAGCATGTGTATATATTGAATATTATTGCTCTACCTAGGTAGACAGGTAATGTACACTCTTTAAAGGGACTTTGTCATAACACACTGGTTCCCATATAAATATGGAATGTTCTACCACAATGCATCCTTTTGTTTTGTGTAAAATCCTATGCGGTTCTGACGGGATAGCCAACAATAGATCCTACTTCCTTGGCTACCGGAAAAGGCATGTAACTTCCTTGGAATTTTTTGAATTGAAGATGGAGGTAGAGGAGTTGACCATCTTGTCTCATGTGTCATAGGCTGTAGGAACTGATCCCAGAAACAATGTCCCCAAGGAGATTAGGAGGATAGACCATAGACTGAAGCCAAGATGAAATCCAGTGTTGAACATGGACGGACTCTAATGCTGTTTGAGCTCTGGGATCTTGGATAGTCTGGGGCTGGCACCACCTATGTGCCTCCAGATGCTCCAGCCAATACATCCTGCCTACATGGATGTCCCTCCTCTACTCACTCAGTACTAAGCTCACTCTCAATCTTATCTGTTTCTCTATAGCATTGATGTTGGCCACCTGATGCAAAGAACTGAGCCAACTATTGGAAAAGGCCCTGTTGCTAGGAAAAGTTGAAGGCAAAAGGAGAAAGGGGAGGCAGAGGGACAAGATGAGATAGCATCACTGACTCAATGTACATGAATTTGAGCAAATTCCAGAAGATAGTGGAGGATAGAGAAGCCTGGTGTGCTGCAGTCCATGGGGTCACAAAGGGTCGGATAAGACTTAGGGGCTGAGTAGCAACAACAGTAATTGTAGAACCTTTGCTTAGAGGTATTGATTGAGTTTGGGAAGGTGAGAAATTGTGAAAATAAGAACCTTGAAAGAATGAATTAAAATTTTTTTAAATTGGAGTATACTTGATTTACAATGTCGTGTTGGCTTCAGGTGTACAGCAGAGTGATTTTATTATATAATACATATACATACATTCGTTCTTTTTTAGATTCTTTTCTCATATAGTTTATCACAGAATATTGAGTAGAGTTTCCTGTGCTATATAGTAGGTTCTTAAAAATATGGACCGCTTTATAAATTTGCATGTGGGCAGGGGCCCACGCTCATCTTCTCTGTATCCTTCCAATGATAGTATATATGCTGCCGAAGTGAGCACTAAATGAATTGTTTTCAATTGGATAAAACCCCCATTTTTCCTGCTGTACTATCCCATGTCATCCATGTTTTTTATTTTTTTTGCTTTCCATCCTTTTGAATGTCAGGCCAACTTGGAGAAACCCACGGGTCTTCCCGTGGACTGGCCCCAGGGTGGGGGCATGCAGCTTCTGAGTGGGTTTCCAGGCTGCCGGGGTAGATGAACACGGCTGTCTGCACTCTCCAGTGGAGCGTGAAGCCGAAGGGAGGCCTTGGGAGGCAGCCACTCACTCAGACCCAGGCAGCCTGGGGGCTGAGGCTGCTGGCAGGGTTGTCATTATGCTAATGGCATCTGTGGAGCCAGAACCAGTGACCCCTTGGGGGAAGCAAGAACTCTTGAAGGACCATTTGAAGTCTTTGTGCTATCAGTTTGAAGGCATGTGACGCCTGTACTTGGCACCTCCTAATTGATTTTATTTTACGCTCTCATAGAGAGCAGTGGTCCAAACACCAGAGGCCTTGCAGCTTTAACAGAAATCTAAGGAGAGGCAGTGCATTAGAGGTGGTTGTTGAGTGCAGAGGTTCAGATTTTGGACTCTGGAGACACACTGCCTGAATTCACATCTCAGTCTTTGGCTTCGCTGGCTGTGTGAGTTTAGCCAGGTGACTTCACCTCTCTGCTTCCCTTGCCTCATCTCTAAAGCAGGAGGGACAGTAGTGCCCCCTGTAGAGGTTCATTTGAAATATAAAATAGGTTAGCACATATAAAACAGTTCATACTCAACACATAAAATGCTCCATAAAAGGTAGGGAGAAAGTTTTGGAGACTGTTTGCATGGAAAACAGAGCAGTCCTGAGTGAGTCTTGCTAAACTGCTTAGCCGCCAGATGCCCTTGGATAAGTCATACGTTCCTTCTGTCCTTGAATGAAATGTGATCACCTGAGAAAGCCCCTGAAGTGATGTCCGGTATATCAGAGGTGCTTAGTAAATGGCACTTTCTTTTCCTTTGGGCCTCAGTTTTCCCATCTGTAAAGTGAAGGTGCTGGAGGTCTTTTCTGTCTTTCACTGCTTAAGAACTGGAGTCTAACACTGGCGTCCTGATTAAAAAGAGTCTCTTGCGAGGTGAACCAAAGCTTCAGGATGAGTAAGGCTCCCTCAGTGTTTAGGATTGTCACCCAACAGAGTTGCTATTCACGGTCATCCATGGCAGAGGGGAGGATTCTAAGGGAATGAGCATAGGAAGGAGGCTGCATAGGGAGGTGGTGTGGTGGGTTCCACTAAGCATTTTGCCACTAAGTAGCTGCCTGGTCTAAAGTCCCCCAGCCTTCAGCTTCTCCGCTAGGAAAATAAGAGAGAGGCCCTTTTGAAGATTCTAAGGATCAGAGGATAATAAAGCAACAGGGGTCGGGAAATTCAGGAGAAAGTTGGGGTTAGAAATGAAAGAGCCCCTGTAATAAACTTCATCTGTCTCATAGCTTCTTATGTTGGGAAATTGATGGTGCAAGTGTTATCATTTTCCCAGTTCCTTGAGGAGGAAGGTGAGAGACCCCTGTTTGCAAGGTCTCACAGAGAGTCAGCAGCAGAATCAGGTCTTGTCTTTTCATTTTTATGTATTTATTTATTTGGCTGGCCTGGGTCTTCGTTGCTGCACTCAGCTTTCTCTAGTTGTGGCGGCACAGGCTTCTCACTGCAGTGGCTTCTCTTGTTGCAGTCAGTTCAGTCGCTCAGTCGTGTCCGACTCTTTGCGACCCCATGAATCGCAGCACACCAGGCCTCCCTGTCCATCACCAACTCCCGGAGTTCACTTAGACTCATGTCCATCGAGTCCATGATGCCATCCAGCCATCTCATCCTCTGTCGTCCCCTTCTCCTCCTGCCCCCAATCCCTCCCAGCATCAGTCTTTTCCAATGAGTCAGCTCTTCTCATGAGGTGACCAAAGTACTGGAATTTCAGCTTTAGCATCATTCCTTCCAAAGAATACCCTGGATGGATCTTCTTTAGAATGGACTGGTTGGATATCCTTGCAGTCCAAGTTGCAGAGCATGGGCTTAATTGCTCCAAGGCATATGGGATCTTTCTGGACTGGTTATCGAACTCGTGTCCCCTGCACTGGCAGGCAGATTCTTAACTACTGCCCTCTTCTCCTGGCCTCTTGCATCCTCCTTTGCCCATCCCCAAATAACTCAGCCCTTTGGCTAAGCTATCAGGATGTTCTAAGTTGGTTCTGCCTGCAGTGAAGACCACCACAGAAGTCCATAATCAGGTCTTAAACCTGGGTTTGCTGACTCCCATTCTAGTGCTTTTTTCCCCAGGAGAATGGGTTAAACCTCAGGGTAGCTGGATACTGATATCAGTTCTACCAGAAATGGGGCCTTGTGATTTGGGGACAGCTTGTTAGTCTCTCCCAGCTTTTCTCATCTGTGAAGTGAGGGCTTTTCACGAAATTGCCTTGAAAGTCCTTTTCAGCTCTGAAGTTCTAGAAGCCTCTTTCTGCCCATCAGACTCGTTTCCTGCTGTCCTCCAAAGAGCAAAGTTGGACTTGACAAAGTCTGTATTAGGGCCCCATGGACTTGACACTTCCTTGAAGACAATGTGTGAACAACTGCTTCTATTCCTGGGTAGGGAAGTTGGCTATAGAAGCCAGCTCCTTGGGTGCCCTAATTCCACTTTAGGAAGAATGAACATATTGTTTTAATTAATCATATGAAAGCAAAATTAGCATGATTGTGTGAAAGGTGTTGTAAATCATCCCGATCCACATCATTGAGCAAAGAGCATTTAGTTATTCCAGAGTTGTTAAAGATTTTATCTACCCAAGTGAAAATTCAATTAGTACTAGCTTCAGCTTCTATAAAACTAAGGATTTTCCACTGTGGGAAAGTACTCTTTGTGTGTGTGAATACCATCTTATGCCAATTTGATAAATTACTGTAATTAACTGTATCCTACGCAAGCTAAACAAAATTTACTGAACTGTTGTTGTATAAAAGGGATATCTTCTCTTCTCTTGTTGGGGAGATTACTCTAATCTGTACATGATATTGCCTCAAATATCATGCCTTTTATGCTGAGCTTTGAAAACACCGGCAGCATTCTAGCTAGCACCAGTAAAACACAGTTGGTTTCCGTCACACTCCGCCTTTCCCCTCCGGGTGTAGAGACATCAGCTATGGGTTTCACTATGATTCAATTAAATGTGTTATGTTTAATTAGCTAGCTGGAGAAACACTGCAAGCAGAACCAACTTAGAACATCCTGATAGCTTAGCCGAAGGGCTGAGTTATTTTGGGATGGGCAAAGGAGGATGGAAGAGGCAAGGAGAAGAGGGCAGGGGGCCTTGCTCACAGGTCTCTGGCACAAACTCTCTGCTTTGGCCATGCATCCATCCTTTTCTTGTGTACCTGGCTCTGTCCTGCTTCTCTCCTCCCCTCCCACCCAAATCTTACCTGTACTTTAAGGCCAAAACCTTCCTCCTTTCAGGGACCTTCCAGAGAGATTTGTAGGTATGTTTTGCTTTGTTGGGCATGCCAAGTTCTCTCCTCTGATTTATCATTTCATCTCTTTAGGGGTTCTCTGACTGTTTCTCCTTCTTCTCCCTCCATGGGGTTCTAGTTCTCAATGAGGGAACGCAGTAGAAATTGGCAAGATTCCTGATGGAATGATCCAGCTTCTTCCTGAACTTCATTATACCAACTGTCCAATTCTCAACTCTTTGGGGGTAAAGCTCTTAGAACAAGGTCACTCAGAACCAGCTTGTTTTGTGTGGAGTGGTCATTTTTGGAGGATTTCTCAAGTTGTTTTTAGAGGCACTGCTGCTACCATTCTTAGCTAACACTGAGTATATGCTATGTGCCAAGTCTGTTGCCAAGAACTTTGTATGTGTTCTCTTATTTGTCCTTCCTGGGACTCTATAAGATGGTTGTTGCTATCCCCAGTTTATAAAAATGGAAGCTCAGAGAGGTAGATCAGCTTGTTAAAGGTCACATAGTTAGAAAGGGTTAGAACCAATCTTTGAAGCCATGTGTTTTCACTATAGGCTATGTCTTAGCTACTGTGCAAAACTGCTTCCCATGCTAATAACTATGAAAATATTTAAGTGTTTCAGTTATTTACTTGCTCACCTCTGGCTTTGTTGTATTGTAAGGTGCTGCCCTGGCCAGGTGAGAAAGTCTTATCAGTTAGTGCCTGGGAGCTGTGTGTGACCCAGAGGATTGACATTAAGGTGTATTATACACGTAAGTTTCATCCATCATCTCTGTTGCAAGGGAGGAAAGCTTGGGAACACTTGAACCATCCTGTTGGTCTTTATGATCAGGCACTTCGTGTGCCTTGGTGGTTTAGCCTTCGTATCACTGCAACCATTCCAGTATGGTGACGCGATTCCATCTCACATGGCCTGGGTAAGTAAATTCATGGTGAGATTTTCTTTCCCAGAGGCATTATTCTATGCCATAGATATCCCTACTTTTAAGGTAAGAATGAGGAGACTAAGCTCTCCAAATGCCTGAGTGTATTCTGTAATATGTGTATGATAGCCAAGGACCTCACAAGAGGAGTTTCGAGAGTTGAATGAGGCTTTGGAGGTACAGTGGCCTTAAAAACAGAGAAAGGTAAGTTGTGGATAGGAGAGCTCTTTATTGATGTGATAACTGTTGGTGTCATTCTTGGCCAGGGAACTGATATTCCCTCTCTTAATCAGTAGCCACACCCTGACTTTCCCCTGCTCTCTGGGGTATCACCTCCTCACAGGTATGTGGGGTGCAGCCCCACTCCTGATGCTTAACTACACAGGTGAGTTTATAGGGGCTCAGAAAGTTCACCACGGCCCGGCTGACTCTAGAAATGTATGAAAAATAAGTTCATTCCACATACACCTGTGAGCAAATATTTGCCTCCCATCTGCGGACCATCCAACAGTGTGCCTAGGTTTGTGATCTAAAACAAACTGTAATCGCTAAACAAACAGCACTACATAATCTTCTCAGTGGTGATTTTGAATGGCTCTAGAGAGTTTTGTTAAGTATATTGTAAGACAATAGAAAATATATACATTGGTCTTTGTCCCTCGTTCCTGATGCAAAACTTCTGAAACCCTTCTAACTTCCTAAGTGCTAAGAGCACTAGGAGTATCTTTTGTTCTGATAGTTGATCAGGTTTGAAGCCAGGGTCAGGACGATCCCCTGGAGCAGGGTATGGCAACCCACTCCAGTATTCTTGCCTGAAGAATCCCATGGACAGAGAAGCCTGGCTGACTACAGTCCATATGGTCACAAAGAGTCGGACACAACTGAGCAACTAACACTTTAACTTATCTTACTCAGGATTCCTAAATCTCTTGGGATTTCCAGGGTGTTAGAAGTGTCTTTTGCTCTAATGAGTCAACTCTGAGTGGACTCCTAGATAGCTCATGGATGGGGGCTGGTCACCAGAAAGACCAAGCCTATGATTAGAAGCTTAGAATTTTCAGCCACACACACCACCTCTCTAATAATTGATCATGCCTACGTGAGGCAGCCTTCACAAACTTGCAATAGTATGGGATCCAGAGAATTTCCAGGTGGGTGAATGCATCTGCATACTTTGAGGGTGGTGCATGCCACCTCCATGGGAACTGAAGCTCGTATGCTAGAAATTCCTGCAGACCTCTCCCTGTGTATCTCTTCATCTGGCTGTTCATCTGTATCATTTATCATATCCTTTTTACTTAATAAGCTGGTAAATGTCAGTGAGTGTTTCGCTCAGTTCTGAGATCTGCTTTAGCAAATAATTGAATCCAAAGGGGAAGAGGTCATGAGAATCTCTGATTTGTAGCCAGGTTGGATAGAAGTTGTGGGTAGCCTGGGGAACTGTTTCTTGCTATTGGCATCTGAAGTGGGGGTAGTCTCATGGCACTGAGCCCTTAACCTGTGGGATCTGATGCCATCTTCAGGAAGATAGTGTCTGAATCGTGTTCAATTGTAGGGTCATCCAGCTGGTGTCACCGACAATGGCTTGGTGGGGAAAACTCCACACATCTGGTGTCACAAGTGTTGTGAGAGTAAAGGAGAGACTCAGGAGGAAGACTAGGTTCTTTCTAACTCATGCACGTACCTGGAGTTCCTTAGCCTCACCCTTCTTGTGTTGTTTTCAGTTGTCCACTGTTAGAAATGAATCTGTTCATGTACTCAACAAATATTTATTGAACCACTTGAGTAGCGGGGTTTGTGAATGAGGGAGGCATGATCCTTTGATCTGGTGAAACAGACAAGCAAGTGACTACGGTGAATGAAATGTTGTTCAATTGCTAAGTCGTGTTCCTTGGACTGTAGCACACCAAGCTCCTCTGTCCCCCACTATCTCCCAGAGTTTGCTCCTATTCATATCTAACCATCTCATCTTATGCTTCCCCCTTCTCCTTTTGCCTTGTCTTTCCCAGCATCAGGGTCTTTACCAATGAGTCAGCTTAGCTCTTCATGTCAGGTGGCCAATGCCAATGCTATAGAGAAATCAGATAGCAATGAGACTGAGCTTAATAGTGAGTGAGTAGGGAAGGGACATCCACTGTAGGCAGGATTGAGAAAAAAAGAAAAGTTTCTCTTCGAAAGCAAGGTCTCACCTGAAAACTAAGGGGAAAGAAGCATCCACAAATGGTACACGCTGGGAAGGAAAATATTCCTGGAGGAGAGAGGTCCCAGGTCAGGAAAGGAGTTGTGTGTTTAAGGAACTAATACATAACTAGCTGGAGAAGGGAGAGTCAGGAACCAGGATTTACAGGGCTTTCAGATGATGATAAGACATCTGGATCATTAGGTTCTAATAAAACATTTCACATTAGAATATTGCTTGTAAGCTCTCATAGTATGTTGCTATCCCTGTGTTATGATGCAAACCCCATTAGTGTTATCTTCAATTTATAGATGAGGCAACCAGAGAGGTTAAATCACATCCCTGAAATTCCACCATAAATCAGCATCTGAGCAGCTAGTGGAGACAAAGTCTACAACACACCTTAGCTCTCTTTGCCGTTTTGCTGCACATTTCTCCAAATGAAACTTTGGATGCTTTATTGGTCTCTGTCCAGAGATTTATACTTACTATGCAGTGTCCTTTCATAGTCAACTGGCTGTGTTAAGGAGATTGCAAGGGGGTGGGGGAGAGAAGAGGGTTGAGTAAACCTAGCTTCATTAAAACTACAGGAATTATTACCTGGTAGTTCTTTCAAACGGCCAACAGGGCAGTATCAAGCTGGAAACTCAATAGGGTTTCTAATTTGTCAACAGAACACAGCAAGCCCTGAGAGGCAGCCCTGAGGGAGGAGGATTTTAAATGGAAAGAAAGAACTCTGCAGAACTGAAGGACAAGAGGAGGTTGTTCAGTCTGTTTGCAGCAGAACAAAATGAACTTAGGGCTTTGTTTCAGGAATGCTGGGGAATTATAGACTTTCAGGGTGGAAAAGGATTTTCAAGTTTGCTCTGTCTCCCCTCGCCCTGTGATGGCTGAATCACCACCACATGACCACCAAATCTTGGTCCCAACAGCTCCAGGGTCAGACAACCACTGCCTTTGGAGGCAACTCATTCCAACAGCCATTCACTTGATCCACAAATACTAATTAAGCACCAAGTAGCAACTGAATACCTGACAGGCAGTGAGCTAAGTGCTGGGTGCAGTGAGATGACCAAAATTGACTAGATCCTGCCCTGGCAGCACCTACAGCAAAGTAGGGGTTATAGACCCAAAAGGATTAAATGCATGGGTATGTTAGGTAGTTAGAATAGGAAACAAGAGTCCAAAATGGCGGTGGCTAAAAGACAAGGAAGGGAAAAGCCCATGAAAACAGAACACAGGAAGGTCAAAGGACGGTCTGAGGACCGGAGTGAGGACCTCAGGCAGAACAAACAGCACTCCTGTCTAGCCCAATTTACAGAGGGCAGGCCCGGGGGAGGAGAGAACATAAGAGGAGGAGGCAAAGGGCCAGGGCTCCCTCTGCTCTTCACGTCTTTAGGTCAGCATGCCCTCACGCCTGGAGAAGGCGATGGCACCCCACTCCAGCACTCTTGCCTGGAAAATCCCATGGACGGGGGAGCCTGGTGGGCTGCCATCTATGGGGTCGCACAGAGTTGGACACGACTGAGAGACTTCACTTTCACTTTTTACTTTCCTGCATTGGAGAAGGAAATGGCAACCCACTCTGGTGTTCTTGCCTGGAGAATCCCAGGGATGGGGGAGCCTGGTGCGCGGCCGTCTATGGGGTCGCACAGAGTCGGACACAACTGAAGCGACTTAGCAGCAGCAGCAGCCCTCATGCCTTGAGGATGTATTTTCCTGCTATTTTCTCACTAAAACTGAGCTGTAACACGGAGTTGTAACACTGATCTGTCTAAGAGCTATAACATGGTCTGTTCGAGACCCAAGAGCTGTAACAGTCTGTCCAAGAACTGTGATGTGCTGAGGGCTTTAATGTCCACTGCTTCAAATCTTTGTTGTGATGAGACAGAACCAAGGAGATTACACTCGCCTGACATAATTACAACTTACATGGCTGTTCTGGGTTGAATTGTCTTCTCCAAAATGCTTATGTTGAAATTCTAATCCCTAGTACCTTAGAATGTGACCTTATTGGAAGACAGGCTCTTCACAGAGATAATCAAGTTAAAATGAGATCATTAGGGTGGGCCCTAATTTGACATGAGCGGTGTCCTTATAAAAAGGCAAATCTGGACATTGAGATATGAGTAGAGGGAAGAGCGTGTGAAGAGATAAGGAGAAGATGATCATCTACAAGCCAACGAGAGGGGCCTGGAGGAGATGCTCCCCTCTCTGTTTCAGAGGGAATGAACCCTGCTTCCACCTTGGTGCTGAAATTATGTAGCTCAGATTGGTACTTGTACCTACCCAAAACCCAGACTGGGACTTGAACCCATACCCTTTTAACTGAGATCACATGAGGTCTCAGAACTTAATGAATCTCAGGTTCTTTCTGTCTCATTGTAGAAAGAATTCAGTGGGAGACAAAATAATAGGTTAGAAGTGAATTTATTTAGAGAGAAACATGCTCTACAGACAAAGTGCGGGCCATTTCACACTTTGTGAGATGAGGAAGTGTGAATGACACCAGGGTGTACAGGGTTGTTGGTTCTTATGGGGTAAGTAATTTCATAGGCTAATGAGTGGGAGGATTTTTCCAGCTGTTTTGGGGAAGTGATTGGGATTTCCAGGAATTGGGCCACTGCCAACATTTTGACCTTTATGGTTGGCCTTGAAACTGTCATGGCACCTGTAGGCGTGTCATTTAGCTTGCTGATGCATTACAGTGAGCCTATACTGAGGCCTAAAATCTAGTGGAAATCGACCTGTCTGCCATCTTGGACCCATTTGGTTTTCAGCAGTTTATGTTGTGTCCTCAGGCTATGCCATTCTTTCAGAGGTTGTGCCCTGACCTCGTCCCTCCTTTTGCACAACTGTGAGATGATAAATTTCTGTCCTTTAGGCCTCCTGGTCTTTGTTGTGGCAGCCTAGCAAATGAATACAATGTCATAAAAGACAAATGTACTGTGAGAGAAAAGCATGGAATTGAGGGGTGCAAATATAGTTAAGATTTGGGGGTTCGCAGAGGGCTCCTGGAGGAAGTGATATGGAACCTGAAGCCTGAGGTGTCCCTATTGCCTCTTTCATCCCCACTCTCACCATATCACCTCTTGCTCACTCGACTCCAGGCACACTGGCCTTGTTGCTATTCTTTGAACACACAGGGATGTTCCCACTCAGGGTCTCTGCTCTAGCTGTTCCTTCTCCTAAAACACTCTCCCTCCCCTGCCAATATTCTCTAAATTTCCTCACCTCCCTCAAGTTTTGCCTCAAGTATCCAACTTCTCAATGAGGCCTGCTATCCCCTTATCTACCATGTCCATCATCATGAGGCCTGCATTACCTTGTCCATTGTACTTAAAATGGTAGCTTGTCTTACCATCTTCCCCTCTTGCCCAGAACCCCAAATTCTCCTTTCCTTGCTGTGAACTTCTCTAGTTTTATTCCAGAGAACCCATCCCCGAACATGGTAGATCACTTATTCATTTATTATGTTCATTGTTTATAATGTTGATCTATGGTTAGAATTTAAGTTCCACAGGTGCAGTGATTTTTGTCTGTTTTGCTTGGAATACTTGTTTTGCTTGGAGTGCTTCTGTATTCTAAGCACCCGGAACAGTACCTGATGTGAAGTGGGCATGCAACAATACATAGTTATTAAATGAATCTATGAATAAGGCCTGTGGGGAGTCAGGAAGAGTGTTTGAAGCTGAAGAATGTGCATACATACTGGCCCAGATGCAAGAAAGAGCTCAGGGTGCTCATGTATCAGAAGGAAGGGTGGGTAACCAAGGGGAGAGTGATGAGGCATGACCCTGGAGAGCGGGCAGGAGCCAGATCTGTGGACATCTCTGATTCTTAGGAATTGTTTTCCTTTACTGGGTTATGATCAATCTTCTTTCAGATACTACTCCTGGTCTTAGTTCCTTTACTTGGAGTAACAGCAAAGAAATCTTTTAACTTATGGTGGCTCACTAGATGTTTGAAAGTTAAATATCATGATCACTTTCCACCTCTGAGTATTCTCCAGTTGCTTTGGCAGGATGTCTTTTAAAAAATGTTAATAAATACAAATTTATTTATTGTTCACACAGGATTTAATTCAGTGTTTTTGATTGGCGGGAGGCTCATCTGCAAGTAATAAGAGACCAGACTCCTTTCACTTTGCGGCTCTGCTGTCTTCAACATTTGGCTTCTGCATTCACCATGGAAGGAGAAAAAGCATGAAGAATGGCATGTGGGAGATTATTAGGGACCAAGCCTGGAGGCATGTTACATCATTTACACCCAGATTCCGTTGGCTAGAACTCAGTCCATGGGAACACTGAGCAGCAAAGATGGCTGGAAAATGTGATCTAGCTGTGTGTCCTGGAAGAGGTACTAGGTTTTGTGATTGGCCAGCAATCTCTGAAAAAATGTGTTTCTTGGATTAAGCCTCATCCTCCCTGGCCTGATTCCTTTCTGACAAGGGTAGCTTTTGAACCTTCCCACCTCTAGTCACTCCCCTCTTATGCATTGAGTTGTCAGGGTTTCTCTGAAAATGCATGGCATTCAGGAGGAGGCTGAGCTGGGTAGACGGGGTAGGCGAGGCTGCTAGCTCTTAGGCTCTTTACTCTTGGCCCTCAGGACCTAGGAGGGGTGTCAGGGGTCCCTTTCCTTTCCATTTCTTCTCCCTCTCTGCCTGCTCAGAGAGGTTTCATGGATCCTTTTCCTGAAAGAGACATCTCCCTTTCTACCCCTGACCCCCACCACTCACACATATTCAGAGATGATAAATGGCACTGCTTATAGCATGGGCTTTAGCATCTGATAGACCTGGGTTGGAGTTCTGCCCCCTCCCCTTTCTTAGTAGCTGTGTGCTGCTGCTGCTGCTGCCAAGTCGCTTCAGTCGTGTCTGACTCTGTGCGACCCCAGAGACGGCAGCCCACCAGGCTCCCCCATCCCTGGGATTCTCCAGGCAAGAACACTGGAGTGGGTTGCCATTTCCTTCTCCAATGCATGAAAGTGAAAAGTGAAAGTGAAGTCGCTCAGTCGTGTCTGACTCTTAGTGACCCCATGGACTGCAGCCTACCAGGCTCCACCATCCATGGGATTTTCCAGGCAAGAGTACTGGAGTGGGGTGCCATTGCCTTCTCCGACTAGCTGTATGACTTTGAGCAAATATCTTAAACTCTTTAAACTGCAATTTCCTGCTCTGTAAAATGGAGGTGAGGATGACAGTAATGATAATGATGGTGGTGGTGGTGATACAGGATTTCTGTGATGAGTCAGTGAAATAATTGACTTAAAATGCTAGCATAGAGCCCAGCATATGGTTGAGGGCTCAGTAAGTAGGGGCTAATAATGATGACAATAGTTAACAACTTTCTCCTCTAGTCAAACAGACCTACTCAGTGTTTTTCAAATAGCTCTTATTTCCTTCTATGTTTGTTCTCAGTTTTCCATCATCCATGCTATTCTTACCTCTCCTCTGTCAACCCAGATCTTCTCCTTAGATTTCTTCTTCTCAGCTTCTCCTTAGACGTCTAACTTTCTATCTTCCTAACTCAAAACTACGCAGCTGCTATACCTTGTCTTTATTGAGAAATGAATGGCAGGAGTGGATACTGAAGAGTTAGGGAAAATATATGGTGTAGGCTTTGCCCGAACCCCTCTCTCTTCTCACCTAGAAGCTACTGAAAATGTTTTATTCATGAGACTGAGCCCGGGCTTCCCAATCCTTCTCTGTTGCAAACTCAAGACTCCCTCTGTTTGCTGAGAGAGCAGCCAGCACAGACAATTTTATGGTCTGACAGGCTGTTTGCAGAGTATATTTGGTGAATCATTTTCTGTTTTCCAAAACTAATTAGAGATGGATAAATTTAAATGGTGGTAGAAGCCAACAATAAAACATCATGTCCTCATTAGCTGAAATAATCCCGTGGCTTCCCTTCTTATATGAAGGATCTTGACTCAGAAAAATTCGGTTCAGGCTGAGTGGTGTGCTGGAGCTGGTGCCTGCTTGCATGAGCCAATTGCATGCATCCCTTCCCAGCTCCACGTTCAGTGACATTGCCTCAGTGCCTTGGAATTGGCTCTGGTGGGAGTACTGAAAATGGGAAATTGGCAAGTGCTACAAATCAGGTCTCCACCCCAAGCTTGTTAAACAGGTACCCACACCCCACAGCTCCGGCTGTCATACAGGGACCAGGTCCAGCTCTCTTGGAGGCTTGCACATAAAAACCATGAAGTGCCAGGCATTGTTTTGATTCATAAAGTGCCTTTGGAAATAGTTTTTCTCCTCTTGGGCCCCAAGGCTTCTGTGAGTGTCTGATAGAGGGCTTTGCTTTGGTGAAAGAGATTGGACATTGGAAGCAGAGGCAGGGGATGGTGGTTTCCCTAGCAACCAGGTCAGAGAGTGGGACTGGAGAGGCATTTTTTAGAGACACATTTCTCCCATTGTAACGTAGGTGAATCACCTGGGCATCTTGTTAAAATGCAGATTCTGATTCAGTAGATCTCAGCTAGTCCTGATATGTGTCATTTCTAATAACCTCCCAGGTGGTGTCAGCGATGCCATGCACCATTCCATTAGTAACAGAGTTGATCCTGGACAGAGAAACCTAAAACTTTGCAAAAACTCACTGTGTGTTAAGTCCACCAAAAGCCAAGGATTATTGCTTCTGCTCCAGCCTCAGCCTCACCAGTTTAGAGAGAGAGAGGGTGTTTTAACTGTAGAAGCACCAGTGCAGAATTAAGCAGAGCTGGGTTAAATCATCTCTACCAAATAATATGACTTCATCCAATTACTAACCTTTCCTGAGTCTCAGTTTCCCAAGCTGTAAAATGGGGCTAGGACTGCACGGGATGGTTATGAGACTTCAGGGAGAAAAAACAGGAAAAGCGTTTACTGCAGGTTCTGCACTACTGCCCCTGGCTTCCCTATTTGTTTCAAGCCTAAGATCAAACAACTTTCTTTGGCAAAAACCTACCTTTTTAGCCTAAACTGTAATTTTTTAAGTTATAAGAATTAATAATTACTGTTGCATAATTACAATTTTTTAATTATAAAAAAGACAGTAAAGATATTGTGTTCCCCCTACCTAGTGATCACACAGTTGATATTTTGGTATATTTCCTGCCAGGCTTTTTATATATTTTTTTATTTTACAACAAAAATGAGATGATATTCAATATATTGTTTTATAACTTATTTTTTTAATTTATAAGAAATTTTTATTTTATATTGGAGTCTAGTTGATTAACAACCTGCTTTTTAGTTTAAAATTATACCTTTGGTAGGTTTTCATGTCTGTAGGCAGAAAATAAATTGACATTGCCCAGTTGTGTGCAACTCTGCGTGACCCCAAGGACTGCAGCCCACTAGGCTCCTCTGTCCATGGAATTCTCTAGGCAAGAATACTGGAGTGGGTTGCCATTTCCTTCTCCAGGGGCTCTTCCTGACTCAGGGATCTGTAGGCAGAGATCACTCTTATAATTTTAATGGCTGTACACTGAAGCAGCCTTCTAAAGACTGGTGACAAAATCTGCCCATTGGATTCAGTTCACTTTTCAGAAGGAACGTACCAGACTGTGGGAGCAGCATTCCGGAGTCTTTGTTTTGATCTCTGCTGGAGTCTGGATCTCTTAACACCTCCGCGTGACCTAGCATGAAGAAGGTCAAAAGTCACAATGTTCTGGACTTCAGGGAACCCCAGCTAAATTCAGAGGCACAGTAGGAGCTCCTCTCATGGAGAACCCCAAATCAGTTCTGATCCAGGGACAAATCTGAGACTAGGGAATAACCAAGGAATCTGTAGTGATGGAGCTGCAGATCAAGTCACAGAATGAAAAATATCGAGTGAAGGAAATGCCCCAGGACTCAGGAGATAATGAATTCAGCTCTCTGCATCCTCTTTTTCCGGCAGGCACTCTGGATGCTTTAACCAGGTCTCCCTGAGAACAGCTATTCATGACCCTTTCAAATGCTGGGAAGCTACTGTGGGGAGGAAGGCATTCATTCATTTATCCATTCATCCCTTTAGTCTGTGAATGTTTTCCGAGCTCCTATTATGTACCAAACACTTTTCTGGGTCCAGAATGTTATAGTGAACAGAATAAACAAAATTCCTGCTCTGAAAATGGTGCATCAGAATATGGGACGTAGCATACACCTCAGTCTAGCTCAGATCAGTTCATTTCAGTCGTGTCCGACGCTTTGTGACTCCATGGCATACACCTAATCATTAGTAAAACCAGGATGACTCTAGCCGGCAGTAAGTTCAAGGAAGGGAATGAAACAGGGTACCGTGGTGGAAGTCACTGGGGCTGTTTAGACAGGCTAGTCAGGGCAGGCTTCTCTGAGGAGGGAGTCTTTCAGGTGTGCTCTGAAGGATGGGAGGGTTTATTTTGAATCAGAGTCTGCCTCTGCCTCTTGAGCTATGTTGTTGGAGACTTATCCTCTTGGCAGGGGCAAAGCCTTTGAGTGTTCCAAGTGTGGGTGTGCCTTTTAAACTCTCAGTCTTTTCTCCAGATAAGCCTATTCTGTTCTTTTAGCTGTTGGTGATGTAAACCAATTTAGCTCCACTCAGAATCCTTCTCCATCAACTACAGAGATCTGTCTGTCTTTCCATCTTTCCATCCATCTGTCTGTCCATCTGTTCATCTATCTATCTATCCATCTATCTATTCACTCATCTATCCATCTATCATCTTTCTATCTATATAAATCTGATACCCAAAACGAAGCATTGTGTGTGACCACAAAGGATTATATTATGCCCTTTGTACTGGACTGTGCATTTTTTTTTTCATCCAGCTAAAGTAATAAGGATTTTTTTTTTTCAGTTGGGTACATCACATTGTTTTCTTAATTGAGCTTGCAGTCAAATAAATCACCCAAGTCCTTTATACATCTTATAACTTCTGCTATGGGATTTTGGAAAGTAAATGCAGAGGCTTATATTTATTTGTATTTAAATTCAATCTTGTTAGTTTTAGCCTAATTTTTCAAGCTAGTCATTGTATTTTTGTTTCCTGGTTCTGTCAGTTAATATTTTTCATTTCTTTAGCAGTTTATTGGGGAGGCTAAATGAGAAACCTGGGTTAAAGATGATGGCCGTTTGGCCTACAGTGGTAGGAACAGAAACAGAAGGATGAGGATAGATTCAGGATATATTTGGAGGTTGGAGGAGGTAAGAAGAAGAGAGGAACCAAGTGTCAAGTCCTGGGCTTGAGCTACAGGACCATTATGGTACAAGTAACTGAAATATGTAAGAATGTTAAGCATTGAATATGTGCATCACTCCCCATCAAATTCATATGTTGAAACCCTATCCCCCAGTGTGATGGTGCTAGGAGGTGGGGTCTTTGGGAGGTGATCAGGATTAACATGAGTCACGAGAGAACTTGCTTCCTCTTGTTGTCTGCCTCTTGAGGGTGTAATGAGACAGTCTGCAGCCCAGAAGTGGGCCCTCTCCAGGACCCGACCATACTGGTACCTTGATCTTGGATTCCCAGCCTCCAGAACTGTGAGAAAAGAAACATCTGTTTGTAGGCCACCCAGTTTATAGTACTTTGTTATAGCATCCTGAACTGATGAAAACAGTTAGGTAGGGGATATTTGGGGGGAAAAATTATTTCATTCAGTGGGATTACAGTAATTTTTATTCTTTCTCCTGTTTGCTGTCTGTCTAAAAATACAAAAAAGAAGAAAGAGAAGACTGGGAAGGTTAGTTTTTATTATTAAATTCAGACAAGGCATGGAGGATGAGCCAAGTGCAGCCCTGTATGTGTACAAAGGAACAGGCATTTTCTTCTTAAACCAGACTTTAGAAACCAGATCTGTATTCCTTGCAAAAGCAGAAATTCAGAGGTGACCCTATTGAGCTACACGAATTTCTGATGGGAATAGAAATGAAAGATGTTCCCAGCCTCTTTCAGCTTTTATCAAATACAAGAACCAGAGGGCACGATCTGAGCTAAGGAAGGATTGAGCCCTGAGGAGTTGTGGAAGGGTGTGTTAACCAGGGAGCAGTTAATCCTTGGAATATACTTATCGAAGGTAGTAATAGAATAGCGTAGATGCTTTAAAAATAGATTTTATATTTAGAAAATAGAAAGCTGGGACACAGACATCATTTTTATTGCTAGATTCTCGCCTCTGGTTTGCTGTAGGACCTTTGCTGAGAGATTTTCCCTATAGTCACAGATTCCTAGTGTATTAAAGGGAAGAGACCTCTGAGATCCATCTTGTTCAGGAGTTTTAACCAGGGGTGTATATATGAATCATTTGGTGAGTTAATATTATTTTTTTCCAAACACTATTTATGCCAGGGTTGCTGTTGGGTTAGACACATTATTTTATTTGGTTTTTAAACTAATTTTTAAGTTTTTATACAATTTTTAAAGGTTACTTTCCATTTATAGCTATTATAAAATATTGGCCATATTCCCAATGTTGTGCAATGCATCCTTATAGCTTATACCCAGTAGTTTGTGTCTCCTATTTCTCCATCCCTATGTTGTCCCACCCCCTCCCTCTGGGAACCACTAATTTGTTCTCTGTATCTGTGAGTCAGCTTCTTTTTTGTTTTATTCAACAGTTTGTTTTATTTTTTTAGATTCCACATATAAGTGATATTATACAGTATTTGTCTTTCTCTGTCTGACTCACTTCGCTAAACATAATGCCCTCTGGGTCCATCCACGTTGTTGCAAATGGCAGAATTTTGTTCTTTTTTATGATTGAGTAATATTCTATTGTGCATATGTATATGTGTGTATGTACATATATATATATAATGCCTCATCTTCTTTACCCATTCATCAGTTTTTTTAAAAATGACATATGGATTTTAAATTTATTTATTTATTGGCTGTGTGGCATGTGGGATATTTGTACTACCAGGGATCAAACCTGTCCACCCTGCATTTGAAGCTGTCTTACCCATTAGATAGCCAGCGAGGTCCCTATCCACTTATCTGTTGATGGACACTTAGGTTGTTTCCAAATCTTGACAGCTGTGAATAATGCTGCTACGAACATTGGGGTACGTTTGCGTGTTTGGATTCAGTGCTTTTGTTAATTTTGGATATATATGCAGAAATGGGGTTTCTGGATCATATAGTAGTTCTCTTTTTAGTTTTGTTTTTTTAGTTTTGTTTTTTTAGTTTTTGTTTTTTGTTTTTTATTGTTTTCCACAATGGCTTCACCGATTTACATTCCTATCAGTAGTGTACAAAGGTTCCTTTTTCTCCACATCCTTGCCAACATTTCTTTGTGATCTTTTTGGGCTTCCCTGGTGACTCAGCTGGTAAAGAATCTGTCTGCCATGTGGGAGACCTGGGTTCGATCCTTGGGTTGGGAAGATCCCCTGGAGGAGGGAATGGTTACCCACTCCAGTATTCTGGCCTGGAGAATTCTCATTGTGGTTTTGATTTGTATTTCCCTGATGATTAGCAGTGTTGAGCTAGACACATTGTTTTGGAGAAGTTTCCTAAGTCATTTTTCACATTACTGCCTCTAAGGATCTCTGATCTGGAGTAACCCCCTCATCATATAAATGAAGAAACTAGACTTGGAGAGATTAGGAGATTTGTCTACTGCTCACTGAGAAGTACAAAAATTACCCTGGGAGTCACCATACTCAGGGGAAAAGATATAATAACGTGAAACCACTTAATCAATTCCTGCCATATTTCATTAAACAATTAACAGTTAACTAGACATAGTAATATCTGTAGATCTGAAAAACATAGAGTTGAATAAAAAAGAAACAGAATGAAATTTATATAAATTAGATGCATTTATATAAATTAAAACAACACACAGTTCTGTATTTTACAAACCTGTGTACATATTTAATGATCTATGTCAAACACAGTACTTGTGCCCAGTGGAGGAGAGATTCTTGGGGATGAAGAAATGAAATGAACAAAATCCAAGAGACTTTGAACCAGAAATGAACAAAAACCATCCTGACTTACGTCAAAAGTGTGCTATGAATTGAGGTACAAGATCTCTCAATTCTCTGCACTCAAATTATTAAAAAAATAAACCTATCATCAACATGATTATAGATGAATGGATTAAAAAAACATGGTATATTATTCAGCCTTAAAAAGGAATAAAATCTTGACATGCTACTGCATGAATGAATCTTAAAAGACAGTATGCTCAGTGAAGTGAGCCAGACAGAAAAGGATATTCCACTTCCATGATGTGTCCCAAAATAGGAAACTTCATACAGAGAAAGTAGATTAGAGGTTTGTAGGGTCTACAGGGAGGAGGAAGGGACAGTTATTACTTAATGGTGATAGGTTTCTATTTGGAGTGATGAAAAAGTTTTGGAAATAGATAGTGGTGATGGTTACACAACCTTTGAATATAATTAAAGCCACTGACATTGTATGTTTAAAAATGGCAAGTTTTATGATGTATTATTTTTCCACAATTAAAAAATTAATAATGTAATATACCTCAAACCATTGAATTCTATACTTTGAGTGAATTATATGATTTGTGAAATATATTCTAATAAAGATGTTAAATTTATAAACATAATTTTCCCTTGCTTTTAATTCCTTCTGTGGAAAAATAGAAGAATTTGAGAGGAGGTGAAGTAATGGCTACTCAGCTGGGTGCTATGCATAGGGCAGCAATTAAATTCCTTTCCCTAACATACCGAAAATGTTTAGGGTAAGGTTTTGTGTTGGACATTTTGACATGTTTCTGGCAATGCAAAGATTTGACAAGGTTTTGGGGACTGGGAATTTGTTATATCAATAATAGCATTATTAAATACTTGAATTTGGTGTCTACACGGCACAGGACACTGATGTGCATGTTATTTGAACAAATGTGTGAGGTCTGCTTTCCTTCCAGTTTAGCTTTTGGCAGCTAGTGACTTTGGCATGTGGACAGTGTGTGGTGTATATAAGATCTGGGTTTTATGCCACAAGAGCATTTGAAAAATGCAGTTAAGAAGGAACAATGAACTATGAACTATGCTGAAAATGTCCTCCAAATTTCGCTCCAAATTTCCTAAGTCCCCTAAGTTTCTTCTATCTTGGCCACTTACTGTTTTCCGTCCTGAAAAGTTAGTTGAGAAGAGAACTATTTTCTCTCTCAGACCTCTAGTCTTTGGAGAAAAGGACACTTGATAACTTTTTTTGGTTTAATTGGCAAGAAAAGTTTAAGTGAGCTCGTTCAAGTTTGAAAATAAGTTTTGATTTGTATAGGTTAAGATCAATTCCTGCTTCATTTAAACTCTTTCCATCCAATCTTAATTATATCCATGCATCTGGCAGAGACTCATCTTCTGGTCTTGTGAAATTATCATCCCAGCCGAAGTGTGGGTGAGGGTTGCCATTCCTGGTGACTGACAAAAGAAAGAGCATTTGGCCTAGTGCCCTGCTCAGTGATAAGCTAGGGGCTCAGCCACTGCCGGTCATTTGCATGCATAGTGGACCATTTCATTAAGAATTTCATTAAGATGGTAATGTTTAATGTTTCCCGGGAAAAATGAGTTTTTGGCTTGTTCAATTATATAATTAAAGTCAGAGAATTAGGGGAGATTGCAAACTGCTTGCATAATGTGGGTAAGTATAATGATAAAACTTGTAAATAAGTTCAAAAGAATTGAGCTCTGGATGAATCCTGATGCTGAATCAGATTAGGTGGGTGGGCATGTAGAAAATGTGGACTGGAAAGTTAACTAGAGTTTAACATTGGCGTCTACTAGCTGAGCTCCTTGCTCTTGGGGATCCTCTTAGGGAGGTGAATGGTAGAATTAGATCAGAACTAGGGACTGGCTGCTCTGGTTCTAGAAAGTTCTGGGAACACATTTCTTCACTTTTTCTATAGGCATTAATTTCCCGTATTGGAATGAAGAAAACAACAACCAACAACAAAGGCATAGGTTTGCAAGCTTTCTTAACTGGTAGTCAGGGTGTCTTTCTTTCCTTGCTTTTGTAGTGACATAATTCTTATCCTCTCCTGACTTTCTGCTAGTCTGTAAGATAGGAAGTTCCATTCTTTTGAAAGAACAAGGAAGGCTGTTTCTGTTCTTTCTTTGATCCCTTCACTTACTTTTTGTAAGGAAGGAAAAGTGATTTAGTGGTTTAGTACGGTCAAGCTAACGTTCCTGAAGAATTAGGGAGTTGGGAAAATTTAATATTGCTGTACTACGTATGCTTTGTATGGAATTATTGGACATTCCTGTTCCTTAAGAATATTCCCTAAGATACATGTCCCTACGGTGATTTCAACCTCCTCTTTCTCTTTCATTTCACTACTCTTCTCTTAAAAAAAATTTCCTTTCACTTTATTATGCAGAACAATTATTATGCTTCCAAACTTGGCGTTGAGTTCTCTTTGCAAAGGCCCAGAAACTGCTCTTTATGGCTTTGCCACATCCCTCAAAGCCTATGTCAGCAAGATAGCTTAGTGCAGTCTGTGTGAATTTGGCCTACACGCATGTGTTCCTAAAGGTTGGTGTGGCTCTAACCTGGGAAGTCTAACACACATGGAGAAGGAACAAGAGAAACGCAATATAGGCTTATCTCTGATCTCTTTTAAAGCTAGCTTTTAAAAGTCGGATATCAGTAGATGACCCACTTTCTTGTAAAATGTGTGTTTTCATCAGTTCCAAGGCCCCATTTTATTTTATTTTTAAAACTTTATTTATTTTTTAATTGAAGGATAATTGCTTTACAGAATTTTATTGTTTTCTGTCAAACATCAACATGAATCAGACATAGGGCCCCATTTTAAATAGAAAGCTTTAGAGTTCTGGAGGAACACAAAAAGGGCAAACACTGATCTGAATTTTTGCATCATAGGCTTTATTGAATTTTAACATCTGGAACATGTCATGAGTGTCCAAACTAAGACAGTCTCAAGCCTAGCTTAAAGAATCATCCAGACTCCTGTTTAGTGCTGGTTCTCCACCGCTTGCTGTGCTTCGTCTAAGTTGCCTCACGTGTAAGTATGGAGACAATAGGTCCTAGCTCCTCTGCTCTAAGAGGATTAAGTGAGACAATGTATGTAAAACACAGAGCGGAGCAACTGATATTTCAGCAAACTAGTTCTTATGAGTGCATTCTAAATAAGGTTTACATTAAAAAAAAAAAAAGAGCAAGATTCTCTCTTCCACTGTGACCTCTGTCAGTGTCCTCCTGGTTTCAATCTTCTAGTATCAGAACAACACAGGGTTTTTAACTGAGATGCTGATGCAGAAGTGTTCATCTTTTTCAGTATGTTTTTTGTGAGCTTTTGGACTTCAGGTTGATGTTGACACACAGGTTATTGCTCAGAGCCTACCTTTTCTGAAAGGAGTCTACTTATTAGAATATAAGAACTTGTGAAAGTGGTATAGATTCTACTCATGTTTCAAGAGTAAAATAAGAAGCATGTAGGTCTCTCCAGTAACATTTCTGTTTTTTAAGTTTTTAAAGTCAGGACTTTATTTTTTCAAAAAATTTGTTTATTTAATTGGTAGAAAATTGCTTTATAATTTTGTGTTGGTTTCTGCTGTACAGCAACACAAATCAGTCATAATTATGTGTGTGTTATGTGTGTTAGTCACTCCGTTGTGTCTGACTCTTTGCAACCCCATGGACTATAGCCTGCCAGGCTTCTCTGTCCATGGAATTCTCCAGGCAAGAATACTGGCGTGGATTGCTATTTTCTTTTCCAGAGGAACTTCCCAACCCGGGGATCAAACCCTGGTCTCCTGCATTGCAGGCAGATTCTTTACTGTTTGAGCTACAGGGAGGTCTGTAGTCATAATTATATATATATATGTCCCTTCCCTCCTTCCCCTCCCTGGATCCCAGTCTAGGTTATCACAAAAGTGCCAGACTGGGCTCCCTGTATTATACGGCAGCTTCCCACTATTTTACACTTGACAGTGTATGTGTATCAAGGCTACTTTTTCAGTCTGTCCCACCCTCACCTTTCCCCTCTGTGCCCACAAGTCCATTCTCTAGTAGGTTCATTAGGACCATTTCCCTAGATTCCATATATATGCGTTAATACATGGTATTAGTCTTTCTCTTTGTTTTTGTTTTCGGAAACAAACAAAAATCACTCACTAGACACACCCCCTGGACTGCAAGGAGATCCAACCAGTCCATCCTAAAGGAAATCAGTCCTGGGTGTTCTTTAGAAGGACTGATGCTGAGGCTGAAACTCCAATACTTTGGCCACCTCATGCGAAGAGTTGACTCATTTGAAAAGACCCTGATGCCAGGAGGGATTGGGGGCAGGAAGAGAAGGGGATGACAGAGGATGAGATGGCCGGATGGCATCATTGACTTGATGCACATGAGTTTGGGTAAACTCCGGGAGTTGGTGATGGACAGGGAGGCCTGGCATACTGCAATTCATGGGGTCGCAAAGAGTCGGACACGACTGAGCGACTGAAGTGAACTGAACTGAACTGAGACACACAAAGAAAAGCAGGAAAGACCCCAGTAAATAAAGTTATAAATGAAAGAGGAGACATTATAACCTGTACCACAGAAGTACAAATACAAATGACTACTATGAAAAATGGTAACCCAATGAATTGGATAACTTAGAAGAAGTAATTTCTAAGTAATTCTTAGAAAATTATAACCTACCAAGATTGGATTATGAAGAAGTAAAAAATCTGAACAGACCAATAGTGAGTAAGGAGATTGGATTAATAATAAAAAACCTTTCAATAAAGAAAATCTCAGGACCAGATGGACAACAATAAGATAAACATGAGGAGTGTGACAGAAGTTGTAACTACTACATTAAAGAAGGTATTTCAGTTCAGTTGCTTACTTCTGGAAACTAACAGGAAGATTGGGTATAGAATTAGTATGAGTATAGAATAATGTGATTTTAATTCCATGTAAGAATTTGGATTTTTTTTTAGTCTTTTGAAAAAAAGAATTATTTGGCTGTGTTGAGTCTTAGTTGTGGCATGCAGAATCTTCAGTTGCAGCATGTGGGATCTAGTTCCTTGGCCAGGGCTTGAACCTGAGCCCCTTGCTTTGGGAGCACAGAGTCTGAGCCACTGGACCACTTCAGAAGTTCCCCTAGTTTTTCCTTCTAATGTTAATCTTCCACTTGGATGGATAAAGGTGGTATTTAAATATTATTTTGATGATACTATCCAAAGTTAATATTTAAAGAGATAAAGATAATACTTTTACTTATTAAAATCATGCTTGAGCTATAATAATAACCAAATCTAGCTGATTACTCAGTTCAGTCAGTTTAGTCGCTCAGTTGTGTCTGACTCACTGTGACCCCATGAATCACAGCACACCAGGCCTCCCTGTCCATCACCAACTCCCGAAGTTCACTCAAACTCATGTCCATTGAGTCGGTGATGCCATCCAGCCATCTCATCCTCTGTCGTCCCCTTCTCCTCCTGCCCCCAATCCCTCCCAGCATCAGAGTCTTTTCCAATGAGTCAACACTTCGCATGAGGTGGCCAAAGTACTGGAGTTTCAGCCTCAGCATCATTCCTTCCAAAGAACACCCAGGGCTGATTTCCTTTAGAATGGACTGGTTGGATCTCCTTGTAGTCCAAGGGACTCTCAAGAGTCTTCTCCAGCACCACAGTTCAAAAGCATCAATTCTTTGGCACTCAACTTTCTTCATAGTCCAAATCTCGCATCCATACATGACCACTGGAAAAACCATAGCCTTGACTAGACAGACCGTCATTGGCAAAGTAATGTCTCTGCTTTTGAATATGTTTTCTAGGTGGGTCATGACTTTTCTTCCAAGGAGTAAGCGTCTTTTAATTTCATGGCTGCAGTCACCATCTTCAGTGATTTTGGAGCCCCCCAAAATAAAATCTGATACTGTTTCCACTGTTTCCCCATCTATTTCCCATGGAGTGATGGGACCAGATGCCATGATCTTCATTTTCTGAATGTTGAGCTTTAAGCCAACTTTTTCACTCTCCTCTTTCACTTTCATCAAGAGGCTTTTTAGCTCCTCTTCACTTTATGCCCTAAGGGTGGTGTCATCTGCATATCTGAGGTTATTGATATTTTTCCTGGCAATCTTGATTCCAGCTTGTGTTTCTTCCAGCTCAGCATTTCTCATGATGCACTCTGCATAGAAGTCAAATAAGCAGAGTGACAATATACAGCCTTGACGTACTCCTTTTCCTATTTGGAACCAGTCTGTTGTTCCATGTCCAGTTCTAACTGTTGCTTCCTGATCTGCATATAGGTTTCTCAAGAGACAGGTCAGGTGGTCTGGTATTCCCATCTCTTTCAGAATTTTCCACAGTTTATTGTGATCCACACAGTCAAAGGCTTTGGCATAGTCAATAAAGCAGAAATAGATGTTTTTAAGGAACTCTCTTGCTTTTTCCATGATCCAGCGGATGTTGGCAATTTGATCTCTGGTTCCTCTGCCTTTTCTAAAACCAGCTTGAACATCTGGAAGTTCACGGTTCACATATTGCTAAAGCCTGGCTTGGAGAATTTTGAGCATTACTTTACTAGCATGTGAGATGAGTGCAATTCTGTGGTAGTTTGAACATTCATTGGCATTGTCTTTCTTTGGGATTGGAATGAAAACTGACCTTTTCCAATCCTGTGGCTGCTGCTCAGTTTTCCAAATGTGCTGGCATACTGAGTGCAGCACTTTCACAGCATCATCTTTCAGGATTTGAAATAGCTCAACTGGAATTCCATCACCTCCACTAGCTTTGTTTGTAGTGATGCTTTCTGAGGCCCACTTGACTTCACATTCCAGGATGTCTGGCTCTAGGTGAGTGATCACACCACTGTGGTTATCTGGGTCGTGAAGATCTTTTTTGTACAGTTCTTCCATGTATTCTTGCCACCTCGTCTTAATATCTGCTGCTTCTGTTAGGTCCATACCATTTCTGTCCTTTATCGAGCCCATCTTTGCATGAATTGTTCCCTTGGTATCTCTAATTTTCTTGAAGAGATCTCTAGTCTTTCCCATCCTGTTGTTTTCCTCTATTTCTTTGCATTGATCACTGAGGAAGGCTTTCTTATCTCTCCTTGCTATTCTTTGGAACTGCATTCAGATGCTTACATCTTTCCTTTTCTCCTTGGCTTTTCACTTCTCTTCTTTTCACAGCTATTTGTGAGGCCTCCTCAGACAGCTATTGGCCTTTTTGCATTTCTTTTCCACGGAGTAGTCTTGATCCCTGTCTCCTGTACAATGTCACGAACCTGAGTCCATAGTTCATCAGGCACTATGTCTATCACATCTAGTCCCTTAAATCTATTTCTCACTTCCACTGTATAATCATAAGGGATTTGATTTAGATCATACCTGAATGGTCTAATGGTTTTCCCCACTTTCTTCAATTTAAGTCAGAATTTGACAATAAGGAGTTCATGATCTGAGTCATAGTCCTAGGACTTTCTAAAACAAGAATAGCGATAAAGAATGTTTCTGTTCAGTTCAGTCCCTCAGTCATGTCCAACTCTTTGTGACACCATGAACTGCAGCACACCAGGCCTCCCTGTCCAATACCAACTCCTGGAGTCCACTGAAACCAATGCCCATTGAGTCAGTGATACCATCCAACCATCTCATCCTCTGCGGTCCCCTCCTCCTCCTGCCCTCAATCTTTCCCAGCATCATGGTCTTTTCAAATGAGTCAACTCTTCGCATCAGGTGGCCAAAGTATTGGAGTTTCAGCTTCAACATTAGTCTTTCCAGTGAACACCCAGGACTGATCTCCTTTAGGATGGACTGGTTGGATGTCCTTGCAGTCCAAGGGACTCTCAAGAGTCTTCTCCAATACTACAGTTCAAGAGCATCAATTCTTCGGCACTCAGCTTTCTTTATAGTGAACTCTCACATCCATACATGACTACTGGGAAAACCATAGCCTTTACTAGATGAACCTTTGTTGACAAAATAATGTCTCTACTTTTTAATATGCTGTCTAGGTTGGTCATAACTTTTTTTCCCAAAGAGTAAGCGTTTTTTAATTTCTTGGCTGCAGTCAACATCTGCAGTGATTTTGGAGCCTCCCAAAATAAAGTCAGTCACTGCTTCCACTGTTTCCCCGTCTATTTCCCATGAATTGACAGGACTGGATGCCATGATCTTCGTTCTGAATGTTGAGCTTTAAGCCAACTTTTTCACTCTCCTCTTTCACTTTCATCAAGAGATTCTTAGGTTCTTCTTTGTTTTCTGCCATAGGGTGGTGTCATCTGCATATCTGAGGTTATTGATATTTCTCCTGGCAATCTTGATTCCAGCCTATGCTTCTTCCAGCCCAGCACTTCTCATGATGTACTCTGCATAGAAGTTAAATAAGCAGAGTGACCATATACAGCCTTGATAAACTCCTTTTCCTATTTGGAACCAGTCTTTTGTTCCGTGTCTAGTTCTAACTGTTGCTTCCTGACCTGCATACAGATTTCTCAAGAGGCAGGTCAGGTGGTCTGGTATTCCCATCTCTTTCAGAATTTTCCACAGTTTATTGTGATCCACAGACAAAGGCTTTAACTTATTTATTGACATAGTCAATAAAGCAGAAATAGATGTTTTTCTGGAACTCTCTTGCTTTTTCGATGATCCAGCGGATGTTGGCAATTTGATCTCTAGTTCCTCTGCCTTTTCTAAAACCAGCTTGAACATTTGGAAGTTCACAGTTCACGTATTGCTGAAGCCTGGCTTGGAGAATTTTGAGCATTACTTTAATGGTGATAGAAGTAAAGTCTGATTCTGTAAAGAACAATATTGCATAGGAACCTGGCATGTTAGCTCCATGAATCAAGGCAAATTGGAAGTGGTCAAACAGGAGATGGCAAGAGTGAACATCGACATTCTAGGCATAAGTGAATTAAAATGGACTGGAATCAGTGAATTTAACTCAGATGACCATCATATCTACTACTGTGGGCAGGAATCCCTTAGAAGAAATGCAGTAGCCATCATAGTCAACAAAAGAGTCTGAAATGAAGTACTTGGATACAATCTCAAAAACGACAGAATGATCTCTGTTCGTTTCTAAGGCAAACAATTCAATATCACAGTAATCCAAGTCTATGCCCTGACCAGTAATGCAGAAGAAGCTGAAGTTGAATGGTTTTATGATCACCTACATGACCTTTTAGAACTAACACCCAAAAAAGATGCCCTTTCCTTATAGGGAACTGGAATGCAAAAGTAGGAAGTCAAGAAACACCTGAAGTAACAGGCAAATTTGGCCTTGGAGTACAGAATGAAGCAGGGCAAAGGCTAATAGAGTTTTTCCAAGAGAACGCACTGGTCATAGCAAACACCCTCTTCCAACAACACAAGAGAAGACTCTACACATGAACATCACCAGATGGCCAACACTGAAATCAGACTGATTATATTCTTTGCAGCCAAAGATGGAGAAGCTCTATACAGTCAGCAAAAACAAGACTGGGAGCTGACTGTGGCTCAGATCATGAACTCCTTATTGCCAAATTTAGACTTAAATAGAAGAAAGTGGGGAATACCACCAGGCCATTTAGGTATGACCTTAATCAAATCCCTTGTGACTATACAATGGAAGTGAGAAATAGATTTAAGGGACTAGATCTGATAGATAGAGTGCCTGATGAACTATGGACGTAGTTTCATGACATTGTACAGGAGCCAGGGATCAAGACCATCCTCAAGAAAAAGCAATGCAAAAAAACCAAAATGGCTGTCTGAGGAGGCCTTACAAATAGCTGTGAAAAGAAGAAAAGTGGAAAGCAAAGGAGAAAAGGAAAGATACCCATTTGAATGCAGAGTTCCAAAGAATAGCAAGGAGAGATAAGAAAGCCTTCCTCAGCGATCAATGCAAAGAAATAGAGGAAAACAACAGTGTGGGAAAGACTAGAGATCTCTTCAAGAAAATTAGAGATACCAAGGGAACATTTCATGCAAAGATGGGTACAATAAGGGAGAGAAGTGGTATGGATCTAACAGAAGCAGAAGATATTAAGATGAGGTGGCAAGAATACACAGAAGAACTGTACAAAAAAGATCTTCATGACCCAGATAATCATGATGGTGTGATCCCTCACCTAGAGCCAGACATCCTGGAATGTGAAGTCAAGTGGGCCTTAGGAAGCATCACTACAAACAAAGCTAGTGGAGGTGATGGAATTCCAGTTGAGCTGTTTCAAATCCTGAAAGATGATGCTGTGAAAGTGCTGCACTCAGTATGCCAGCACATTTGGAAAACTCAGCAGTAGCCACAGCACTGGAAAAGGTCAGTTTTCATTCCAATCCCAAAGACTGTTTAAAGCCTCATAGATTCCCATCGCAATCATGCATTCTAACTGATTGTCACCTATCATACCCCATGTGAAAACTGACCATGAGTATGAGAAGATATGAAAAAAATGGAATAGCTCTTCATTGTTTCTAATCCTGGACAATGAAAAGATTTAAGAAAAGTCTCTATCTTCCTAGCACAGATTTTTTCTAAAGGTGAATCTTGGATTGGAAATGTGTTGAATCCTACTTTATGTGGAGAATTGGGCTGAATGGTGCTCAGGCAAGTTATAATTCAAGTATGAGGTGAAGTGGCAACTGGCAATGATGATAGCAGAGAAAATGAAGAAGAAGCACTCAACTGAGTGAATGAAGGAAGAAGTGACAGAATTGAATTTTTTTCATTAGTGTAGTTTTTAATATTTGATGTGGTTGTGACTGACAGTATGTAGTTTAAATTTGGAGTAACTGAAGTTGTTAACTCTCAATAGTGGGCTGATATGTGAATTATTTTAGAATTAGAATCATGAAGAATATTTTCCTGAAGAGCTAACAGGATATGGAAATCTACATAACAATATATTGCCAAATAGAGACCAGTATACTGTTGGTGCCTTTTGTTGCAGCAAGTGACCGTGGTGAAAGTAGAGAGGATTTCTTAACACTCAGAGTCAGAGACATAGGATGTTAGTATTTGGTGTTCCTTTGAGGCCATCTTCTAGATCAGAGGATGGCAAACTTTTTCTGTAAAAGAATAGATCATAAATATATTAAACTTCATGAGTCATGAGGTTTTGGTCACAATTGCTCAACTCTACCCTGGGAATAGAGAAGACTGTGAACTCTGGTGTTGGAGAAGACACTTGAGAGTCCGTTGGACTGCAAGGAGATCAATCCTAAAGGAAATCAGTCCTGGATATTCATTGGAAGGACTAATGTTGAAGCTGATGCTCCAATACTTTGACTACCTGATGCGAAGAACTGACTCATTGGAAAAGACCCTGATGCTGGGAGAGATTGAAGGCAGGAAGAGAAGGGGACAAGAGAGGATAAGATGGTTGGATGGTGTCACCAACGTGATGGGCAAGCTGTGGGAGTCGGTGATGGATAAGGAAGCCTGGAGTGCTGCAGTCCATGGGGTCACAAAGAATCGGACAGCGCTGAGTGACTGAACTGAACTGAACTGAACACTGGGAGTGGGAAAGCAGTCATAGACAATTTGTAAATAAATGGGCATGGATATGTTCCAATAAAGCATCATTTACAAAAATAGTGTTTGTGTTTAGTCAAAGCTATGGTTTTTCCAGTAGTTGTGCAAGGATGTGAGAGTTGGGCCATAAAGAAAACTGAGCACCAAAGGATTGATATTTTTGAACTGTGGTGCTGGAGAAGACTTGTGCGAGTCCCTTGGACTGCAAGGAGATCAAACAAGTCCATCCTAAAGGAAATCAGTCCTGAACATTCATTGGAAGGACTGATGCTGAAGCTGAAGTTCCAATACTTTGGCCACCTGATGTGAAGAACTGACTCATGGAGAAGACCCTGATGCTGGGAAAGATTGAAGGCAGGAGGAGAAGGGGACAACAGGGGATAAGATGGTTGGATGGCATCACTGACTTGATGGACATGAGTTTGAGCAAGCTCTGGGAGTTGGTGATGGACAGGGAGGCCTGGCGTGCTGCAGTCCATGGGATCGCAAAGAGTTGGAGAGGACTGAGTGACTGAACTGAACTGAACTGAATTTAGACCATGGGCTGTAGTTTGCTGATTCCTACTGTAGATAATTCCTTCAATTTGCAGGTTGGGAAACTGAGTTGAAACAGTGTTTTTGAAGACTTAGCATGATGCCTCACATGTAGTATATATTTAACAACTGATATCTATTTTTATTATTTGGAGAGTCTTTCCCAAAAAATGACTCCAAGGTAGAAGGTGAGCTGCAAAAATATTACCAACAACAACAACAGATAATATGTCCTTTGTTTATGTTAAATCTGTATACACACTATATTCAATTTTTTTTTGATTTGAAGGAAATTTTTCTCTGCTAGGAAGCTTTGGAACCTTTCCTTTTTTGTTTTCAATACAAACTGTTATGTGCTTAGCATAACAATACTTTTCAAAATTTAGGTGTGTCATTCAGTTCACTATTGCAGTTTCACGTTCTGTTGTTCAGTCACTAAGTTGTGTCCGACTCTTTGCGACCCTGTGGACTGCAGCATGCCAGGCTTCCCTGTCCTCTACTATCTCCCAGAGTTTGTTTAAGCTCACGTTCACTGAGTCTGTGATGCCATCCAACTATCTTATTCTCTGTTGCCTCCTTCTCCCTGTGCCCACAATGTTTTCCTGCCTTCTATGTTCTAAATCCACATATCTCAGGATATTTCCCTAGAATCCTACGTAGGCTTCTGAGATCTCTGTTATTTTAAAATAGGATCTCTTTTCCTCCTTCATTCCTTTCTTAAACCAGGTTAAAATGTAGACTCTGGAGTGTAGTGTATCATTTTAAGACACAATGAATGTTCCAAAGTGACTGCAAAATTATAGGGCAATTTCTGACTCTCTTTGCAGTTAATGTAGTGAAATTATACAATTAATGTTTGTAAAGAGTGATGGAGATGAAAAGCAATATCTAAGTGTTACATGTTATTACTAAGAGAAGAAGAATCAGAATAACTCTTTTTATGTGTGTCCTTAGCCACCCCATCCTAAACCTTATATGAACATGGAATTTCATAACTTCAACAGTTCTTTTAATAATGTTCAATTAAATATGTAATTAAGAAAATGAGGTTCACTCACTGTTTCCACTCTGCCTAAGTCAACGTTTTAAGTAACATATGCATAGTATTTCCTTGCTGCCATGCAGCTGACTGAGCCAATGGTGTGAGAATTTTTTCAGTTCTGGTCAATGGGTAGGAATGATGTGAGTGGGGCACTGCTGAGAAAATTGATAGTAAGTACACTTGGTGTACAAGAGATAAAGCTTGGATGGGAATCCTTTGTTGCAGGTGTGTTCTAAATTGTTTTGAGCATTGAGAACTTCCCAGAGAAAAAGCAAGCTCTTCTTTTTCAACCCCCTTTAGGTTTTAAGAAAGTCTGACAGTGTGAATTCTGACCAAGCCATAATCATAGAGTGGTTTATGACATTAGTAGTTGAGCCTGTCAAGCAAGGCCAAAGGCAACAGGTGGGCAGGTACAGTCTTATAACCAGGGTATAGAAATGGTCATTATTTCATAGTCAAGCTTTTGCTAGATATGACAGTCTCCTCATGTCTAATTTTTATTCCCATACAGAAAGAGATGTTTTTTCAGCTGATATATACTGAACATTCCTATAGTCATTTAAATTATGCATGACACATTGAAGTCTACTTCACTGTTCATAATTACAAATCTGACCTGCATTCTTTTGTGATTTGAATGTATCCTCTTGAGTCCAACTCTGAAGATTAATTTATTGTGGTGGGTTCTGCCAAGGCTGTGTAGCCTCAGGGAATGTGGTTGGCATTGTTGGTATGAAAATCTTGAAGACATACAATGGGAAAGGTGGAAGTAATTGAGAAGAGAAATCCAAGTTTAGATATTGGTCCTGACACTTGTGACTCAGAACTTATGCTATTTTAGTAGCCATTAGAAAATAGTTGCCATATATTGACACTATTGTAGATACTATTCATTCATGGACAACTATTTATTGAATGCCTGTTATGTAGAAGACCCTGTTGTATGATAAAGCAGCTATCATGATCAAGTAGGTTTAAGAAACATAGATATATAAAATGGACTATTATCAAGGTGCTAAGAAGAGGGGAAAGTGACACTGTTTATACTGCCATAGGATTTTATCTGATTTATGAAAGAATCTTAGTCTTACTGAGTCTTTCCTTGCAGTTGGTAGAATACCCTGGGCAGTGGGTTGTTGCAAGAAGTCCACAAATTCATATTTTTTCTAGTTTAGTACCACTTTTTTAAAAAAGTATATTTATTTTATATTGGAGTATATTTGATTTACAACGTTGTGTTAGTCTCAGGTGTACAGCAAAGTGATTCTGTTATACATATATCAATTCCTTTTCAGATATTTTTTCATGTAAGTTATTACAGAATATTGAGTAGAGTTCCTGGTGTACACAGTAATTCTTTTTTATTATCTATTTTATGTACTGTTGTCATTGTTGTTTAGTCATTAAGTCATGTCCGACTCTTTTGGGACCCCATGAACTGTAGCTCACCGGGCTCCTCTGTCTGTGGGATTTCCTAGGCAAGGATGCTGGAGTGGGTTGCCATTTCCTTCTCCAGGGGATCTTCCTGACCCAAGGTCAAACCTGCTTGATAGGTGGATTCTTTACCACTGAGCCACCTGGGAAGCATTTTATATATAGTTGTTTGTGTATGTTAATCCTAACTTCCTACTTTATCCTTCCCCCCAACCTTTTCACATAAGTTTGTTTTCTAAGTCTGTGAGTCTATTTCTGTTCTGTGAATAAGCTCATTTTTTTTTAAGATTTCTCATATAAATGATATTATATGATACTTATCCTTCTCTATCTGACTCGCCTCACTTGGTGTGATAATCTCTAGATCCATCCATGTTGCTGCAAATGGCAGCATTTCATTCTTTTTTATGACTGAGTAATATTCCATTGTATATAAACATCACATCTTTATCCATTCATCTGTTGATGGACATTTGAGTTGCTTCTGTGTCTTGACTATTGTAAATAGTGCTACAGTGAACACTGGAGTACATGTATCTTTTCAAAATCTTGTTTTCTGTGGGTATATGCCCAGTAGTGGGATTGCTGGATCATATGGTAGCTCTATTTTTAGTTGTTTTGAGGAAACGTCAAACTGTTTTCTTTAATAGCTGCACTAATTCCATTACCATCGACAGTGTACAAAGGTTCCCTGTTCTCCATGTCCTCTCCATCATTTGTTATTTGTAAACTTTTTGATGATGGCCATTTTGACAAGTGTGAAGTGATATCTCATTGTGGTTTTATTTGCATTTCTCTAGAATTAGTGATGTTGAACATCTGTTCTTGTGCCTATTAGCCACTTGTAGATTTTCTGTGGAATGTTTATTCTGGTCTTCTGCCCATTTTTTGATTGAGCTGTTTGTTTTTTGATGTTGAGTTGTACTGTTTGTACAGTTTGGATATTAACCCATTTTGGTCATATTATTTGCAAGTATTTTCTTCCACTTTGTAGGTTGTCTTTTCATTTTGTCAGTGGTTTCTTTTGATGTGCAAAAGACTATGAGTTTGATTAGATCCCATTTATTTGTTTTTACCTTTATTCCCTTAGGAGACTGAGCCAAGAAAATATTGCTATGATTTATAACAAAGCGTGTTCTACTTATGTTATCTACTAGGAATTTTATGATTTGTGTTCTTATATTTAGTCTTTATACCATTTTGAGTTTTTTTTTCCTTTCTGTATATGATGTGAAGGAACGGTCTAATCTTACAGCTTTACATGTAGCTGTCCAGTTTTTCTAGCACTACTTATTGAAGAGACTGTCTTTTCTCCATTGGATATTCTTACCTCCTTAGTCATAGATAAATTGACCATAGGTGCAAGTGTTTGTTTCTGGGCTCTCTATTCTATTCCCTTGATCTGTGTGTCTGTTACTGTGCTGATACTGTGGTGTTTTGATTACTGTAGCTTTGTGTAGTATAGTCTGAAGTCTGGGACTGTTACATTAATACCTACAGATTTGATCTTTTTTCTCAAGATTACTTTGGCAATTTAGGGTCTTTTGTGGTTCCATGTGATTTTTATATCATATGTTCCAGTTCTGTGAAAAATATGGGTATTTTGATAGGGACTGAATTAAATCTCTAGATTGCTTTGGATAGTATGCTCATTTTAACAATATTAATTCTTCCAATCTAAAAGCACAAAATGTCTGTTTCTTTGAATTATCTTCTGTTTCCTTCATCATTGTTTTACAGTTTCCAGAATATCGGTCTTTCACCTCCCTGGTTAAGTTTATTTGAGATATTTTTTGATGCAATTTTAAATGAATTTGTTTTTTTACTTTCTCTTTCTGGTATTATTATTATTTTTTTAGTGCACAGAAAAGCAAAAGATATATATTAATTAGTTAATCTATATATCAATCTTGTATCTTGTAACCTTGCTGAATTAATTTATTAGTCCTAATAGTTTTTGGGTGGAGATTTTAGATTCTCTGTATAAAGTATCATGTCATCTGCAAATAGTGACAGGCTTACTTCTCTTCCAATTTGGATAGCTTTTACTTCTCTTTTTTGTCTGATTGCTATGGCTATAACTTCCAGTACTATTTTAAATAGAAGTTGTGAGAGTGAGCATCTTTGTCTTGTTCTGAATTTAGTGAGAAGGCTTCTAGTTTTTCACTGTTGAGTATTATGTTGACTTTAGGTTTGTCATAAATAGTCTTTATCATGTTGAGGTATGTTCCTTCTGTATCTACTTAGATTATATTTTTAATTGTGAATGGATGCATCTATGTTTATCAAGGATGCTTGCATGTAATTTTCTTTTTTGGTGTTAGTATCTTTATCTGGTTTTACTATCAGGGTAATGGTGGTCTTGTGAAATGAATTTTGGGAGTGTTCACTTTTCTTTAATTTTGTGCAATATTTTGAGAAGGCTAGGTCTTAGTTTTTCTTTATATGTTTGATAGAATTCTTCTGTGAAGATATCCATCCTAGACTTTTCTTTCTTAGGAGCTTTTTATTATTATTATTACAAATTCAGTTTTACTCCTAGTGATCAGTCCGTTCAAATTGTCTGTTTCTTCTTGACTCTGTCTTAGCAGGCTGTACATTTCTAGAAATTTGTCCATTTTTTCTAAATTTTCCAATTTGTGGACATATAACTGTTTATAGTATTCTCTTCCCTGGTGGCTCAGATGGTAAAGAATCTGCCTAAATGCAGGAGACTTGAGTTCCATCCCTGGGTCAGGAAGATCCCCTGGAGAAGGAAATGGCAATCCACTCTGGTATTCTTGCCTGGAGAATTCCATGGACAGAAAAGCCTGGTGGGCTACAGTCCATGGGGTTGCAAAGAGTCAGACATGACTGAGTGACTAACACTTTTTCAGTATTCTCTTATGACTTTTTGTATCTTTGTGGTATTGGCTGTTATCTCTACTCTCTCATTTTTTATGTTGTTTATTTGGTTCTCTTTCTTTTTTTTCATGGTGAGCCTGGCTAAAAGTTTATCAATTTTTTTAATCTTAAAATAACCTACATCTTGGTTTTACTGATCTTTTCTGTTGTTTATTTTTTAATCTCTATTTTAGTTACTCCTGCTTCCCTGGTGGCTCAGAGGTTAAAGCATCTGCCTCCAATGCAGGAGACCTGGGTTCGATCCCTGGGTTGGGAAGATCCCCTGGAGAAGGCAATGCACCCCACTCCAGTACTCTTGCCTGGAGAATCCCATGGACAGAGGAGCCTGGTAGGCTACAGTCCACGGGGTTGCAAAGAGTCAGACACGACTGAGCGACTTCACCTTCACTAGTGGTGGCTAGAATTATACAGTCTTTCTATCTGTCCCAGCAGGTCTCCATTTGTCTCTTATGTGTAGGACCCTGGGATAGCCCAGTCTGTGGCTCGAACTGCTCTTTCCCCAGGACAAGTGTCCACCAGTGTGGTCTCCTTTTTCTTCTTAGTCCCTTTCCATCAGCACTGGTCCCTACCTGGTACTTTTCTTCTTATCATTTCCAGTTATGTGTATATCTTACAGCCTTGCTTGCACAGGAGTCCTTCTGCTGGTTTCCGGTTAGTTTTCCTTGAGAATTGTTAAACATTTAGATGTATTTTTGTTTGTGGAGGGAGGTGAGCTCTGTGTCCTCTTACTCCACCCTCTTGATCTGCCCCCCTGCTTCATTCTTCTGTTTATTTATTTGGCTGTGCCACATGGCTTCTGAGTTCTTCCCCCAACCAGGGATTGAACCCAAGGCCCTGGCAGTGAGAGTGCCAAGTCCTAACCACTGGACCACCAGGGAATTCCCTACATATCTTTAAAATAGCTACAAAATATTTCTTTTGTGGACACCTCCTTGATTTATTTACATTCCAGATTTTAGGTTACTCCTAGTTATTTTGTTTTTAGGAGAGAGAATCATTTGAAAGTCCATATGTGATGGGAGTTTTTAGGCTTGTTAATAGCAGAAGCTTCAGTGTCAGTAGTTTTCAACAACTCTTCCCCCATGAGTCTACCATATGTCTTTTCTCTCACCAGATTAGCTCATGTTTCATTTTCTCTTGGTATTATAAGAGACAGCATATCTTAGACTGAGTCAGGGGGTGAACAGACATGTCGTAGGCAGCTCCAGGAAGCCAGGAAGCCTTAGTGCTCCTTTCACATGGCACTAAGAGCATTATTGCTCACCCTAGGCAGGTGTGTGGAGCTCTGCCAGCTTTAGCCTTGTTTCTCTCAATATTCCTGTAATTCAGTGGGAGGCATATTTCATATGAAAATAACAAGATAATGTTCTGTGTGGTGGCTCTTTAGAGAAGGAAAGCAAACCCCAGAGAGAATCAGAGATGTCGGAGTGACACAGAGAGAATGTGTATTTGGATACCATGATAACCCCAGTTCCAGCCACTGGCATTCTTGGACTTATTCTGTCATATTGCTCTTTCTTTAATTTTTGAACTCTTCTGGTATTTGTTGTGTTAGAGTGGTTTATCTTTCTCTCATATTATTTTTAAGGATAATTTCAGCAGCAAGGAGCCTAGCTATTATGGTCTGAATTGTGTCCTCCCCCCTAATTCATATATTGAGGCCCTAACCCTTAGTACCTCAGAATGAGACTACATCTAGAGATAGTCTTTAAAGAGTTAATTAAGTTAAAATGAGACTGTTGTGGGGACATTAACCCAATTTGACTGGTGTCCTTGTAAGAGAAAATTTGGACACACAGAGAAACACCAGGGGTATGGGTGCACAGAGTAAAGGTCATGCATTTGAGGAGGCCACCTGCGAGCCAAGGGGAGAGGCCTCAGGAAAATGCAATCCTGCTGACACCCTGATCTGGACTTGCAGCTTCTGGAACTATGAGAAAATACTTTTCTGTAGTTTAATATGCCCAGCCTGGTTTTTGTTGCTGTTGTCATTGTTATTGTTATGGCAACTCTATAAAACCAATATACCATCTCAAAAGAACTTACACACTATGCAACTAGAAGCCCATAGAGGAGGCAACTCCAGGGTTGGTTAATAGCACTATGTTGCCATCAGAAAGTCAGGTTTTTCCATCTTTTTACTTTGCTTCAGTTGCTTTTGCTGCTTAAACAATTTCAAAATGTAGTGGTGTGTTACTGTCTTATTATACGCAGGGATTCTTGGGTCAGGACTTTTGTCAGGGTGTATCAGGGATTGTTTGTTTCAGCTTCATGATTCTGGATCCTCATCTGGAGGTGTCATAAAGGGCTGGGGGTGACTTAACAACTGGAGGTGGGAACTGGGACAGCAGGGGCTGGAATTACACCTCTGAGATGGCTTTCTCACATGTTTGGAAACTTGGGATTCTTGAGGGCTGGGTTTCCCTGAAATGTCAAACAGAACATCTACACTTGGCTTCTCCAGCATGGGGCTGTCTCAGGATAGTCAAAAGTCTTGCATGATAGATGCCTTTCCTTTAATTGAAAGTGCTGTGAATGATGTCTACAAGAGAACAAGACACAAGTTACACGGCCTTTTATGACCTAGTATTCTTTCTGTCATATTCTGTTGGTTGAAGTATGCAAAAGCCTGCCCAGATTTCAGGAGAGGGGACAAAGATCCCATCTCTTGTGGAAAAATTGTCAAAGAAAATTTGTAGGCATTTGAGACAGATTGCCACCCTGTGCTCAGCATATGAACTAGTTCATTTCATGGCTGTTAAGAAGGTGGCAGCAGCTCCATCCATCATGATGTCACATATCAATGTCCAAAGGTAGAGATAGAAGGCATTTCCCTGAAGCTTCACCAGCAGGGTTCTCCTCAAATCTCATAGCCACATTGTTGGCAGGAGGAATGTAGTTAACCTTTCTCAGCTTAGCCTAATCAAGATACATCCTTCTTAAGCTGAAGATTGGATGGTTTTCCTAGAAAATAAGGTTTCATGAAGGTAGGCAAGTACTCTTCAACCTGGGACACTGCCACTATGGAATGGCCTCTAGAGAATGGATTTGGGTATATGTGTCTGCATAAACTTTCCATAAGGAGCATGCTTAGTGGCTAAGTTGTATCCAACTGTTTGCGCCCCTGTGGACTGTAGCCTGCCAGGCTCCTCTGTCCATGGGATTTTCCAGGCAAGAATACTGGAGTGGGCTGCCATTTCCTACTCCATCTATATGGAGTCTGGCCTAATTAGGCAGTGTAGAAGAAAGAAGATAAAGATGGTTTTTAATATTTCCATAGGCTGTGAAAGTGAAAGTGTTAGTCACTCGGTCATGTCTGACTTTTTGCGACCCCATGGACTGTAGCCTGCCAGGCCCCTCTGTCCATGGGATTCTCCAGGCAAAAATACTAGAATGGGTAGCCAATCCCTTCTCAGGCAATCTTCCGAACCCAGGGATTAAGCCCAGGTCTCTCTCATCGCAGGCAGTTTCTTTACCGTCTGAGCCACCAGGGAAGCCTGTAGCCTATGACCCTTAAAAAGACCACAATTTGAATTCTTTATTACTCTTATACTTTCTCCCATTTCTTACTTTTCTAGCGGATCCTTCTCTTTCCTTACCTCTCTACAGAGGTCCATTACAATTGTTAGCACTGAGAGCAAATGCTTCTGTTCTTGGGAAATCAGATGATGGTACAAATGGCGTGTTCTTAAAGCAAATGTGACAGTTACAATAGGGATTCGGCTCCCAGATGGGGTCATCAGAACCCAATGTGACAGCTACAATGCATCCCTGATTCCTCATAATAAGCATAACAGCCTCTGAGAATATCTCAACACAAACTAGGTTATGAATGATTGATTAGTAAGTGGATGAATGCTGTACGGATCGCCACATGCCAGTTCTACTAAGAGCCATGATCTCCCATCTAGCATGCTCTTATCGCTAAGCTCACAGAGGGAGGCCTGTTATTTATGGAACAGAGTCAGGGGCTAGGATGTTCTCCATGACTCACACTGGTAAAGTCCCACAGAAAAATAGATTTTCCATCCTGGGCTAATGAAATGAAAATTGTTAGGAAGTAAAGTGTGTGTGTGTATATCTACCTGCATGTGTGTGTGTATATGTGTTTTTGAATGCATGTGTCTTTATGTGTGTCTGATATGTCTCTGTGTATATGTCCCTATGTGTCTCTTTGTGTGTCTGTGTGTATGTGTCTGTCTCTGTGCATCTCTGTATCTCTCTGTGCGTCTGTCTTTTTCTGTGTCTTTCTGAATGTATAACTCTCTACCTCTCCATGTGTCTCTCATCAGGAAAAGACCCTGATTCTGGGAAAGACTGAAGGCAGAAGGAGAAGGGGACGATAGAGGATGGGCTGGTTGGATGGCATCACTGACTCGATGGACATGACTTTGAGCAAGCTCTGGGAGTTGGTGATGGACAGGGAAGCCTGGTGTGCTGCAGTCCATGGGGTCACAGTGTGGGACATGACTGAGTGACTGAACTGATGTCTCTCTCTCTGGGCATGTATGTGTCTGTGTTTGTGAATATATATCTTTCTGTGCAAGCATATTTTTGTGTGCAGATTTTCTGTGTGCATGTATGTGTCTGTGCCTGCAAGAGTGCATGTGCCTCTGTGTGTGTGTGTGTGTGTGTGTGGACCTCAAGTGGAAAAGAGTAAGCTGAGAAGAGGAAGCATCCTCTAGAGCATTGTGGAGTCATATGAAGGCTGTGGAATGGCAGCGAAGTGACCAGGATGTTCAACCCAGTTTTTCCTCTAAATCACTGGGTTATTTTCATGATTCATTTCAACTTCTGGGGCCTTCGTTCTCTTGGAGATAATACTACTTGCTTAGCCGAGCTCACAGGGATTTTCTGAGAATGAAATAGGAATGTAATTTAGAATGCTTTCAAAAAGTTAAAAGCATGATGAAAAGAAAAGCAGTAAATGGATTAACATTTGATTTGATTCAAGGAAGAGTGCTATGTTCAAGATGTGCTTGGAAAGCGTACTTTGATTCAACTCAAAATCTTTGGTTGATAGATAATGGGAATTGAGCCAAATGTTGAGCTACCTTTGAAGAAGGGATAAAATCAGCTTCACTTTTAAGAGGAGCAACATGGTCTAAGTGAACAAAGGTAAAGAAAGTTCATTTTGGGTGCTGGTCCTAATCAATTTATGGCAGCCGCCTATAATGTAATGTGGGTGAACTTTTGGAAGTCACATCCTAGTGATAGCCACTAGATCACCAGTGGCATCTGCTATGGAAACAAGAACGAACTTGCAGGATGCTGGCTACGTTCTCATTATTCCTCCCAGAGCTGAGGGGAGACAATACCAGACTTGGAGTTTGAAGGCATGCACTGAAGTCTTGGAAGTTGCTAAAACTAAGAATCTTTGTAAACTTTGAAGTTAGTTAGTGCCTCTTGTTTCACACTACCTTGGTAATCTCCTAGGGGATTTGACAGTGATTTAATGTTCTCTTGTATAACTATGTCAGTAACTATATTAATTCATGTATAGACTTATGTAAAACGGTACAAATACAGGACCTTATTGGAATTAGGCAAAAGAAATAATTTAGGTTGTCACCATTGGTGTGAAGAATTTTCCTTACTCTTCCACTTTAGTCAAACCTCTCTCTGGCTGGATTTTGTCACAAGTTTAAAAAAATTTATCTAGTTTGTCACATATTCCTCAAGAGTCCAACTGAGCTGTTATGAAAATTAGAGACAGATGGCCCTGAAAAACCAATAACACTTCTTTTTTCTGTACCCTGTCTGTTAAATATTTTCTTACCTTCTCATCTCTTACTACCTGAAGCTTTGTAGGTCTTCCCACAATAGCTTCATGACTCAGCACACATTGCAGGGACTTAATTTTCTTTCCTAGGGCTCCTTCACCTAACCCTTCTGACTCAATGTATGAATTCCTTCCCCCTTTATCTGGGTGAGTAATTGGTGCTATTTCGTGTAGTTGAGCATGCATGAGTGTGTGTGTTGGCATCAGCTATCTGTCATCTCTGCTATTGATTTCTCACAAAAGTCAATAGGGAAAGAAATGCTATATAAATAGATTTCATGCATTTTTTTTCAATTTTGGGGGGGTGGTTAGAGGTAGAAATGTGGGCTGGAAAACAGTACAAGTGGGAAGCTGAACATTACATTTTAGTAGAGTGATTGGTTTAATGAAGTAATTTTTACCAGGCACCACTCTAGCCACCAGGAATATAATGAGAACAGGACATATCCTATTCCTTTCCTTGGGCTTCTCAGGTGGCTCAGTGATAAAGAATATACCTTTCAATACAGGAAACATGAGTTCCATCCCTGGGTTGGGAAGATTCCCTGGACAAGGAAATGACAGCCCAGTCCAATATTCTTGCTTAGGAAATCTCATGGACAAAGGAGCCTAGCAGGCTATAGTCTGCAGGATCATAAGAGAGTCAGATACGACTTAGCAACTGATCAGCAACAACAATACCCCTTTCCTTCTTTTTCTGTAGAGAGAATCAGTTTAGCACACAACTGCAGATGGACACGGCCTTGGGCTATGAGCAAGCATAGCAGGGTTGTCTAGTGTACTTGGGGCTAGGGCAGGGATGATGGGCAAGGATGCTTTCTGGAGAAGAATGATGTTTAAGCTAAGGCTGAAGGAAAGAGGAAGACATTGCCTAGGCAAAAGGATGATAGAATGGATAGAATAGCATGGAAACATATATACTACCATGTGTAAAATAAATAGCCAGTGAAAATTTGCTGTATGACTCAAGGAACTCAAACCAGGGCTCTGTGACAATCTAGAGGGATGGGATGGAGTGGGAGATAGGAGGGAGGCTCAAGAGGGAGGGGACATGTGTATACCTATGGCTGATTCATGTTCATGATCAACACAATAACGTAAAGCAATTATCCTTCAATTAAAAATAAATTAAAGGAAAAAAGTTAAAAAATAATAAAAAAGGAGGGTAGAATAGAACTGTGGAAACAACACATGTGAATTACGGGCACATAGATGTTCAGTGCTGGAGTGTAAGGTATGAAGAGACTAGAAATTTGGCTGTAGAAGTAGTCAGAGCATGTAACCTGAAAGTTTGTTGAAGACTTTAGACCCCTGCTTAAGTGCTTATGAATCACCTGGAAATCTTGTTAAAATGCAGGTTTGGATTCAGAAGGTCTGGAGTAGAACCTGAGATTCTGCATTTCTAACAGGTTCCCAGGTGACAATGAGGCTGCTGTTCCATGGTCCACATTTTGATTAGCAAGATTTTGACTCTATCCTAAGGACAGTGGCAAAACCATGGAAAAGTTTAGGTAGCAGAATGACATGACCCAGTTCTGTGGTAGGAATATCCCATTTCCAGCAGCATGATGAATGGATGTTAGGTGAATAGTACTGGGAAATGGAAATCAGTGAAGAGGTGGTGGCAGTAGATAGTCAGTAGTTAGGTGAGACTTGTCAAACTAAAATTGTGGCACTGGATGGGTAGATATTGCCTGTGGTTCATTCCTTTACTTTGTTCAGCTGCCTGTAGGAATAGTTATGTCTATATCTACTTCCTTCATCTGGCCTTGGACTTGCTGGCCATGGTGCTTAGGCATAGCAGTGCCTCATGGTACTTAAGAACATAAGCCTTGGAATCCCTTGAACTGGGATACAAGACCTTTTTTTTTTTTTTTCTTTCATTCATTCTTTAAAAAATTTTTTTTATTTTTTTAATTAATTTTTTAAATTGAAGGATAATTGCCTTACAGAAGATCCAACCAGTCTATCCTAAAGGAAATCAGTCCTGAATATTCATTGGAAGGACTGATGCTGAAGCTGAAACTCCAATACTTTGGGCATCCGATTCAAAGAACCAACTCACTGGAAAAGACCCTGGTGCTGGGAAAGATTGAAGAAGGGAGGAGAAGGGGCCGACAGAGGATGAGATGGTTGGATGGCATCACCAATATGATGGACTTGAGTTTGAGTAGGTTCCGGGAGTTAATGATGGACAGGGAGGCCTGGAGTGCTGCAGTCCATGGGGGTCACAAAGTGTTGGACACTGTTGAGCGACTGAACTGAACTGAATTGCCTTACAGAATTTTGTTGTTTTCTGTCAAATCTCAACATGAATAAGCCATAGGTATACATATATCCTCTCCCATTTGAACCTCCCTCGCATCTCCCTCCCCATCCCACCCCTCTTGGTTGATATAGAGACCCTGTTTGACTTTCCTGAGCCATACAGCAAATTCTTGTTGGCTATCTATTTTATATATGGTAATATAAGTTTCCATGTTAGTTTTTCTATACATCTTACCCTCTCCTCCCCTTTCCCCATGTCCATAAGTCTATTCTCTATATTTGTTTCTTTTTGAAATTAATTAATTTATTTTAATTGGAAGCTAATTACTTTACAATATTGTGGTGGTTTAACCATACATTGACATGAATCAGCCATGGGTATACATGTGTTCCCCATCCTGAACCCCTTTCCCACCTCCCTCCCCATCCTATCCCTCTAGGTCATCCCAGTACACCAGCCATGAGCACCCTGTCTCATGCCTTGAACCTGGACTGGCGATCTGTTTCACATATGATAATATACATGTTTCAATGCTATTCTCTCAAATCATCCCACCCTCACCTTCTCCCATAGAGTCCAAAAGACTGTTTTATACATCTGTATCTCTTTTGCTCTCTCACATATAGGGTTATCGTTACCATCTTTCTAAATTCCATATATATGCGTTAGTATACTGTACTGGTGTTTTTCTTTCTAGTTTATTTCACTCTGTGTAATAGGCTCCCAGTTTCATCCACCTCATTAGAACTGATACAATTGCATTCTTTTTAATAGCTGAGTAATATTCCATTGTGTGTATTTACCACAGCTTTCTTATCATTTGCCTGCTGATGGACATCTAGGTTGCTTTCATGTCCTGGCTATTGTAAACAGTGCTGTGATGAACATTGGGGTACACGTTTCTCTTTCAATTCTGGTTTCCTTGGCGTCTTTGCCCAGCAGTGGGATTGCTGGGTCATATGGCAGTTCTATTTCCAGTTTTTTAAGGAATATCCACACTGTTTTCCATACTGGCTGTACTATTTTGCATTCCCGCAAACAGTCTAAGCGGGTTCCCTTTTCTCCACACCCTCTCCAGCATTTATTGTTTGTAGACTTTTTGATAGCAGCCATTCTGACTGGTGTGAGGTGATATCTCATGGTTTTGATTTGCATTTCTCTGATAATGAGTGATGTTGAGCATCTTTTCATGTGTTTGTTAGCCCTCTGTATGTCTTCTTTGAAGAAATGTCTGTTTAGTTCTTTGGCCCATTTTTTGATTGGGTAGTTTATTTTTCTGGAATTGAGCTGCATGAGCTGCTTGTATATTTTTGAGATTAGTGCTTTGTCAGTTGCTTTGTTTGCTATTATTTTCTCCCATTCTAAATGCTGTCTTTTCACCTTGCTTATAGTTTCCCTTGTTATGCAAAAGCTTTTAAGTTTAATTAGGTCCCATTTGTTTATTTTTGCTTTTATTTCCATTACTCTGGGAGGTGGGTCATAGAGGATCCTGCTGTGATTTATGTCAGAGAGTGTTTTGCCTATGTTTTCCTCTAGGAGTTTTATAGTTTCTGGTCTTACGTTTAGATCTTTAATCCATTTTGAGTTTATTTTTGTGTATGGTGTTAGAAAGTGTTCTAGTTTCATTCTTTTACAAGTGGTTGACCAGTTTTCCCAGCAGCACTTGTTAAAGCAATTGTCTTTTCTCCATTGTATATTCTTGCCTCCTTTGTTGAAGATAAGGTGCCCATAGGTCCATGGATTTATCTTTGGGCTTTCTATTTTGTTCCATTGATTTATATTTCTGTCTGCATGCCAGTACATTCTGTCTTGGTTACTGTAGCTTTGTAGTATAGTCTGAGGTCAGGCAGGTTGATTCCTCCAGTTCCATTCTTCTTTCTCAAAGATTGCTTTGGTTATTCGAAGTTTTTTTGTATTTCCATACAAATTGTGAAATTATTTGTTCTAGTTCTGTGAAAAATACCATTGGTAGCTTGATAGGTGTTGCATTGAATCTATAGATTGCTTTGGGTAGTATACTCATTTTCACTATATTGATTCTTCTGATCCATGAGCGTGGTATATTTCTCCATCTAGTTGTGTCCTCTTTGATTTCTTTCATCAGTGTTTTATAGTTTTCTATATATAGGTCTTTTGTTTTCTTAGGTAGATTTATTCCTAAGTATTTTATTCTTTTCATTGCAATGGTGAATGAAATTGTTTCCTTAATTTCTCTTTCTGTTTTCTCATTGTTAGTGTATAGGAATGCAAGGGATTTCTGTGTGTTGATTTCATATCCTGCAACTTTACTATATTCATTGATTAGCTCTAGTAATTTTCTGGTGGGGTCTTTAGGGTTTTCTATGTAGAGGATCATGTCATCTGCAAACAGTGAGAGTTTTACTTCTTTTCCAATCTGGATTCCTTTTATTTCTTTTTCTTCTCTGATTGCTGTGGCTAAAACTTCCAAAACTATGTTGAATAGTAGTGGTGAAAGTGGGCACCCTTGTCTTGTTCCTGACTTTAGGGGAAATGCTTTCAATTTTTCACCATTGAGGATAATGTTTGCTGTGGGTTTATCATCTCTGGCTTTTATTTTGTTGAGGTATATTCCTTCTATGTCTGCTTTCTGGAGTTTTTTTTTTTTTATCATAAATGGATGTTGAATTTTGTCAAAGGCTTTCTCTGCATCTATTGAGATAACCATATGGTTTTTACCTTTCAATTTGTTAATGTGGTGTATCACATTGATTGATTTGCAAATATTGAAGAAGCCTTGCATCTCTGGGACAAAGCCCACTTGGTCATGATGTAAGATTTTTTTTATATGTTGTTGGATTTTGTTTGCTAGAATTTTGTTAAGGATTTTTGCATCTATGTTCATCAGTGATATTGGCCTGTAGTCTTCTTTTTTTTGTGGCATCTTTGTCTGGTTTTGGCATTAGGCTGTTGGTGGCCTCATAGAATGAATTTGGCAGTTTACCTTCCTCTGCAATTTTCTGGAAGTGTTTGAGTAGGATAGGTATTAGCTCTTCTCAAAATTTTTGGTAGAATTCAGCTTTTGTTTGCTGGAAGATTTCCGATTACAGTTTCAATTTATGTGCTTGTGATGGGTCTGTTAAGATTTTCTATTTCTTCCTGGTTCAGTTTTGGAAAGTTATACTTTTCTAAGAAATTGTCCATTTCTTCCAAGTTGTCCATTTTATTAACATATAGTTGCTGATAGTAGTCTCTTATGATCCTTTGTATTTCTGTGTTTTCTGTTGTGATTTCTCCATTTTCATTTCTAATTTTGTTGATTTGATTCTTCTCCCTTTGTTTCTTGATAAATCTGGCTAATGGTTTGTCTACTTTATCTTCTCAAAGAACCAGATTTAGCTTTATTAATATTTGCTATAGTCTCCTTTGTTTCTTTTTTATTTATTTCTACCCTAATTTTTGTAATTTCTTTCCTTCTACTAACCCTGAGATTCTTCACTTCTTTTTCTAGTTACTTTAGGTGTAGAGTTATGTTATTTATTTGATTTTTCTCTTGTTTCTTGAGGTAAGCTTGTATTGCTATGAACCTTCCCCTTAGCACTGCTTTTAATGAATCCCATAGGTTTTGGGTTGTTGTGTTTTCATTTACATTCGTTTCTATGCATATTTTGATTTCTTTTTTGATTTCTTCTGTGATTTGTTGGTTATTGAGAGGCATGTCATTTAGCCTCCATATGTTTGTATTATTAATAGTCCCCCCCCCCCCCCCCCCCCCCCCCCGTAGTTGACATCTAATCTTACTGCATTGTGATCAGAAAAGATGCTTGGAATGATTTAAATTTTTTGGAATTAACTAAGGCTAGATTTATGGCCCAGGATGTGATTTATCCTGGAAATGTTCTGTGTGCAGTTGAGAAAAAGGTGAAATTCATTGTTTTGGGATGAAATGTCCTACAGATATCAATTAGGTCTAATTGGTCCATTGTATCATTTCAAGTTTGTGTTTTCTGCTAATTTTCTGTTTAGTTGATCTATCCAGAGGTGTGAGTGGGGTATTAAAGTCTCCCACTATTATTGTGTTACTGTTAATTTCCTCTTTCATATTTGTTAGCATTTGTCTTACATATTACAGAGAAGGCAATGGCACCCCACTCCAGTACTCTTGCCTGGAAACTCCCATGGATGGAAGAGCCTGGTGGGCTGCAATCCATGGGGTCGCAAAGAGTTGGACACAACTGAGCGACTTCACTTTCACTTTTCACTTTCATGCATTGGAGAAGGAAATGGCAACCCACTCCAGTGTTCTTGCCTGGAGAATCCTAGGGACGGGGGAGCCTGGTGGGCTGCCGTCTCTGGGGTCGCACAGAGTCGGACATGACTGAAGCGACTTAGCAGTAGCAGCAGCAGTCTTACATATTGCGGTGCTCCTATGTTGGGTGCGTATATATTTATAATTGTTATATCTTCTTCTTGAATTGATCCTTTGATCATTATGTAGTGTTTGTTTCTTTTCATGGCCTTTATTTCAACATCTATTTTTATCGGATATGAGTATTACTACTCCTGCTTTCTTTTAGTCTCCATTTGCGTGAGAGATCTTTTTCCAGCCCTTCACTTTTAGTCTGTATGTGTCCCTTGTTTTGAAGTGGGTCTCTTGTAGACAGCATATATAGGGGTCTTGTTTTTGTATCCATTCAGCCAGTCTTTGTCTTTTGGTTGGAGCATGCAACCCATTTACATTTAAGGTAGTTATTGATAAGTATGCTCCCATTGCCATTTACTTTGCTGTTTTGGGTTTGAGTTTATAAACCTTTTCTGTGTTTTCTGTCTAGAGAAGATCCTTTAGCGTTTGTTGAAGAAATAGTTTGGTGAAGCTGAACTCTCTCAGCTTTTGCTTGTCTGTAAAGCTTTTGATTTCTCCTTCATATTTGAATGAGATCCTTGCTGGGTACAGTAATCTGGGTGGTAGGTTTTTCTCTTTCATTACTTTAAGTATGTGCTGCTGTTCCCTTCTGGCCTGAAGAGTTTCTATGGAAAGATCAGCTGTTATCCTTATGGGAATCCCCTTGTGTGTTATTTGTTGTTTTTCCTTGCTGCTTTTAATATTTGTTCTTTGTGTTTCATCTTCGTTAATTTGATTAATATGTGTCTTGGGGTGTTTCACCTTGGCTTTATCCTGTTTGGGACTCTCTGGGTTTCTTGGACTTGGGTGGCTATTTCCTTCCCTATTTTAGGGGAGTTTTCAACTATTATCTCCTCAAGTATTTACTCATGGCCTTTCTTTTTGTCTTCTTCTTCTGGGACTCCTATGAGTCAAATGTTGGGGCATTTGACATTGTCCCAGAGGACTCTGAGATTGTCCTCATTTCTTTTAATTCTTTTTTCCTTTCTGCTTCATTTATTTCCACCATTCTATCTTCCACCTCACTTATCCTATCTTCTGCCTCAGTTATTCTACTGTTGGTTCCCTCCAGAGTGCTTTGGATCTCCGTTATGGCATTCTTTATTATTGATTGACTCTTTTTTATTTCTTCTAGGTCCGTGTTAAAAATTTCTTACATCTTCTCCATCCTTGTCTCCAGACTATTTATCTGTAACTCCATTTTGTTTTCAAGATTTTTGATCATTTTTACTATCATTATTCTGAATTCTTTTCAGGTAGATTCCCTATCTCCTCCTCTTTTGTTTGGTTTTGTGGACATTTATCATGTTCCTTTACCTGCTGAATGTTTCTCTGCCTTTTCATCTTGTTTAGATTGCTGTGTTTGGGGTGGCCTTTCTGTATGCTGGAAGTTTGTGGTTCCTCTTTATTTGGAGGTTCCTCTCTGTGGGTGGGGTTGGACGAGTGGCTTGCCAAGGTTTTCTGGTTAGGGATGCTTGCATTGGTGTTCTTGTGGGTGGAGCTGGATCTCTTCTCTCTGGAGTGCAATGAAGTGTCTAGTAGTGAGTTTTGAGGTGTCGATGGGTTTGGTGTGACTTTTGGCCGCCTATATTTTAATGCTCAGGGTTATGTTCCTGCTTGGTATGTCTTGCTCTGGAACTTGCTGGCTCTTGGGTGGAGCTTGGTTTCAGTGTAGGTATGGAGGCATTTGGATGAGCTCTTGTTGGTTAATGTTCTCAGGCGTCAGGAGTTTTCTGGTGTTCTTATTTTGGATTTAAGCCTCCTCCCTCTGGCTTTCAGTCTTATTCTTAAAATAGCCTCAAGACCTCTCCATCCATACAGCACCAATGATAAGACATCTCCTTTTGAAGAGAATGGGCTGCCTTTCTGGGTGCCTGGTGTCCTCTGCCAGCATTCAGAAGTCGTTTTGTGGAATTTCCTCATCATTCAAATGACCTTTCGATGAATTTGTGGGGGAGAAAGTGGTTTCCCCATCCTATTCCTCTGCCATCTTAGGACTGCCTGCCCTCCATGTCTGTTTCTTCATTGCTGCCCTGTAAATCAATTCTTTAGTACCATTTTTGTAGATTCTGTATATGTGCGTTAGAATATGATATTTATCTTTCTCTTTCTGACTCACTTCACTCTGTATAATAGGTTCTAGGTTCATCCACCTCATCAGAACTGACTCAAATGTGTTCCTTTTTATGGCTGAGTAATATTCCATTGTGTATACGTACCACAACCTCTTTACCCATTCATCTGTCAATGGACATCTAGGTTGCTTCCATGTTCTAGCTATTGTAAATAGTGCTGCATTAAACAATGGGATACATGTGTCTTTTTCAATTTTGGTTTCCTCTGGGGTATAAGCCTAGGAGTGGGATTGCTACATCATAGGGTGGTTTTAGTCCTGATTTTTAAAGGAATCTCCATATCATCTTCCATAGTGGCTGTATCAATTTACATTCCCACCAACAGTGCAAGAGTGTTCCCTTAAACAAGTGGGACCTGATTAAACTTAAAAACTTTTGCACAGCAAAATAAACTATAAGCAAGGTGAAAAGACAACCCTAAGAAAGGGAGAAAATAATAACAAATGAAACAACTGACAAGGGATTAATTTCCAAAATATACATGCAGCTCATACAACTCAATGCCAGAAAAACAAACAACCCAATCAAAAAGTGGGAAAAAGACTTAAGCAAACATTTTTCCAAAGAAGGCATACAGATGGCTAACAAATACATGAAAAGATGCTCAACATCACTCATTATTAGAGAAATGCAAATCAAAACCACAATGAGATATCACCTCACACTGGTCAGAATGGCTGCTATCAAAAAGTCTACAAACAATAAATACTGGAGAGAGTGTGGTGAAAAGGGACCTTACCTCTTAATTGCTTAACCTCTCAGAGCCTCCAGTGCCAAATCTGCTATATAGAGAGAATAATACCTATGGAGTGTTGAGAGGACTTAATGACATAATGTACATAAAGTGCTTAGCCCTATGCCTGATATTCATTCATTCATTCAAAGAAAACACATAGTGAGCATTTGCTCCAATGTGTTAGGCTTTGAAAACTTGGCAATGAACAAAGTAGATTTGGTTCCAGCTCTCTTGGAACATTTAATGAATCATATTAGTAGCTGCTGATTATTCTCAGCAATAACTCTTCACTCTTAGTCCATTTGTTTTGTGCATGAAGATTAAACATGAAGCTCCAGTGATCACTCCATCTGGTCAATAAGCCCCCAACACTTTCCTGAACAAGTTGTGGAGTTGGACACTCTATTCTATACATTCGATTTAATTGATTCTTCAAACCATGACAGCACTTTCAGCTTAATTACCCATAAAACTAAAGCAAGGATACTTGAGGTCTAACATCATTTTCCAGCTCAGTAATCTATATGTGGCCAACCTTGCAACATTACGTTTAATGGTTTTCAAAGGCTTTGGAGGCTGTCTGTGGGGCTCATCATGAATCAACTGGGCCCAGATATGGCCCAGAATCCCCGTGTAAAATAGCTGCTCAGGTTGGAAGCTGCAGATTTTCAAATGAGGAATTGAGCTACTGAATACTTGAGAGGCAAGGCAAGTGATAGGAGGAGTGTGGAGGTAGCAGTGCAAGGGGAAATGATTGGTAGTCTTTGCTAAGGAGATGTGGGTTGAACTGAGGAGAGCTGGGACCACAAGAGGTCCAGCTGCAGGGATCCTTGGTTATAAGGATCCTCCCTGGTTAAGCAAATAAGAATTTAATGGAAAGTTATGAGAGCTGGATCCCATGTAGAGAAATTCTCAGAGGTTTTCAGAGTACACGACAGACTAGCCGATCAGGTTTTCCACAGGGCAGGAACCAAACAGGCCTGGGGAAGACTGGGCAGCAAGAACCACAGGAGTGACTCTGTGACCGTGGGAGGCGGGCTTGTCTGTAGGTTGTTATACCACCAACTCTTCCTTCTCTCCCTGCAGTATCTGTTTCACTTAGAACCTTAGAAGAAGGTCCATCTGGCTGAGCATACACTACAGGTCTGCTTCCTGACTTTTTGGAGAGTGAGGAGTGGAGGGTTCTGGTGACTTTAGATTTTGTCCTGAAAGGTGGGCACTTGGAATCACCCTCTCTCCATTATGCACAATGGTGTAGCAATAAATCCCCAAGAGGAAATTGGACTGCTAGTGGGACAAAGGAAATGGATGTGGGCATGTGTACCATGTGAATTGACTAAGCCAATGACTTACTAGTTAAGTCAGCTTTATAATTTATTTTTCTTTGAGGTTTGTGTAAATAAGTCTTGCCTTTCTAGATTTCCCCCATGCAGCTCCTCCATCATCACTGTGCCTGTTGCCCCTGTATTTCTCTTTGTTAGCACTTGTCACACAGCATTGAGAGTATCTGTTGGTGAATAGGATGAGGATGAGTCCTATTCATCTTTGTCTTCTTAGGTCTAGCAAAGTGCTTAACACATAGTAAACACTTGATGAGCTATAGCTGAATGAAACAGTATGTGGGGGCATCTTACCAGAAACACAATTTGAGCAACTGGGAATTTTAAGGAGTATGCTTTTTTGGGGTAGAAAGCATTTCAACATCATGTTTTAGCATATGTATGTGTAAAACCCCCTCCACAAAGGCACATGGATTTGAAAGTGCAAGAGTGATAATGTAAAGCATTATGTACTTATGTATGTACTTATGTACACAGAGACTTATGTACTCTGTGTATTTCAGGTTTTATTGTTAAAATTATTTTATCTTATGTTTTTGATTTTTGGGGAGTATTTTTTTATCCCTCACAAAAGCTTTGTTCATTTAGAAAATTTCCTTGCCTTATTTAATATTACTCAGATATTTTTTCTTTAATCTGGAGACACATTATCCTGTTCCCCGGGATACTCCATAGTTCTGTAATCTCTAAGGTATTTGCTGGAATCCAGCCCCATGGTTCTAAGGAGAAACTTGAACTGTTTGGGGCATCCATAGACCTGGTGAATTTAGTTAGTGGCCATGTACAAATGATTTCTTTTGGTCACCCTTTAGTCCTAGATAGGTAATCTCATTTATCAGGGCAGAATTCCAGAGTCTGGATTTTGTCATAAAATTCGATTGTTCTGTTCCTCCCCTGCCCCCTTTACTGAAAGGATTGGCAAGGGATTGTGGAAAATGGAGACTTCTGTGAGCCTAGATTTCTGCCTTTCTGGTCTACTCAGAGCAAGCAACATAAACTGAGTTAGGAGCAGAGAAGAAATGTGTTAAAGGCACACGGGGCAACCCCCACCACGGCCTGAAAGGCTGGGGGCCTGGGCGGTCAGGAGCGAAGCTGGAGTTGCAGGCAGATCGTGGCCAGAGAGCTGGACTGCTGAGGCCCCTGGAGCTGTTGCTTTTGACTCTGGATGCCACGGCTTGTGTGGCTGCAGCTCGCACACTGCACACGACCGACTCTGCTTTCCTGGGGTGCGGGGAACTTTCCTCCATCCCTAGTCTTCAAATAGATTCTTCACGGTCGCAGCCTATCTTCATCTCTTACTGCTGTTTCAGAGTCCTGGATGGGACTGTCTGAGCCGATGGGCCTGGGCCATGTCCCATGCCCTCGCTTCAAGGCAGGTTGGGAAAGCAAGCATCACATTTAAGTCTCTGCCTCCTAACAAGATGCTTAAGAGAGAATTCCCCAAACACAGAAAAAAATTTTATCTGCTGGGTCACCGGAATGAAAATGTGCATGATATTTGATTTTAAGCCATTGTTTATAACAGTAAGAACACTATCTCCTTGATGTTTTTAGATCCTGATATTAAAATGTTTTGTTTATTTAACACAGGAGCATGGATGGATGAAGGACCATGACAGAATGTACTATTTTCCTGTGCATGTCTGAATGAAGTCTCATTGGTCATGAGGCAAGGTTGCATAGAACCTAGCACAAAGGCTCTGGATCCTGGCTTTTCATCTAGGTTCTCCCAAGCTGGCTGACTTGGGAGCCTTGGCTTCCTTATTTGTAAAATGGAGATGAACTTAGCACTTACTTCAGACTTAGAGTTTTTGTGAGATGACATCTATAAAGCTCTTATTATAGTGCCAAGCATATTATAATGGTTCATCAACAGTAGTATTACGAAACAGTTGGAGAGTTGAGTTATGGGATTGGCCAGATGAGTCAAAATGCAAAGCCTACCGATATCCAGGATGTACCATACATGCACCTTCAAGAATAATCTGGGAAATAAAATATTTATATTACATTAAAAAAAATAATCTGGGGGGCGGGAAGGAGGGTAGTTCCCTGGTGACCTAGTGGTTAGGATTCCAGGCTGTCACTGTTATGAAAGGGTTTAATCCCTGGTCAGGGAACCAAGTTCTTGCAAGCTTCGCAGCACAGCTAAAAACAACATCAAAAATAATCTGGGGGAAGGAGGTCATGGTGAAAGCTGGAGTGAGTGACCTCCAAGTTGGATGACCTCCATCAAACAAGATGGGCAAATTCCCAGACACCAGTTGGCCACAGGTGCCTGAGAATACAGTCTTCTTTCAAAGTGCAATTAAATAGGAAAAGACTCAGTGATCTCAAGTTGTAGAGTCACCCTGATGCCTCATCTGCTTAGTTTAGGCACAGAGATTAATCAGTGCAGGGGGAAATGGCTTATTTCCAGTTTACAGAGTTTTTTTTAGGGGGATGTCTTTGCAGAACTCAAAAGGAGGGTGTTCTCAGATGATCTCAGCAAACTTTGTTTGGGTTAGGATTCTGGGAACATCATCAGTCTGGTCACACTCATATTTCTGTTTTTGTTCCAGTTATCCAGGAAATAATAAATAGGTTTTATTTCTGCTAAGTGCTAGTGTAAGAGACATCTCTTTTTAATGTTATTTATTGGGAGAAAATATAAAAGATGCCGTTAGTGCATCTAATGGAAATAATCTGTTGGTGTTGGCTAATTCACCTCTTCAAGTATGGTATCAATTTTATTATTATTTAGCATTTTTGCCAAATTAAAAATGAGAATGAGTCACCCAAGAGAGAAAGACAGATTCTAAGAGATGTACTTTTATTTGTTTTCCCAAAGGGAGGATCATTTGAATTTATATAAGCTTTTATTTCAGAGTTAGCACACCACCTCTACTACTGGCACACTTAGAGCTGGGTTGATTGTAAAAAGCACCATTTAAATGTTTTCATGGAGGTGTTAGGGAGGGAATATGTACACACTGGTCACCCAGGGAGAGGTTGAAATCATCGTTTCCCTCTTAACGGAAGCAGGGAATGGAATAAACAACCATTTGCATGTAACAGTTGAATGTTTCATGGTGGTGACAATGATTCATCCCTGCTTTCTACAGTAACTAGAGGAAAATGAAACCCAGGTCTTAGGACTTTCAGGCAACTATAGAATGTAAAATTCAAAACCCACCTCATCTCCTGTTCTCTTAGCTCACCTTCCTTGTGTCCCTCCAACATTCTGCCTTCTTTTGCAAAAAGTAGTTTTCACTCTATTTAGCTTTTCACCAGAGGCTTCCTAATTTACACAGGGAATTTGGTTAATGCAGGGAAGGCAAATACGTTTCAACTCTCAGGTTTCAACTCGACATTAATTGGTTTCTAAATAAGGTTGCCTCTAGGAACAATAGGAAGGAGGGCAGTGTGGTTGATTAGTATAGTACTTACCATGGGTTGGAAAGGAAAGCGTGTCATTGGTTTTGCCATCCTCATCCAGGGCAAGATGGCAAAGTCAGGAATCAGGTCTGGCCTTGACCAGGCTGTTACATATTATGAGATTTTGGACAAGCCCTCAGCATCACATCTTTTTCAAATGCCTATTTGGGGGATGGGAGATATGCATCTATCATACAAGATGCACAAGTCTGTTGTAGAGATCAAAAAAGATTTGAAAGTACGGGATCCATATAGTATAATGTTATAGTCTCTTTTTGAAGGAAACACAGATTTATGTAAGTAAGATTCAAGACTCTCTGTAAATATACTTATCTATTTTACAAGTGTGGAAGGTTTAGGGGAAGGGGAGTTAGGGAAAGTTTAGGGAAAGTCCTGAGTGGAAATGGGAGAATTGTAGAGAGTTTAGCAATAAAAGGAACTTTATTGTTGTTGTTCAGTTCAGTCTCTTAGTCACATCCGACTCTTTGCAATCCCATGGACTGTAGCATACCAGGCTTCCCTGTCATTCGCCATTGCCCAGAGTTTGCTCAAACTCATGTCCATTGAGTCAGTGATACCATCCAACCATCTCATCCTCTGTCTTCCCCTTCTCCTCCTGCCTTCAATCTTTCCCAGCATCAGGATCTTTTCCTGATGAGTTGGCTCTTCACATGAGCTGGTCAAAGTATTGGAGCTTCAGTGTTAGCATCAGTCCTTCCAATGAACATTCAGAGTTGACTCTCTAGGATTGACTGGTTTCATCTCCTTGCTGTCCAAGGGACTCTCAGGAGCCTTCTCCAGCATCACAGTTCTAAAGAACCAATTCTCTGGCATTCAGCCTGCTTTATGGTCCAGCTCTCACATCTGTACATGACTATTGAAAGAACTATAGCTAAGGAGCTTAGGTATTATCTAGAAGAATGGTTTTCATTTTTTTTTTTAAAATGTATGAAATCCCCTTTTCTCCACAGACAAAATCCTCTATGGCTTCCAATACAATGGAAGTGATGCTATTTTGCTTGAAGCTGCTTATTTCTTACCAGCTTACCAGGATTCTTGGTAGAGAGTAAATGCCATTAAATATGTTTGAATTTAATTAGGTGCCCCAGAAACCTTCAGAAAGAAGTATTTAAACTTTCCCAGTATGTTAAATTCCCCAGCCATACTTACAATGCCTTGGACTTGGCTTCCAATGTGTGTGACCAAATTCCTCTCACAGAGGCACAGCAGAGAGCTACTTGTGTAACTGGGATGGAAATAATAGGATGCCTAGTATGGAAGAAAAAAAAAAGATTTATCTGCAAGAAAGAACTACATCATAATTGTATTATAAACATGAGGGCATAAAAATCAGCTATTCCATTTCTAAAATCCTTGAGTGGAATGAGGAGTAAGGCAAGGGTCTTGAGTAAGACCTTTGTCTTACTCTCCATCCATCCAAAAAATATTTATTAAGCACCTACTATCTATCAAACACTAGGGATACAATTCTAGGCAAACCTGATGAACTCCTTGATTTCCTGGAATGTATATTTTGTTGAGAGAAATAAACCGGATAAAAATTTTATTTCAGATGATGATATGTGCGATGAAAATAAATGGTGTTTTTGTGCAAAGGAACTGAAAGTAGAGCTTATGAACAGCAAGAACTCCGTACTTTTTCAGTGAACCAATAAAGGCTTTTTATGGGTCACCAGTGGCCACAGAGCACAGATTGACAGCAGATACTTTCAAGAATATCAAGAGTAAGAGCCATATCCACTGTAATCTTAGAGTTCCCATGGGGCACAAAAGAAACTTCATTTGCCTGATGGAGTGGGAGTTTGGCTCAGAGGATTGTGACCAGAGCTTTTATGTCTTTCTGTTTCTGCGCTCCCTGGCAAGGTTTCTGTACCTACAGTGATGTCATAAAAGCTATTCAGTCTTCACAGTGATGGAGCGCAGAGGAGTTGCGTTAGGAATTTATGGCCGCTAGAGACAGGGCACTGGAGCAACCAACTTATAACAAGATAACTTGAATAAATCTTGTTGACTGAGGAAAAGGCAGAGCATTTCATGGACCTAGAAAACAAATGAGAGAGAGAGAGAGAGAGAGAGAGAGAGAGAGAAAGAGAAAGAGAGAAGGGCTCAGAGCTCAGAGAAAGTGGGTACAGAAGAGAATTCAAGGTTGATAATAGATCAGACTTGAGAAGCAATTGGACCAAACGGGACGCTCTGGGAGCCAGAGGACAAAAGCTAGTTTCATTGGTACTGCGATTTCACCCTTCATTGTGGGAAGGAAAGCGGGAATAAAATACCGTATGTGAATTCTGTTTTAAAAACACATAGTAACTAAAATGAACTCGCAATCTGATCCCCCAAAAGATACCCTAAATTTGAAGTGTTTCTCATTCGTGCTTTTTGAAGAAAACATTTAGTAGTATCAACTGTCGGCTGAAAAATATGCACAATCTAAAAGCTGAGAATTATGTTTTATTTGGCAAGCAGAACTGAGGACTTAAGTCTGGAAGGCAGCCTCTCAGATAACTGAGAGACTGCTCCAAAGTGGTAGGGGAGGGACCAGGTTATATAGGAGGTTTCACAACAAAGACCAGACAATTGAAACATCAAGAGGTTACCGTTAATTAAAGAAAATCGGATATCTCAAGTTAAGGAATTTAGCTTGTTGCTATATATGGGAAGATGTGAGAGTCCAGGCTCAACAAAACCATTCCTTTGATGTGCATGTTAACCATGTAGGCCAGCGTTGGGCTTTTCTCCATCCCGAACTCCCTCAGGATTCAGAGTCAGGGTGGCCGCTGTGGCTGATGGCTTGATGGCTGAGACATCCTTTGTTTATTGATAGAGCAGGCAACATCGTTCATGCACACAGCAGGAACACTGTCACGGAATTGTGAAGTCCTTCTCCTTTCCCTCACCCTGCCATCCTCCCCTCCTCGCCTTGGTATATGGCTTTAGGTCCAGGGAGGGCTCAGGTTGAGAGGGGAGACAGGTGATAAACGCCCCTTTTCTCTTTGTGTTAGTCTGGTGAGATGCAAAGCCCCCTTGACTCTGACAGGTCCTGGCCATTTGTACAGGCAGAGAGATGACGATGAGATATTGGGACTTTTGTGTTTAGCCTTGTTCGAGCTGCCAGATGAGGCGAAAGGAGCAGTTGTTTCAACATCATCATTACCTCTAAAATGTCACAGTCCAGGGAACTCCCTGGTGTTCCAGTGGCCAAGGCTCGGGCTGGCACTACTGTGTTCTCGGGTTCAATCCCTGGCTGGGGAACTAAAGATCCCACAAGCCACGCAGCCAGAAGGAAAGAAAAACAAAACATACCCCGCAAATCATTGTGGTCAAATCTCATTACACCTCAGTGTACCACCATAGAACTCCAGGATATTCAGAGGCCCCCAAAGCCCATGGAATATAGCAGTGTTTGGATTTCCCACAGTTGTCTAATCTTCCTTCCCCTCTCTAAGGTGGCTCAGACGGTAAAGCGTCTGTCTACAATGCATGAGACCTAGGTTCGATCCCTGGGTCGGGAAGATCCCCTGGAGAAGGAGATGGCAACCCACTCCAGTACTCTTGCCTGGAAAATCCCATGGACAGAGGAGCCTGGTAGGCTACAGTCCATGGGGTCACAAAGAGTTGGACACGATTGAGCGACTTCACTTTTACTTTCATAAAAATATTAAAAAAATAAAACAGGCTCATAATTCAGTTCATTTCAGTTGCACAGTTGTGTCTAACTCTTTGCAACCCCATGAATCACAGCATGCCAGGCCTCCCTGTCCATCACCAACTCTTGGAGTTTACCCAAACTCATGTCCATTGAGTCGGTGATGCCATCCAACCATCTCATCCTCTGTCGTCCCCTTCTCCTCCTGTCTTCAATCTTTCCCAGCATCAGGGTCTTTTCCAATGAGTCAGTTCTTTGCATCAGGTGGCCAAAGTATTGGAGTTTCAGCTTCAACATCAGTCCTTCCAATGAACACTCAGGACTGATCTCCTTTAGGATGGACTGGTTGGATCTCCTTGCTGTCCAAGGGACTCTCAAGAGTCTTTTCCAATACTACAGTTCAAAAGCATCAATTCTTCAGCACTCAGCTTTCCTTATAGTCCAACTCTCACATCCATATATGACTACTGGAAAAATGATAGCCTTGACTAGACGGACCTTTGTTGGCAAAGTGATATCTCTGCTTTTGAATATGCTGTCTAGGTCGTCATAACTTTTCTTGCAAGGAGTAAACGTCTTTTAATTTCATGGCTGCAGTCACCATCTGCAGTGATTTTGGAGCACAAAACAATAAAGTCTGACACTGTTTCCTGTGTTTCCCCATCTATTTCCCATGAAGTGATGGGACCAGATGCCATGATCTTAGTTTTCTGAATGTTGAGCTTTAAGCCAACTTTTTCACTCTCCTCTTTCATTTTTATCAAGAGGCTCTTTAGTTCTTCTTTGCTTTCTGCCATAAGGGTGGTGTCATCTGCATATCTGAGGTTATTGATATTTCTCCCGGCAGTCTTGATTCCAGCTTATGCTTCATCCAGCCCAGTGTTTCTCATGATGTACTCTGCATATAAGTTAAATAAGCAGGGTGACAATATACAGCCTTGACATACTCCTTTTCCTATTTGGAACCAGTCTGGCTTTCAGTCTTATTCTTAGAGTAGCCTTAACACTTCTCCATCCATACAGCACAGATGATAAAACATCTATGTTAATGGTAAAAAAGATTCTCCACAGTGAGTGACACCAGAGAGGTTCTCAGAGTTTCATAGAGAAGAGAAAGGAGGGGCATAGAGGTGACCATGAGGAGAAGAGGGAGAGTCAAAGGGGAGAAAGCAATCTAGCCAGTAATCAATTCCCTATGTGCTCTCCAGAGTCTGGAACACCCAGAGAGGTTCATGGAGTTACATAGATAAGAGAAGAGGGAGGAAGGAGATAGAGGTGACCAGGAGGAGAAGAGGGGTAGTCAAAAGGAGAGAGACAGGTCTAGCCAGTACTCAGTCCCTTAAGTCTTCTCAACAGCCCAGAACACCCAGAGAGATTCACAGAGTTAAGTAGAGAAGAGAAGGGGGGAGGGAGGAGATAGAAGTGACCTGGGGAAGAAAAGGGAAAGTCAAAAGGGGAGAGAGCAATCAAGCCAGTAATCACACCCGTATGTGAAAGTAGATACTGAAGATGAGATTCTTAAAGGTGCAAAATTGATAACAAATACCAAAAAGCAAAGATTAAAAATCTAGAGTAGAGGTTAGACTCTCAAAAATATGATGTTATAAATATAAAACAAAATCAACCAGGAAAATTATAAAAAATATATATATGAAATTTGCTTTAAAAATAGGGTCTTTTTTGGCAATGTAATAGTAGGTTATAAAAATGAAAGTTAAAGGAGTAATATAAAGCACTTAAAAATAAAAAAAATTTAAAAATGGTAATAGTAAAAATGAATTTCTCTAGGAATTTCTCTGGAGCTGTTGAGGGCAGTGTGGGGTCAGTTCAGTTTCAGATAGTTCCTTGTTCCAGCTTGTACCTCTTCTCAGGAATATAGGCCCCTTCCAATGCTTAGTCAGTGTTAACTACAGAGTTTTAATCTGCTGCACCTGTCGCTTCCAGAGCGGTCCCCTCTTTTTATTTTGGCTTCCTCTGTTTGCAAGTCTCTTCAGTGTCTAATTTCCACCCTGGCACAAGGGGGTGAAGGTGGTCACTTATTTAGGCTCATTTGTTCAGTCGTGCTGTGGGGAGGGAGGAACACTGCAAACAAATATCACTGGTGTGTGTGGGGAATGCTTGCAGGGCCTGGGCTACACTGGGTTTGCCCCAGCTCATGGCGCATGTGCTTTCCCAGTCTATACTGCTCAGGCTCCATGTTGCTCTGCAGGGAACTGTCCAAAGTGGGCTCCAAGTTTCATGCACTTCCCCAGTCTAAGCTGCTCAGGTTCAGGTTCTCAGGTGCTCCACAAGGGCACAGACTCAGTTGGGCATGCGTTTTGTGCCTTTCCCAGGTCGGAGCAGCTCAGGTGAACAGTTGCTTGGCAAGTGCACTGTCCCAGGTGGGCTGTGGTCTTTATCTCCACCCCGGTCCCGGGAACTGGGTTTCCTGGGTGCACTATGAGAGCACCATCTCAGGTGTGCTGTATGTCTCCTCTGGGGAGCTGATCTCAGGCTGCGACCCTCCTGGCAGATGTCAACCATCTAGGATCCCAGGAAGACATGGTTAGCGACTGGGAGCCTGCTCACAGTTTGTTGGAGGATGCCGGTCTCTGGGGCCGAGATTGCCCCTTGCCTTCCATATCCGACTGTAGCATGCCTGCCTCCTCCTCCGGTGGGGTGTGGGAGGGGCCTGTATGCAGCAGGCTAGCTTTCCTTTGGTATTTGCTTAATCCTTTGTTCTGTGAGCAGGCCAGGATGCGTGTTAGGTTAGAGCCTTTCATGGGAAAGTTCTCTCTTTTTTTTTCCTCTCTGGCTCTCCCACAGTTTGGGTTGCTGTTAGCTCCCTCAGATTGTCCTCAGGGCATTTAGGCCTGGCCCTTACCCTAAGCATGCAGCCCGTGCCTTCCTGTCTAGCCCCTGCTTGCTGGTGGCCGACCCGAGCATCTGGGCTATTTCTCCGCTGGGAGTTGTGGTTAGGTTAGGCACGTCCTGTGTGTGTGTGTGTGTGTGTGTGTGTGTGTGTTTAATTTCTCCCGGTTATGTTGCCCTCTAAGATTCTAAAACTCCCCACAGACCTGCTGGTGAGAGGATTTCTTGCTGTTTGGAAACTTCTCCTCCTTCACGACTCCCTCCCCAGGATGGGTCTCCATCCTTAATTCTTTTGCCTCTCTTTTTGTCTTTTATATTTTGTCCTACCTCCTTTCAAAGAGAATGGGCTGCCTTTCTGGGTGCCTGGTGTACTCTGCCAGCATTCAGAAGTTGTTTTGTGGAAGTTGTTAAGCATTCAAATGATCTTTTGATGAATTTGTGGGGGAGAAAGGGGTCTCCCCATTCTATTCCTCCACCATCTTGGGACAGCCCCCTGGAAGTGCATCTTATCCCCAGGCTTAGGGCATGTAAGTAGCTACACATGGCTAGACATACACATGGCTGTAGCATCTGAATTGTAAGGAGGTACCAGGTTTAAAAGCCCAATTTCCTGTGTGTGTTTATGAGGGTGTGTGTGTGTGTGTGTGTGTGTGTGTGTGTGTGTGTGTGTGATACACATGACAGGTGTTGATCTGCTGGTTTGTGTAAACTCTTCGCAAACACAGTCTAACTCCTGAGGAACTAATTGGGAAGTTCCCAGGGTAGAAGAAGATCCACCACAAACCGCAGCTTTGCAGTAGTAGGTAGAAGGTTCGCTTGTTTTCTCTTGGCAGTAATTGCTTCCTTGCCTGAAGAAGGTGTAGGGGAGACAGCGGCGCTCGCCAGGAGCTCTGGGCCCATGGTTTCTAAGTGGTCTCAGGCAGAGCCTGAGGCTTCCAGCCAAGTAGCTGGTTGTCACTGAAAGCCAAACATTTAGTTTTGAGTTCAGCTCCCATTTGGAATTCATTTCCCAGACCTCGAAGTATGAGATGAAGCAGTTGTTATTTATTTATTTTCCTTTATTCTTAGGCTTGTTTGCTTTCTGGCAAGGAGTCAAGGTTGTTTCTGTGAAGGCTGGAGTCCTTAGGTATTTGTAAGATGAGGAAAATGCCACGGATGGTGTGTGAAGGCGATGTACAGAAATTGGACAGGAGGGAATTGAGCCAACTCTGCCTGAATTATGTTGGTTTTCTCCTGCCTTAGAAAATCGGAAAGTGAGAAGCATTGTGGTCCGTCATTGTAACACCCACATCCCTCCCTTTTTCCTTCCCTCCCTCCTTTTCCCCTCTCCCTCTCTCCCTTCCTTCCTCCTTCTTTCCTTCCTTCCATATTAAAAAACTGAATTGAGCATCTATTATGAGCTAAGTAATACCATGGTAATTTAAACACAGTTCCTAGCTTCTAGAAACTCATGATTGAGTAGGCAAGACAGACAATAAACAGGACACTGCAATCTTGGCAAGTACTTATTACACCAGAAATCTACACAGACAGTCCAGGGTGCACAGTAAAGCGGGCTGTTACCTCTGTCTGGCACAGGGGGTTAGGGGATCAGGAAAGTCTTCTTAGAGCAATGTTTCCCGCTGAATCCTGAAGAGTCAGAAGGAGGGGCAGGGTGATGAAGAACCAAGCCATGTGATGGGTCATCATTATGGAAGTGGACAGAAAGGGGTGAATTAAAGGTGTACTATGGAGAAGACATTAACAAGTGGTTATGAAAGGCAGGAAGGGGTGAATGAATGGCAGTGCCACTTACGGATGCCTCTGCTGAGATACAGCCAGGCTGTCAGCCCAGCGTGGAGCCGGGTGGGCAGGGCCTGTGTCAGGGTCAAGTGGCTTGGCTCTCGTCACAGTAGTCATAAAGACTCATCCAGTTACTTTATGGCAAGTCTAGTGACAACTGCTTTGATTATATTCTTTCATTGTACCTGCAATGTGGCTCTGTGTTATGAGAGATTATTTCTAGGTGATACCCAGCTGAAGAATTGAGGAACACTGAATTGCACAGAGAGCTCCCTTTAATTCTTTCCCAGCTTTCTGATGATTGCAAGGAGAAAGCCTTAGTTTGAAGTTGCTGTGTTTTTAACTCTGCTCTCATACATGCTAATCTTCATTTTTAACAAAGAGAAGGCAGTCTCAGGCACAGAACCTTCAGCAGAAATAGTATTTAGCCAAAATTTAACAAAATTTTATTTGTTATTAACTGAGAAACATTTTTCAGTACAATTTTTATTTGTATTAATCTTATGGTTAGTATCAGTTTATGGTGATACTGGTTTTCTATGTATGGTAGCAATTCATTGTTTCCTGTTATAGTGCATTAAGTGAAAACATAGATTAAGTTAAAGAAAAATGTTACTTAATTTGTATTTCAGATTTTATGCAGATATGGCAAAGATCAGAAAGGAATATGTCGATGACTAAAGTTTGTATATTTTCACTCCTTGCCCTAACTCTATCAGGAAAATGCTATTTTAATCTCAATTTAGTTATTACAATATTGAGATTTAAAGAGGTTAAATGATTTGGTCAGGGTCAATCCGCTAGCAAGTGAGAGATGAGGATTGAACCTGAGTCCATCTGACTCCAAATCCCATGTTTCTAACCTTGAGGACATAGACAGACCTCTACTGACCAGATATCTGGCAGCACGTAAAAGGAGGGTTCTAGAATGTTAGACCTGGAATGATCTTGGCAATCCATTTGTCCATTTTTATCATACTATTTTTTTTTAACCACCAGCTCCTCTTTTATTGTATATTTTTAAAAGAACAAGATTGTTTAGTGAGTTATAATAAACATATTCTCCTCAGTTCAGTTCAGTTCAGTTGCTCAGTCGTGTCCGACTCTTTGCGACCCCATGAATCGCAGCACCCAGGCCTCCCTGTCCGTCACCATCTCCTGGAGTTCACTCAGACTCACGTCCATCGAGTCAGTGATGCCATCCAGCCATCTCATCTTTGGTCGTCCCCTTCTCCTCCTGCCCCCAATCCCTCCCAGCATCAGAGTCTTTTCCAATGAGTCAACTCTTCACATGAGGTGGCCAAAGTAATGGAGCTTAAGCTTCAGCATCATTCCTTCCAAAGAAATCCCAGGGTTGATCTCCTTCAGAATGGACTGGTTGGATCTCCTTGCAGTCCAAGGGACTCTCAAGAGTCTTCTCCAACACCACAGTTCAAAAGCATCAGTTCTTCAGCGCTCAGCCTTCTTCACAGTCCAACTCTCACATCCATACATGACCACTGGAAAAACCATAGCCTTGACTAGATGGACCTTAGTCAGCCAAGTAATGTCTCTGCTTTTGAATATGCTATCTAGGATGGTCATGACTTTTCTTCCAAGGAGTAAGCATCTTTTAATTTCATGTCTGCAGTCACCATCTGCAGTGATTCTCCTAGTTATTATAAATCAAATAAAGAAGGGGCATTGTCCACTGAAACTCTGGATTAGCCTGAAAGAACCAGTATTGCCTTGGGGTCTTATAAAGTCTATTGAGAATAATTTGTGAATGTCTACTGGCATCTTTGTGGATTCTTGGATGTCTGAGGTTCCTGGGTTGAGAACAACCTATCTTGATCACCTCCCTATTTATTGAGACACAGAGAAAGGGACATGTTTTGTCACGTGTGAGTAAGCAACAGGGCCCAAAATGGAGTCCAAATACAGTCCTCCTTCATCTTGAGAAGGTGTCCTTTCCTTCTGCCAAACTGTTCACCTGAGCTCCATTCCCCTAAAAGCACTGGCCCACGGACTTGGCTTCCGACCACTCCTGACCCTTGGCTGCGACCTACCGTATAGCACAGGGAACTGTATTCAGTGTCTTGTAATAATCCATAATGGAAAAGAATCTGAAAAAGAATAGATATGTATGTTTAACTGAATCACTTCAATATGCACCTGAAACATTGTAAACCAACTATACTTCAATAAAAATTAAAAAAAAAATCAGATTTGGAAAAGAAACAAAAAAATACCCTAATTGAATTCTCTAATTCAAACTTTCTGTATGTCAGTTAGCTTAAAATAAATGAAATGGATAGAAAAGCTATAATAGAGTCACAGGTGCCGTGAAACACATTTCAAGGTAATACCAAATATATTTATTACACAGTTCAGCTTTCACTTTGCCAACTTAACATGAATAAAACTGTCACTTTTTGAGAAGGAACTTTGAAAACACCTCAGTATTGCAATGCCTTCTCAACCACCGGCCCTGCCTCTAAACTCTTTCTCTTTATTTCCATTCTCTTTGCTACACCTTAAGCAAAACTCTGGTGCTGTCTCTTCTTGGCTGGATATTCAAAACCTTTCACAAATGGGCCAGACAACCATCTTGGTGTTCCCTGGCTTGAAGTCGTTGCTCAGCTATGCTGGGTAGTTCACCCTGAACTTGCCACCTAGTTTCACGCCTTTCTGCCTAGCTGGTTTTTTTGCATCTCCCCGGAGGATCTTCCCTTCACATATTTTCTTATTCTATTTTTCCATCCTTCACAGCCCTACTGAATGGCTCCATCTCAACTGTATCTTCCTAGATCTCATCATTTAGGGGAAGTCTCCCATATTTCTAGATTTATCTATATTTTATTTAAAATTTCTCATTAATTTCTTCTGTGTTAAAAAATTCAAAGGTTTTTTATAGTCAAAAGAAAATTAAAAATGACCCATAATTTTCTAAGCCTGATAATATTTTTTAATATAAAAAGTCATGCATGCATTTTGTTGGAAAAATCTGACAGTACAGAAAGGAACAAAAGAAAAACACGAAAGCTTCCTCACTACTCCATCCCCCTTTACCTTTTTTTTCTTTTTCAACTAAAGTACAATTGATTAACAATGTTGTATTAGTATTAGGTGTACAGCAGAGAGATTTATATATATATGTACATAATAATCTTTTTCATATTTTTTCCTTTATAGGTTATTACAAGATATTGAATAGAGTTTCCTGTGCTATATAGTAGGTCCTTGTTGGTTATCTATTTTATATATGGTGCTGTATATATGTTAATACTATACTCCTAATTTATCTCCCCTCTTCCCCTTTGGTAACCATAAGTTTGTTTTCTATATCTGTGGGTCTATTTGTATTTTGTATATAAGTTCATTTGAATCATTAAAAAAAAATCCACATATAAATGATATCATATGATATTTGTCTTTCTCTGTCTGGCTTACTTTGTGTGATAATCTCTAGGTCCTCCATCTTTAACTTTAGCAGTTAACAGTCAGCTCTGTGTGATTGTGCTCATCTACCCCCCTAGACTATCTAAACTCCTGGAGGACTGCTACCGTAGCCTTGTATCTAGTGCTGTACATTGTATACAGTGAGCATACAGTTGGTTGTGGTGATCACACAACCAATTCTAAGTTGTTTCACTTAGACAGACTATACAATGTATATTTTATAGATCTGATCTGAAATACATAGATGGCCAGATATTTCTCTAGAAAAGATGATTGCATTTGGGATCAGTAGATAATTGCAGTTTAGGGTTTGCAAACATGGAGAACCATATGCAAGTGCCTGCACGGCAAGGGAAGGAGAATGCTTTTATAGTGGGAAAAGGAAAGTGGGAGGGCTGTAGTACACAGAGTTCATGGTTTTTCACTGGCTGAGTCCTTGCCAGGAAAGGGATCTTTCTTCTTCCTGCTCAGTTCAGTTCATCGCTCAGCTGTGTCTGACTCTTTGCGACCCCATGGACTGCAGCACGCCAGGCTTCCCTGTCCATCACCAACTCCTGGAGCGTACTCAAACTCATGTCCATTGAGTCAGTGATGCCATCTTATCCTCTGTTGTCCCCTCTCCTCCCGCCTTCAATCTTTCCCAGCATCAGGGTCTTGGGCTCTGCTATATCACAGGGCATGAGAGCACCTCCTTCTTGTCTCCCATGTCTATCTCATGGAGGTTTCTGTTTAACTTTTTACAGTTGACATCAAACACAATAGAAAAAGTCCACCTTCAGGGTAGCCTGGAAATGAATGACTGCCCTCCAAGAGGAGAGGCACTGGAAAAGAGAGTTTCTAGTCCAGTATTTTACAGATGCAAGGAATAGATTCTCAGTTTTCCTCATCTTTTATTGAAAGGCTGAATATCTCTAGGATCCCAGGAGAGCTACAACTTGAGTCTTAGGAAAGGCAGGAGGCCCCTTTCTCATCTCGCTGTCTTCCTCATGGGGTCTATGGTTCTTTCTATATCTTTTCCAATGTCCTATCTTTTCTGAAAAAGCTTCTTTCCTTTGCTTACTTACTCATCTGGTCTTGAGCCCCAAATGGCCATTCCTGGCTTGACTCTGCAAAACCCTCCAGCTTGGTAGACCACAGTTAACTGACAACAGTGTCTAGGCTACTCGGTTCCCAGTTTTCAGGGGAGCAGCCTGATTGGCCCAGCTCTTCTCTTCTTGCCAGACTGATGTTACAGGATGTCCATGGGTGGCTGTGCTTATGTCAGGCTTCCACCCCTGGACCAATCACATGTGACTAGGGATTGAGATCATGTGGTAGGGGAACCCAGTCCAGCTGCCTCCGCAGGGCTCTGGCAGAGAACAGATTCCCTAAGGGGAAGACGTAGGTAGACTAAGGGAAGAAATTCGAGACTGAATCAAGTAATGAGCAATTAAGTACCTGGGAGATATTTAAAGAAATTAAGATCTAGGGAGGACTTGAAAGCCTCCTTTAATTGTGTGAGTTATTCCATGGATGAAAAGATCTATTCTTTTCCTGCTTGATTTCATAGAGTATAGCCAGAACCAATAAGTGGGAATCGAAGTGAGGTGCTGAGCATATTAGGAAAAACAAACTCTAATAGTAGTCTGTAGACTCTAATAGTAGAGTCTAATAGTGGTCTCTAATTAAGCTACCTCTTGAGGTCACGAGTTTCCTCTGTGGGAAGTGTTTGAATAGCACTTGGATGAGTTCTTTTGATGGGGCCTTGGTGCATTTGGAAAGGTCTGGATCAGACAACCTTGAAAAGTTTTTTCCAACGTTTACGATTCCAAGGACTTACTTTTAAGGGTTTCTTCTTAACCACATTCACAAAACATCTCGGCAAACACATGTGCACCTCTGAGTTCAACACCTGGCGTGTGGCATTCACACCACTGAGGAGCACTTTCTGATTTGTGTCTCCCAATTTGACTGCAGTTTTATCGGAGGCTACTTAGCCATCTGGCTGCTGCTGCCTCCTGTCTCCTGGAGTGCTCATAGCTTTCAGCAAGGCTTGGTCGTCTCAGGCTCATTTCATTTTCTAAACAGCTAAGCAATTATAATACAGGAAGCGAGAGAGAGGCTGACAACAAAGCCGCCCTATTTGTAGTGAGAGCTGGGAAAAAAGCTTGACTGCCTGGAAAGGATCTACTAGTGATTTTGAATCACCGAACTCATTGCTAACTAACATTGTAATTAGAATTAAACCATGAAAGCCAAGATTTAGGAGACCATCTGGTCTGCTGTTTGGAGAGGGGGAAAGAACATTCCAACCTTGGAGAATGGAGTTGCTGGGGCTCCTGCACATGACCTTGTACTTTACTTGACTTCTTTCTATTTCAATCTCCTCTGTGATGGATGGCAAATGCTGCGCTGAGAAAACACAGATGTTTTCCAAGACCTTGACAGAATGGGCTCCCTCCGTTCTCTGGCTGGGATCCAGTAGCACCAGATCTGTGGACATTTACTGGGGGCCTGTTACCTGCAGGAGACTGGGTTAGTTCCTGTAGTTTAAAAGCATATAGCATCTTCCCTTCAGGAGACTAGAATCTAACTGGAGGGAAAAATATAAATTCCTGAACAGTTGAATGACAAGTACAAAAAAGTCAAAGTAGAGGGACCCTGGTGATGATGAGAGTTTTGAAGGATGGAGGGATATGGCTCACAGTGACCCATGGATGCTTATTCTAGAGGTGTTAGCTGGGGCTTGTGGACTTGATTAGGTGAAAGGGGCATTCAAGGTAATTGGAGCCATTATGAACAGGGCAAGATGCTGGAAGGCCAAGGCTCATTCAGAGGGCCACGAGTACATCAGTTTGAGAAGAGCACTCACACAGGGTGTTGGGTTTAGCATTCTTTGCTAGCAGACAGGGAGCTAAATGATTCTGTTTTATATGCTCTGCATGCGGATCCAGCACTCTTTTTGTAAACTTTGAAAGCAGTGTTTCAAAGACAGTTCTGTTCTGTGTTACTGCCTTTAACCTTGAGTTATAAACTTGCATCATTTATGCTAATTTCCCTGACATTACCGTTCCTGAGCCTTTTCTCTCGAGCCAAGAAGGTGCCTCTCTCTTATATCCACCTGTGGGGCCTAGCTTTGACCTTGGAAATTATAAGGAAAAAGGTATCACCTCTTTCCTATACCCTGGTCATTTTGATATTTGAAGTCAGCTATTATACCTCCCCTGAATTTTATCTCTTCTGAGTTAATCACTTCTAATTTCCTTCTTCATCCCTCAGAATATGGCCCTCACCATTCTGGGTACCCATATTTGACACAAGCTACTGTATGTACCAGTTTTTTGCAGTTTTATACCTTGTATTAAGATAATTGGAGGTAGGGATGACCTACATCTTTGATAACAGCCTTCAATAAATGCAGTCACTTCTCTTGGGAGGATCTCTTAGGCTGTTGGAATTCTGTGAGCTGTAACCTTCTCTGGGGATACTAAAGCATCTCTCCCAGAGATACATCTGTGTCAAAGAAAGCCTTGAAGAAATAGCTCCCTATTTCCTGTACCTTTCTTTTTTCTCTGTCCGTCTATATACTGTAGAAAGGACACACTTGCAAAGAGAGCACACATTTCTATTCAGTTTGCAATGCATGAAGCCTCATGGAACATTTACTTTCTAGGTAATCTTCACTTTTTAACTGGCATATGTTTATGAAATTATTCAGGCAATTAGATCATTTGTTCATTTGCTCATTCACTGAGTACCATCCATAACAGACGCGTGCTACAGATGTGAATTCAGAGTTGAGTCTGTGTCCTCAAGGAGATTGCAGGTGAATGGGGATAGATTCTAAGGTGAGTGGATACAGTTCAGAGGGATCAATGCTAAAATGGGTAAAGCAGGGACACAAAGCAAGGAGTCACGAAGTGGGCAGTGCTGGGGAAGGTGGAGGGAACTTTATGATCAGAGACCATAGTGACTGGATCATGTGCTTCTTGAGATCCCCCAGGTTCCCCAAACTGGGAATTTGGGACAGTGCTTTGTTCATCTGTTTTGGCCTCTGCTCCTAGCATAGTACTTGGCATTATAAATGCCCGATAAATATTTATGGAATAAGCTGAATGAGCTGCCATCGTTCGTCAGAGTCAGAGCAGCTCTTCTCTGAAGTTGCATTCAGTAAGCAAAAGGTTGAAGAGAAAGAACCCAAAGAGAATGCCCAGAGTTGCTTGGATTTTTTGCCAAGAGCATACAGAGAGAGCCCACCAAGTTGAGTTACTCAGCATGAAAAATGCCATCTCTCCCAATAGCTCCATGTTTCAACTTGAGCTCTTTCCCCTCTGCTGGGAACTCCTGCTGGGGTTCTGGGGACCATCTGTTTCCCAGCATTTGGTCTTGGGGAAAGGAGAGTGGATGTTCCCATTTCTGTGAAATTCTTCCATTGTCTCTCCCCATGGTAGGTTCTCCTCCTACATTCCAAGGCCTCAAACTCTCACTTCACTGGGTGGTGACAACAGTTAATATGCCCATCAAAAGGCTCAGGCTCCACCTACTTGATGAATTATCAACTCTTTGTGGTATTTGCAAATTACACAACCATTAGGCAAATGCCCTTCACCCTACAGAGCCTGCATCTTGTGCTCCAAAAATAATTATTCAGGATACTTATTGAAATGTTTTCGAACTTTACATTATTCCATTAATTCTTCTTTGAGATAGTTAGGGAAGGTGTCCTCGCTCCAATTTATACAGAAGAGCCTATGAAGAGCTGAGTTATCTTAAGATGAAACTGTTGTTAAGAGTGGAAACTCAAACTCAGGGCTTCAGTTGATACAATTAAAAAAATATTCTCTTGATTGTGAAAGTTAGATAGGTTCCCTGTAGAAAGTCTGGATGAAAGAAGAAAAGTGAAATCATGACACAGAGATAATTGCTGTTAACAGCTTGAATTTTCTTTGACTCCTTTTTATTTCTTACCCAGATAAGTTGCAATTACTTGCATATATATACATTTTTATTGATACTGAAATCCTAGTATACCTGCCATTTTATAGCCTTTTTATTGAGATAGAATTGACATATAACATTAATTTCAGATATGCAACATAATGATTCAACATATGAATGTATTGTGAAATGGTCACCACGATAAGTCTAGTTAGCATCCATCACCATTTTTAGTTATAATTTTTTGCCTTGAGATGAGATCTTTTAAGATCTACTCTCTTAGGAAATTTCAAATATTCCATTCAATGTTATTAACAATAGTCACCATGGTGTACATATATATCCAGGACTTACTGATTTTATTTTGACCACCTTCACCAATTTAGCTCATTCCCCACCCCCACCTCTGGCCACCACCAGGATGTTCTCTGTATCTGAATTTACATTTATTTACTTGTGGTTTATTAAAATTTTTTTTTGTATATTGCATGTAAGTGAGATCTTATGGTGTTTGTCTTTTTCTGACTTATTTTACTGTAACCTGCCTTTACTGATTATAATATCATTCATTTATTCAACATGAATTTATGGACATTTCCTACATGCCAGGTGTGGACTAAGTCCTATAGTCAGATAGGGAGACTGGCATTCAACAATCACAGGAATAAATGCAGAATCAGAAACCGTGAGAAGTGACAGGGAGGAAAGATACGATCCTGGGAGGCAAGAAACAAGAGGACCTGACAAAACTGAAGTTTGGGGAATAGCGTTCTGGGGAAGTGGCGTTTCACACAGTCATCTATGGTGATGATGTCTTTGCCAGAAAACAGAGCGGGACACAGTACAGGCAGCTTCCACTCATAGTGGCTGGAGTGGAGGCCCAGAGCCAACAAGAGCTCTCGAGAGCTGTGAGGCTGAACGAGGGCCCCATGGATCAGAGCGAGGTGAGCAAGGGGGAGGAGGCTGCTGGGCGAAGTTGCACAGGGAAGCATGCCTGCATCCCCAGGACCACACACGGGGGCCTTCATCCTAATAACCAGTGAAGGCTGTGAAGGACTTTACAGGGGAGTGACGTTTTCTGCTTCATCAAGAAAAGATCACATAGGCTAAAGTAAGGAGGATGAATGGGGGAGAGAGGAGAAGGAATTCATTTAAATATTCTGTAACACAATTTTTAAAGGCAGCATATTATTCATATACTCAGTATGCCTTATTTTAAAGAATTCATTGGTTTGGTGGTGTTTTGGTTATAATTTTCAAAGTAATGAATGTCCCTGCAGACAAGTTATTTTGCATAGCAATGATGATTGCCTTAGATGAAATCCCTAGAGGCAGAATTGCTGGCTCAGAGGGCATGCACAACCTTAAGGCCATTTTTCCATATTGCCAAGTTACCCTCTGCAAAGGCTGTGTAAATTTCAGCTCCTCCAGGCTGGGAATAAATGTACTGATTTCCATACACCCTTGCCAACTCTGACTATAATTTTTTTTTTTTTAAGTCTGTGTCTTGATAGGCTAGAAGCAACATCTCATGTTTTAATTTCTATTTCTTTGATTACCAGCATGGGAGAACATTTTTCATAAGCATATGGGTTGTGTATAGTTCTCCTGGAATTGCTCCTGATCCCATATATTTATATCTCTGGATCAGAGCTCCTTCCAGCATATCTCACACCTCTTTAAGATGTGTTACAGAAATTTCACAAGATTTCCTGGGCAGGCCAACTCTAGTTCCAGGAAGACGATCTTCAAGATTCAAAGGTGCTGATGGACAAAAGTGACCATCCTGTGAGTCGGGGACCCAGGCATTTTTATCACAGAGATGCATACAAAAAAAAGTGAAAAATAAATAAATTAAAGAGATCTTAGTGATAGAAATGCTCTTCCTTCTGCTGATGTATAAGATAACTGTGGGCTTTAAACATTTAACTGTTTAGTTGATGCTATAATATGAGCCAGGATGCAGTTTAAAAATTTCTAGTGCTGCAATAAAAATTTAAAAGGAACTGGTAAAATTAATTTGAATAACATTTTGTTTAATCCAATATATTTAAAGTATGTTTTTTATTTGGGGCTTCCCTGGTGGCTCAGTGGTAAAGAACCCATCTACCAATGCAGGAGATGTGGGTTTGATCCCTGGGTTGGAAAGATCCCCGGGAGAAGTAAATGGCAACCCACTCAAGTATTCTTGCCTGGGGATTCCCATAGACAGAGAAGCCTGGCGGGGTACAGTCCATGGGGGTCACAAAAGAGTCGGATGTGACCTTTAATCCAATATATTTAAAACACATCGACGGGTAATCATTATAGAAATTGTGAAGGGCTATTTTATATTCTTTTTTCATACTATGCCTTTGAATTTCAGTGTGTGTGTTGCATTTATGGCACATCTAAGGCTGGGCTAGTATATTTCAAGGTCCCCAGTCATGTGTGGTCAGTGGCTTCCATATTGGACAGCATAAGTCTGGATGGTAACCAGACGGCTTCCAGTAAGAATCACTGCTTTGCAGGATTCAAGAGCTGGAGAGGAGTGTCATGTGTAGTGAGCCAGTGTTCACTAAGGATGCAGAAGGGAGGAGTTCCTTTATCAGGGTCTTGTGGTTGAGGAGTGGTGTGGTGAGGAATTGGACACAGGTTCCTCCTGTACAGCTCCCAGCATAGCTCATTCCACTTCTGGACTATGGTGAGGTCATGAGGCGCAGGCCACTTAAACTCTGCTTAGGTGGTAAAGGCTGTATCCTGGTTATGATTTTTTGCCATACATGACACAGTGGATACATTTATTAAAAAATAAAGTTTTGACCCCAGAAAACAGAGGAGGGATGAGCATAGCAGAGAGGAGATTTTCTTGGGAAAAATGTTCTACTGTGTTCATCTGAGCCCTTGAGTGTTGGTCTTAAGGATGTTTCTGCTCTTGCAGATGAATGGATTCTGGTTCACCTTTAGTGACGCTTTAGGGATGCAGTGAATGGCCAGAAGGTGGTGCCAGAGACAGTTGGTAACCGTGGAAAGTGCTGATGGTCCAAGGCCCAGCTGCGACCGCTGACTGCAGATCAGCGTTTGGGGCTCAGTTGCTGATTTGATGGGAAACTGGATGTGGAAATTTACTTCATCCTTTTTATATGGAAAATGGGTGACTGAAAAATTCATTCTTATTGTCTAAAATTAGCAGAACTATACTTTTCATAAATACTTTTATACTTTTAGCAAATATTTATCAAGTCAGTTCTAGACCTGGCCAGGAAAAACAGAAAAAATCTGCAAGGAGATAATTCCAAAGGCTTGATAGAAAAAAGACTATAAAGTATCTCACGGATACATTTTATATTGATTACATGTTGATATGATAACACATACAGTGAACAATATTAAGAGAATTGAAACAAAAGGTAGAGAAGTACTGCAAGGAGATCAAACCAGTAACTCCTAAAGGAAATCAACTGATAACTTACCATGAACAAGGATTCATGATCTCCAAAGAAGAATATTTAGCTTTGGGACCAGGGACCAGGCTTGATCACTCAAGAGCTTTTGTGTAGCAGAGTTTTAAAAGTATGAACAGGTCTGACATAGACATCAGAAGGGGGACAGAGAGTGCCCCCTTGCTAGTCTAAGCAATGGAGTTATATACTTCTTAAATTGGTTATTAAAATAAGTCAAAAGAATGTCTCAAGGTTGTAAAGACCTTACTAGACCCACTCCCATAACTTACAATTTAAGATAACAGGATTAGTCAGAAGCTTTTCTAGAAGGAGAAACTGTCCTAAAGCAGGATACATTGTTGTTATATAATCCTCAGTACAGAATTTAAACAGAGTTATTTGTTGTATAATCAGTTCAGTTCAGTCGCTCAGTCAACTTTTTCACTCTTCTCTTTCACTTTCATCAAGAGGCTTTTTAGTTCCTCTTCAGTTCAGTCACTCAGTCGTGCCCGACTCTTTGCGACCCCATGAATCCCAGCATGCCAGGCCTCCCTGTCCATCACCAACTCCTGGAGTTCACTCAAACTCAGGTCCATCGAGTCAGTGATGCCATCCAACCATCTCATCCTCTGTCGTCCCCTTCTCCTCCTGCCCCCAATCCCTCCCAGCATCAGAGTCTTTTCCAGTGAGTCAACTCTTCGCATGAGGTGGCCAAAGTATTAGAGTTTCAGCTGTAGCATCAGTCCTTCCAATGAACACCCAGGACGGATCTCCTTTAGAATGGACTGGTTGGATCTCCTTGCAGTCCAAGGGACTCCCAAGAGTCTTCTCCAACACCACACTTCAAAAGCATCAATTTTTCAGTGCTCAGCTGTCTTCACAGTCCAACTCTCACATCCATACATGACCACTGGAAAAACCATAGCCTTGACTAGATGGACCTTTGTTGGCAAAGTAATGTCTCTGCTTTTGAATATGCTTTCTAGGTTGGTCATAACTTTCCTTCCAAGGAGTAAGCGTCTTTTAATTTCATGGCTGCAATCACCATCTGCAGTGATTTTGGAGCCCCCAAAAATAAAGTCTGACACCGTTTCTACTGTTTCCCCATCTATTTCCCATGAAGTGATGGGACCAGATGCCATGATCTTCGTTTTCTGAATGTTGAGCTTTAAGCCAACTTTTTCACTCTCCTCTTTCACTTTCATCAAGAGGCTTTTTAGTTCCTCTTCACTTTCTACCATAAGGGTAGTGTCATCTGCATATCTGAGGTAATTGATATTTCTCCCGGCAATCTTGATTCCAGCTTGTGTTTCTTCCAGCCCAGCATTTCTCATGATGTACTCTGCATAGAAGTTAAATAAGCAGGGTGACAATATACAGCCTTGACGTACTCCTTTTCCTATTTGGAACCAGTCTGTTGTTCCATGTCCAGTTCTAACTGTTGTTTTCTGACCTGCACATAGGTTTCTCAAGAGGCAGATCAGGTGGTCTGGTATTCCCATCTCTTTCAGAATTTTCCACAGTTTATTGTGATCTATACAGTCAAAGGCTTTGACATCGTCAATAAAGCAGAAATATATGTTTTTCTGGAACTCTCTTGCTTTTTCCATGATCCAGTGGATGTTGTCAATTTGATCTCTGGTTCCTCTGCCTTTTCTAAAACCAGCTTGAACATCAGGAAGCTCACGGTTCACGTATTGCTGAAGCCTGGCTTGGAGAATTTTGAGCATTACTTTACTAGCGTGTGAGATGAGTGCAATTGTGTGGTAGTTTGAGCATTCTTTTGCATTGCCTTTCTTTGGAATTGGAATGAAAACTGACCTTTTCCAGTCCTGTGGCCACTGCTGAGTTTTCCAAATGTGCTGGCATATTGAGTGCAGCACTTTCACAGCATCATCTTTCAGGATTTGAAGTAGCTCCACTGGAATTCCATCACCTCCACTAGCTTTGTTCGTAGTGATGCTTTCTAAAGCCCACTTGACTTCACATTCCAGGATATTTGGCTCTAGGTGAGTGATCACACCATCGTGATGATCTTGGTCATGAAGATCTTTTTTGTACACTTCTTCTGTGTATTCTTGCCACCTCTTCTTAATATCTTCTGCTTCTGTTAGGTCCATACCATTTCTTTATCAAGCCCATCTTTGCATGAAATATTCCCTTGGTATCTCTAATTTTCTTGAAGAGATCTCTAGTCTTTCCCATTCTGTGGTTTTCCTCTGTTTCACCAGGACTTAAAGAAAAACGTTTTATGTGACTAAGACTAAAGAATGTAGAGAAAAAAGAGGTTTGTCCTTTCCTTCTCCTTGAGAATTCCACACCCCTATCTCCTCCTTGAGACCCCCAGACCCTTTTCTCCTCCTCGGAGACTCTGGACTTCTTGTCAACCTGCCTAGGAATTGACTCTCTCACAACCTTGAATATTCACCAGAAGGATTGATGCTGAAGCTGAAGGTTCAATACTTTGGCTACCTGATGTGAAGAACTGACTCATTGGAAAAGACCCTGATGTTGGGAAAGATTGAGGGCAGGAGGAGAAGGGAGCAGCGGAGGTTGCGATGGTTGGATGGCATCACCAACTCAATGGACATGAATTTGAACAAACTCTGGGAGGTAGTGAAGGACAGGGGAGCCTGCTGGCCTAAGTCCATGGGGTTGCAAAGAGTCTGATACAACTTAGTGACTGAACAGCAACAGAGAAGTGCTTTGCAGAATGAAGGATTCGAAGTAAGAATAATAATTTTTTCCCCTGAGACTGACCAGAGTAGGGACAGAACTTTAGTCAGTAGTCCAGAATGCCGGGGGAGAGATTCTCAAGTTTAGTGATAGGGTCAAGAAAACTTAGATCTAAGGTGAAAGAGACCACAGATACTTTCAAATCTAACCCATACTTCCCATAGTTGTTCTAGAAACCCTTTCTCAGAATTCCTACTAGGAATGCTTGTCCCTGAAGTGTGAGAGGAGATCCTGAGTGGGTCTGCTTCACAGAAACCCAGCTTTGTAGGGTTTATTAACTCAGAGAATATCAGCAGGCAGCTCCAGGCTGAATCTGGAATACATATGTGTGTTGCGTGACTTGCCCCATGTTTTAAAAAATTTCCCAATTATTTGTTAATATGTAAAATTTGGATTTATTGCTGAAATATCCAGATTTTCGACTCGTACTAGACTTTTCGGTCAGGACACATGTCCCTCTGCTTCCTTGCTTTCAGTTTCTCTCTTGACCTTGTGGGCATCCACGTTTAGGACCTTTAACTTGACAGAGAAACAACATTTACCTCTGTTCTCTGTTTTGGCTGGATCTGAGAATTGAGGTGACATAACAAGATTAACAGGAGAAAACATACAGATGTATTCAATTCAGTTTTATATGACAAGGGAGCCCTCATAAGAAAATGAAGATGCAAAGAAGTAGCAAAACTGGAATGTTTTTGTGCTAATTTGAACAAAGAGTGGCAATTGTGGAAAAATAAACTGCGTGGAGAGGCTGAAGGAAGATAAGAATTATTTTAACAAAGTCTGTAGAGAATTCTGTCAGCAATGATTCCCTGCTGAAAAAATGCTTCTTTTCTCCTGGTACAGGGAGGGTATCTTTCACATGTGAGTTTTTATCTCCTGTTTTCAGGAAGGAAAGTGGAGATTAGAATGTCCTACTTGCACCAGCTTTTTAAAGTGCCTTAAGATCAAAATAATCCTTATGCCAAAGTGGCATATTTTAGAGTGGCATGTTCTGCCATCCTTCAAGCTGAACTGCTTCATCTCATTAAGATTTCCATGGTCTACCATGGGGAAAAAAAGAGGGTATCATTTCTTTAAATGTCTGGGATAAAAAGAAAGTATCTTTTGTTTTAACTCTTAATAGTTTTCACTCTCGGTATTATCTTATCAACATATAATCAATATGAAAGGCACCAATGAGGTATGTTATAATCTTTTTCTCCACCATCCCCCCTATTGGAGATCTTAGTAGGGATACAATATGTAGCTGGAGGATAGTGAAGTGGCAGAGACTCAGAGGAAAGAATAAACCTTCCAAAGAACAGAAATAAAATTCAGGAGATAATTTATTCTGGATAAGAGAAAAAAAAAGGGAACATCATTTCTTTAAATGTTCTGAATAAAAAGAAAAAAATTACAACCAGAATTATTGATTGGAAGCAGGAAAAGTAGAATCTACACTGTAGAAAATTTAATCAGAAATGAGACACATTTTAGAAAGTTCTTCTGAATGTATGGAAAGATGATAAGGAGGAAAGGGGAGGAGAGATCTAAAGTCAGAGCTCACAGGTTAACCTACAAATAATAATTTTTGAAGGAAGTCGTAGAGTCAACAGATTATATGCAATGATTGAAGGCATAATAGAAGAAAATCTGCCCCAAATAAAATATTCTTGGATGGAAAGTGAGTGTTTCATGGGTTTTTCAGGCAAACCTTAAATAGAACCTATGCCAAGACAAATCCTGGTAAGAAATTTGAAATTTCAGGGATGAATAGACAGTTCTACAAGCCTTCAAACACAAAATTAGAGAAAACAAAAGAAGTTACTTTAAAAGGACATAAATCAAGTTATTTCAGTTTTCTCTGTATAAATAACTAACATCAGAAGAACACAGGTAGGACCTACAGAGTTCTAAGAGAATGCAGCTAAGACCCAAGAATTTTATATCCAGAGAAGATGGTATTCTTTGACCAAGGGATCCAAAGGATGTGCAAAAATTTCAGAAAATATACCTCCGGAATAACTCCACTTATGTGCAATAACTGTTTCATGCCATAAATAGTTAAATCAGAAACTAACAGATGAGAAAATTGCAGAAATAAACAAAAATGGCAACAGCACAGCAACTAGCTAAAGAATTGGCTAAATGGCCAAAAATATGAACAAGGAGAAAAAGAATGGCCAAGTTCATTATTATCACTTATAAAAGCGATTTGAATACCCTAAAAGCTTTTGGGACAGAGGGATAACTTGTGTATCCACAACAATTTGTTCATAAAGTGACTTTTAATCACCTTAAAATGTCCAACCTAGCAGCTGCTCTGGGGTTCTAAACAAAGCATCCAAACTGAGTTCTCAATGACAGAATAATGCTAAAGGGACCCATTCTAGGACTTTCTCCTCTTGGTGATTATTTCAGAATTGACTCTTTTCTCTTATACTCCATACATTCGTATCTGCAGCACCTGTCCATCACAGAGGTACTAAATTAGCTTAAATGAAGCTGGCTCCCATCCCTTTGGCAGAATTAAGTCAGAAGACTCAAGAACAAGCAGTGGCAGTGTTACATTCTATTTAAAAATCTTTCTTGCCACCATAAAAAGTTAGTGAAGTTGCTCAGTCATGTCCGATTCTTTGTGACCCCATGGACTGTAGTCTACCAGGCTCCTCTGTCCATGGAATTTTCCAGGAAAGAGTACTGGAGTGGGTTGCCATATCTTTCTCCAGGGAATCTTCCCAACCCAGGGATCGAACCTGGGTCTCCCACATTGCAGGCAGACACTTTAGCATCAGAGCCACCAGGGAAGCCACATGAAAAGTGATAAGTGTGTAGAATAAGAGATGCACATTGTCTTCTGCTTTTACTAAGGTAAATGTTTCCACTGGGCATTGAACTATAAATTCCTACATCAGGACTTCAGCAGGAACCATACTGCACTAAACATTTCCACGATGGATGTCACCCGACTCAGTGGGTTTTTATTTTCCTTTTCACCCATGATTAACAGCGTGCTGGCTCAGCAATGCCCGCACCTGGTCTGCACTATTCTTTTGTTCGCGAGGATTGAATGAGTCCTGACACCAGCCAGTAGTTTTCCTTTAATTTTTTTCTTCTTCCTCCTTTCCTTCCCCTCCCCATTTCCTTCTCCTCTTTTTCCTTTTTAGAGAAGAACACAAATGCATCCATTTTGAACAATGTCTTAAATCAGTTTTCTTTTTGCTCATTGCAAAGTCTCAGAATCCTGGATAGTTAGATTTGAAAGAGATCTCGGAGCTGATCCACTTTAATGCCCCAGCTGGAGAAGAAATGTCCTCTAGAGTATCTAAACAGTGGTTGTGTAGCCTTTCCTTATTCTTCTGCAGGGCCAGGGGACTCACCACCTCAGGTTGGGACAAGTTCACTTCTGAGACTCTTCTCCCAGTCCTGGAGGCAGGTGACCCTAGCTTCCTTAGCAGGGTCTTCTGAATCTGAAAGGGGTGGTTTTGTCCTCCCAAGTAAAGAAGATCACCATCCCCTTTGTAGTTAAGGACACTTTCTTATTCAAAATGTATATACTTTGACAAGTATGTGGTTTGAATGCACATAGTGAGCTTCAAAAGCACTCTTTTGGTGATGCTTTCTGCTTGGATAATGACTGTATTGCAGGAAGATCTTAGCATATAAACTGAAAAATACATGATGAGACCCAAAGACAGATGGATAGGTCCATGGGTAAGACCTCTCTTTAGAGGCTTTCCCTCCCCCCAGGAGTACGGTTACTTAGTAACTTAGTATAGTTACTAAGAGTTTGGTTCTCTGGTCAGGTTACTGAGTTAAATCCCATCCCTACCCCTTAATGGTTCTGTGACTTTGGCAAGTCCCTACCACATAGACTTGTTAAGCAGATTAAGTAAGATAACGTATGTAAAATGCTTAATGTATTTCCTGGCACATATGAAGAACACCATTGTGTTAGCTGTTTTTAGTATAGCCATTACTACTACTATCAGGCTTCCCTGGTGGCTCAGGGGTAAAGAATCTGCCTGCAATGCAGGAGACCCTGGTTCAATCCCTCGGTCGGACTATCCCCTGAAGAAGGGAATGGGTACCCACTCCGGTATTCTTGCCTGGAGAATCCCAAGGACAGAGGAGCCTGGTGGGTTATAGTCCATGAGATCACAGAGTCAGATACAACTGAGCAGCTAACACTTGAATGCCTGGGGTTCTTCCACTAAGCTGTATTTTATGTGCAGACGTTCTGATTCAGTAGGTACAGACTGGGTCTCGGATGTCTGCCTCTGTAGCAAGTTTGCTGGGTGATTCTGATCCAGGTGGTTTTTAGGTCACATTTTGATAAATAGTGCATTGAAGAAATCCATTGCCTTTAGGATGTAAAAGTTTTAGGGGCTTAGGAAGCCACCAGGCAAAGTAAGGGGCTATCACTCTTATCAGTTTGTTAAGAAGTATTCATTCAGCAAAAGGCTCTGGAGAGCCTGATGTTCATGATGCCCTGCTCTCTTGCTGGTGAAATAGAGGCAAGACCACAGTTGGTACACTTAGAGAGCCCAGAGGCAGAGAAGACAAGCTCAGGATGGGTGCCACTGGTGATATATAAGAAAATTTTAGGTAATATGTGAATAAACACTTGAAAATGTTAACTGTTGTATATGACCTTCTCTTCTTGCTATGGGATACTGGGTTTCCACTTACAGTAGCGATAGAAAGTTTATTTATAAGGCAACACAATTTCATTTAAAGGAGCAGGGTGTACATGTGAAAGTAGTACACGAATGTCTGAAGTTTAGGAAATATTAAATTTGGGGTTTTTTTTTGGGTAGGACAGTCATGCTGTACTCAGTGTGGTTCTTTATATAGAGGAGAGGCCAGTAAACTCAGCCTGGGAGGGGAGAGGCAGGGCAGTGGTCTTTCTGCCTCTTCTCTTCTCATTCATCATGTCATAATTACCAGGAAAAGAACACTTATCTGTTAGGAGCTCTCACTCCTCTTGTTGCTTTTCCTGACCTACCTTACTGAGTTTTCATAAGATGGGATGAATGTTGTCTTCATTAGACAGATGAGGAAATCATGGTCATAGAGCTTATAAGAAGAAGAAGGATTTGAACCCAGGCAGCTCATTCTAACCTCTGCTTCCCAACTTGTATTCCTCCATCTTTTCCTAATAGGGATGAGAACAAGTGGTTATGGTGAGGGTCTAGAGGAGATGTCTATGGGGGATATGTGTGTAAGTGAGAAGGCTTGGCAAATTGGCCATATAATTATAATTTGTGGGGCTTGGTGAAAATGACAAGGTGGGGTCCCTTGTTCAAAAATTATGAAGAATTTAAAGACTAACAGAATTTTAAACAAACATGGGGCCCTTCAAATCCTAGGACTCTGTGCCCAAGTCACATACCTACCCACACAGCTGGCCTCAGGACTCGGTGTAGAATGGGAAGGGGCTGAGAAGGAGACACACAGGGATCCCAGGACCCTGCACCCTTTTCTCCCTTTCTTAATAACTGACATGAGGAGCTGTTGTCATAAAGCAATTTCCTCCTGGTCTCTGTGCCCTTTGAGGAGAAGAAAACTTCCACAAACACTAAGTCAGATAAGGAAGGTTCCAATGCTCTGTGATGACTTCAGAGACCTTAACACAGCTCCAAATGTCAATATTCCTTCAATGGGTTCTGCAAATAAGAGTCTTGTGGGTAATTACATTTTTAATAAAATACAGTTTGCAGATTGATAGTCAAATAGATTTCTTGTTCTGGAAGCCGAGCCTTCTTCCCAGTCCTGTCATCATGCCCTCCTCATGCTGCTCCTTTCTTGCAAATCTTTCATAATTAGGAAAAGAGTTGTTCATTGACTTAAACCTTCAGATACTCTCAGTTCCTGCTAATTCACTATGTGAAAGAGCTAAATGTTACAAAAATGGCCATTTATTGCCTCACATTCATAATGTGCCTGTTTAATGAAAGGAAGTAGGAAATGAATTATTTTTGGACTTCATTGGTGGCTGCAGACCTTAGTGATAAATAATAAGGTGCACGGAAGGTTTAAATGGAATTTTCATAGTAAAATGCGTATAATACCTTGTTTTATTAAGCAGCCTTGATACATGAAAGCCTAGATTGATAAAATATATTTCAGGAATCATTATTTACTTTTCAAGATGATTTTTAGCCTTGCAAAAACATTTGGTATAGTTTTCTTTTAAAGAACTAGCTTGCTAGTGTTTGAAGTGAACTTTCATTTAAGAAGCGATCAGTTTGTACACAGTTGTTCAGGATGCCCTCTTTGTGCAGAGAGCACAGCACGCCTGTCTTTCCCTGGAATAGAAATAGCGTGCTTCTGAATTCTGTGTTGTTTTGTGTTTAGGACCAATAGTGCCCTTGGCGTCCGACTTCAATTTCATTAATTCTGCATTGATGGATCCTATTATGGGCAGCCTCTGATCTGAACAAATATGCAGTTTTGTCAAGTTAATTCCTGATTTTAAAATTTCCTTTTCACAAAACACGCAATCTCTGGAACAATAAGGAGCTTCTCTGATGAATCCTTCTAGCTGAATGGTGACTGTGAGAAGTGGATACACATTTACAGACATTAGAAGAGTGATACTCCACTTAGCAAAGATCTATACTGGATTCTTCATGCCCCTGAAGGGAAAAATATACGTCCATCTGTAAACAGAATAATTATCAGGTTCATTAGATGCTCATTCCCTGCCTAATACAATGTCAGGCACATAGTAGGTGGGCAATAATGGATGAAGACGTGGATGAGTCAAGAAGACACTTCTCTGTGAACATTCCAGAGAATAAGATGGTAACCATTCAGTTATCTGGAACCTGAGTCAATGGAATTTCCAAACAATTAGTTTTCTGTTGTATATACAAAGATGTGGTCATAAATAGGCTCAAAGAACATCAAACAAAGCTGGTCATGGGCTTAAAGCTCATTTAGTACCACCTTGAGACAGGGATAAATAATGATGATGATCATAATTATGATGTAAATGCTATTCTTTGAGCGTCTATTATTGTAGACCTCTTGAGCTTCCCTGGTGGCTCACATGGTAAAGAATGTGCCTGCAATGCAGGAGACCCAGGTTTGATCTCTGGGTCAGGAAGATCCCCTGGAGAAGGAAATGGCTACACACTCCCACTCCAGCATTCTTGCCTGGAGAATTCCATGGACAGAGGTGTCTGGTGGGCTATATTCCATGGGGTGGTAAAGAGTTGTTCTCAACTGAGCTGCTCACACATACACACTGTAGACCCCGTATAAATATTGCTTCATTTTAACTTCATAATAATAACATTGTTGTTGTTCAGTCACTAAATCATGTCCGACTCTTTGGGATCCCATGGACTGCAGCACACCAGGCTTCCCTGTCCTTCAATATGTCCCGGAGTTTGCTCAAACTCATGTCCATTGAGTAACTTTGCAAGCTAAATATTGCTATACCATTTTACAGGCTTCCCTGGTGGCTCAGTTGATAAAGAATCTGCCTGCAGGAGAATCTCATGGACAGAGGAGCCTGGCTGGCTACGGTCCATGGGGTCACAAAGAGTCAGACATGACAACGTACGAGCATAGTGTAACATACCATTTTATAAACGAGGAAACTAAGGCTTAGAGAGGAAAAATTATGTCATCAATCCACACAGTAGCTGGAAGCCAGATCTTTTTTTGGCTCCAAAGTCCACATTCTTTTCTCTTGCCACGTTGTCTCTACACTGGGTCCTAGAGCTTGTCATTGCTGGAGGCAGGATCAGAAAGCAAGTCTCTAGGCTCAGTGTCCTTGGCTCACTGGCAGGCTGCTACAGAGCCCAGACAAAAGGAAAAAGGAAGTGCTAATCAAAGTGCTTTAAAAGACAAGCCAATATTTTAACTTGAACCATCAAGGTTTATAAAATGGGGGCCAAAGGTCATCCCCAGTAAGTCTGTTGCAAATTGGGCAAATGGATTCAGGTTACTCAGGAGATATTTAAAGCGATCAGGGTGAGCTGTGCAAATGTAGTAGAAAAATCGTACAGTTTGCAGTCATGGTTTCAGGTCATGATTTGATATCCTATTAGCCGTGTGATCTTGAGCACTTATCCTCTTTGAACTTGCCTTCTCATTTACAAAATAGGAGCAGTACAAACACCTACCTGACAGAGTGGTGATATTACATGAGATCATGTCTAGGAAATGTTTTCTAGACTAAAATATAGTTCATGTATTTTTTATTCCCAGTCCCTTGCATTCTTCTTTTACATTTTTCCAGTTTTTTTTTTTTTTTAGGGAGGGTTTTGCTTTACAGACCTTGTTTTATAGATATTTTATAAACATTTTAAGTTGTCTTATGTGCTTTCTTTGATTGCTTTGATGGTAAACAATGATTTCCCTTTTATAAATGGGGACTTGTGTAATTTATTGCAAAGCTTATTATAATAAAATTGGAAAATCACATTTGGCATCTGGATTAGAAAAATTGTTCACACACAAGAAGTTTGAAGGAATAAGGTTAATAGTAGTAAATGTTGAAAGATCTCCAGAATTGTCAACTGATGGCTAGGTCAGTAGGAGACAGGACAAAGTCCAGCTGGATGAATGGATGGATGCTGAGGGCCCAGAACAGGGGACATAATTGTCCCCTGAAGCTGGTCAACGAACACCATGAGTTGTATGTGTAATCCGTAGAGTCTCCCTTTAAAAGGAGTTTTGTTTTACATCCTTGCCAATACTGAGAATCATCAGTCTTTTTAATTATACGTATTTTACTGGGTATGCAGTAATATCTCTCTGTGGTTTTAATTGCATTTCCCTGAAAATTAAATATGTACCTAGCTTATGAGTCCAGTTATTCCACTCCTGGGTATTTACCCAGGAAAAATAGAAACATATATCCAAGCAAAAACTTTTTTAAGAATGTTCATGGAAACTTTATTCAAAATAACTCAAAATGGAAATAATCAACTGTGTATCAATAGGAGAATGGATAAACAGCCTGCAGTATATTCTCACCATGGAATACTACCCAGCAATAAAAATGGAACTTATTACTATAATTTGCAACATGATGAATCCCCAAAACATCACCCTGAGTTAAAGAAGCTAAAAGAATATTTATTGTGTAATGATGTGCTCAGTCGCTTCAGTCATGTCCGACTTTGTGCGGCCCCATGGACTGTAGCCACCAGACTCTTCTGTCCATGGGACTCTTTCTTATGTCTCCTGCATTGGCAGGCAGGTTCTTTATCACTTGTGCTCCCTGGGAAGCCACTGTGTGGTTATAGGTAAAGTGAATTTATGGTGATAGGAATCAGATCAGTGGTTCCCTCGGGTGAGTGTGGGATCAGAATTCCCTGGGAGGGGAGACTGGGGAACTTTCTGAGGAGGTTGTTTATATTTTTATAGGAGTGTGGATTTCACAGGTGTGTACACTTTGTCAAAACTCACCAAGAAACCCACACAATGTTGTAAAGCAATTATCCTCCAGTTAAAAATAAACATTAAAAAACCCACCAAATTGTAATACTTAGTCTGTGTTTTCTATCATATGTAAATTTTATCTCATAAGATTGATTTATAAAATAAAAACACAAAGAAATATTGACTTGGGGGCCTTTTGGCTGTTGAGGAATCTTAGAGCCTTCACATAGGATGAGTCTGAGAACCCAGCCACAATAGGAGAGATTTGAGAGATGGCGGAAGAGCTGACTCCCCAGACTGGACCAGTTGTCCTGTGATGAAGGGAAGAGACACCCATTGTGAGTCATTCCAGAGGAGAGACAGGGGAGGATCAGGGAAGTAGATGATTTGAGTTCCATGGAGAGAAAAGTTTTTTTTTTTTTAAATAAGAGTTAGATATGTCTTGTGATAGAATGGGATATCTTTAGGGGCCTGTGGCTCCTTGTCACTTAGCTGAGACTTCTTGTCAAGGGTGTTGTAGAGCGGGTCCTGTAGTGATTGGGAGGTTTAACTAGAAGACCTTACGACTCTCCCGGGCAAAAACTCTGTAGTTACAGGTCCTGTTAGGTAACAAGTGGAGCATGATCTTTGCAGTCAGGTTTGAGAGCTCCCTGTCTGAAGCTAGAGATCTTGGATCTACCATGAATGCGATTATCTTTTGCAAGCTGACTTCTTTTAGTCCCAGTTTCCTCATATTAATAATGGTTGTGTGTGTGTGTGGGAGCATGTGTATGTATAGGTGTTTATCTTTCTTCTAATTTGTAACCCACTTGCAATGCTGGATGACCTCAAAGAATTATAACTGAAGCTGAAATTGAAATGATCAATGGAAAGGGCGTAGCAAAGCACCTAACACATATAGTAAGTGCATGATAAATGTTCAATAAATTTTCACCATTATTATTGCTATTGCTACTATTATGATTCCAAGAACTTTAGGTATCAGCAAATGCCAAAGATAGATGTTTGGGGGCAAAATTTAGGAGCTCATATAAGATCTCTTATATTAGACCCTAAAAGTGGCTGTTATGTCTCTCAAAAAGTATGATTAACACTCCACAGGTTAATTTAAAAATGGGAAAGTAAACCTTTGTGGAAGAACCAAACTTTGTGGATAAAAAATATGTCCAATGCTTCTGTGTCCAGCATAAAAAGATTCTTTTGTACTTGGTTATGTTTTTGTTTGGCTTTGAGTCACAGTGGTCTAGTCAAGGTATAGTTGGTAGGATTAAGTTGACCTCATTCCTCATTTTGTGGGGGCAGATCACAGTAGCAAAATGAACACTTTCTGTCTGTCAGTAGAGGGTTGATTTTAAATATTCTGCATAATTTCCCAAAAGGTTCTGATGGATTAAAAATTTCATTTATTGGGGATAGGTCATTCAATCACATTGGTCAAAATTTAAAGGGAACAAAAAATGTAGGGTAAAACATCTTTCTCTTGCCTACCCTCCCAACCTCCAATTCTTTAGCCACTCGGGTCCCCTCTCCAGAGGTAAAGAATTTAGCCAGTTTCTAGTAAATTTTTGTAAACACATAAACATATTATGTCATTCTGGATCTTTTTCCTATATACACAATAGTTTACCTCAGAATATTTTTTATCTTGTACTTTTCACTTTACAATGTTCGCCTAACAATACTTCATTTTTGAAGTTGCGAGCTTTCTTTCATTTCAATGACTGTATAGAATTCCATTGTATGCAGTTGATCATACTTCATTAAACCAACCTGATGTGGATGGACATTTAGGTTTTCCTCTACCTTTTGCTAATCAAAGCAAGGCTTCAATAGATAATTTGTTTCATAGGTCATTTGGCATATGTACAAGTATATCTGAGGGATAAATTTTTGCACATGGAATTGCAGGGTGAAATGGCATATGCCCTTTTAATGTATTTATTTTTTTACTTTTGGCTGTGCTGGGTCTTCATGCCTGCTCGAGCTTTCCTCTAGCTGCGGTGAGCAGGGGCTACTTTTCCTTGTAGTGCACAGGCTTCTCATTGTGGTGGCTTCTCTTGTCAGGAAGCATGGGCTCCAGGCACACAGGCTTCAGTAGTTGCCGCTTGTGGGCCCAGTAATTGAAGTTCCTGGACTCTGGAGCACAGGCTCAATAGTTGTGGCACACAGGCTTATTTGCTCTGAGGCATGTAGGATCTTCCTGGGGATCAAATCTGCGTCCCCTGCATCAGCAGGCAGATTCTTTACCACTGAGCCACAGGGCAGCCCTGCATCAGTTCAGTTCAGTTGCTCAGTCGTGTCCAACTCTTTGTGATCCCATGAACTGCAGCACGCCAGCCTCCCTGTCCATCACCAACTCCCAGAATTCACTCAAACTCATGTGCATTGAGTCGGTGATGCCATCCAGCCATCTCATCCTCTGTCACAACAGGCTTCAGTAGTTGCTTGCTTGACTGGGGCCCCAGTGTAAATTGTCTGTTGGATCAGGACTTTTTCAGATGCACAGGTAGTTGTGAGTTTTCACATCAGGCTGTATACTGTCACCCTGCTTGTGCTTGATCTTGGGAGATCAATTACCTCTGCAGATGACACCCTGCATCCTTAAAGGAAAAACAGATGGCAGTTCCACAATGTCAGTTCCCACTGCGGTGATTGCAGCCATGTTCATCTAGATAGCCAGTTGTCCATCTAGTCAAGGCTCCAGTGGTCAGAGTTCCCATCAAAACTGAGCAGACTCTTGAGTCCCCGACTGCAGCCAGTCCATTCCAGCCATGCTCACTCCAGTACTGGCCACCTCAGAAGAGTTGACTCACTTTGATGCTATTGATATGAGATGGATGGCAGTTTGAGTCGGTGATGCCATCCAGCCATCTCATCCTCTGACTGACTATGAGTTTTAACAGATATATAGACACATATATGAGGCTTCCCTGGTGGCTCAGACAGTAGAGAATCTGCCTGGAATGCAGGAGTTTTGGGTTTGATCCCTGGGTTGGGAAGGTCCCCTGGAAAAGGAAATAGAAACCTACTCCATTATTCTTGCTTGGAGAATCCCATGGACAGAGGAGCCTGCTGGGCTACAGTCCATGGGGTCACAAAGAGTTGGATATGATTAGAGACTAACACAGACACACATATAGGTTTGTGTGACCACCCTCACAGATCTATATATAAGATTTATAAAAGTTCAATCATCCAGAAAATTTCCTTGTGCTGCCTCCTTGAGATCAAACCTTCCTCCATTCCTAAACTTTGGTACATACTGTTCCTATAGTGATGATTCTACCTTTTCCCAAATGTAATGTAAAGGGAACCATGCAGTGTAAAATTTTTTGAGACTGGTTTCTTTCTCTCAGCATAATACCTTTGAGAGTCATCCTTATTATTGTGAATATCCAATAATTCATTTCTTTTTATTGCTGAATGATCTTCCATTGGATGAATGTGCAAAAACATGTTTATTCATTCACCCATTGAAGAACATTTGAGTTATTTCCAGTTTTTGATGATTATAACTAGAGCTGCATTAAGCATTTGTATGTAGGTTTTTGTGTGAAAATAAATTTTCATAATTGCTATGGAAACATCTGGGTGTTGGTTTATCTTGACTGACTTTTTTCACTATGGTTATATTTTTGTTTTTTAAAGATATTTTGTATTGTTTATTGATATTTTATAGACTCCTTTCCCTGAAGGAGATTTATTTTTGTTTAGTAGCCAGCTCAACTACTGGATGATTACCTAGCGATTGTGGACATCTGGTTTTATATTTTGTTTTGCCATATTTGTGAAAAGCCAAGACCCTTTAATTTGGTGGGATTCAGGTTCTAAACTTACCTATGAATATAGTTAGGGCCTGGTTGAAGGCTTTGTTAGGGTGGATCTAGGATAAACTTAGTCCTTACTCTTAAGAGGAAAGCTATCTGATATGTGGCTTGCTGTCTATAGAGTTAATGGGGGGTGTTAATAGGCTTTTCTACGCACCCTGGGCTGACTTTCCAGTGTCCTCTGGCACTTCTTGATCTCCAGTATCTCTTTTTCATGCTCAAGCTCACAGCAGCCAGTCTCTGGTAAGCACAGTCGCAGGCTGTGCCTGTGAGCCCAGCTTTGGATGAGGGCTTCCGGGGAATCCCAGCCTGGGCTTCTGTACACCTGTCTGTTAGGGGTGTTCCCTTCCCAGCACTCTGCTGCACAGTTGCCAGCTGTTTCAGCTGGCCTGAACTTTGATCTTGGCCAGTTCCACTCAGCAGGGTCACCATGCTGTGCTTGGATTTCAGCTCATGGCATCTTCACTGGGAAATTGAACCCAAGTGTATTGCTGGGGTGATTTTGCAGCTCAGTTCCTGTGTGTCCTGTCTTTTAGGGGGTTGCAGTTCTTGCACTGCCTCTTGTCCAGTGTTTGAGAAAAGTTGCTTTCTTATTTATTTATTTCATGGTTGTTTATAGCACAGGAAAACTCTAGTAACAGATACTTCTATAGGAAGCTTTCTTGAATGACAGATCCAGGATGATTTATTAAGGGCAACTAAGGGTCTTTTGCTTGCAACCTAACTTTTCATCAAGGACAGGTTTGTTTTCTCAACTGTCAGAGAACTCTGTGCTGAAGGGTACTAGGGATCTGACCTGGTTTGGTAATTTTTGTGTTATTCTGTTTGCTACATTGAGTGAATTGGGAACTTTTTCCAAGGAGCTGAAACATAGCTTCTGTAAAGTACACTAGGTCATGAATTTTTAATTTTCAGTCCAGTTTTACCACAGTAGTAAAAACAGGTTCAATTATATACTTATTGGGAATTTTTTATTCTTATAAATTCTAAAGAGTTTTATTACAGAAGAGATTAAGTTTTTCCCTGAGCACAGAATGACTTTAGGACAGTTCTGCCCGTCTCAAAATGGGTCATTTTCTTTTTTTGTGTGTGGAATGGAGACAAGATTGGTGAGGAAAAGAGAATATATAACATAGTTGGAAAACTTTGTCCTTTTATTTAACCTTGTGTTGAGTGATGACAAGTTATGGGTTGTGTCTACTAACTTTTCAAATGTGGCCATAGCACTCTTATGTCACCCTCCCCAGCTGGAGGAAAAACAGGTTTTGGAACAATTCCCTAGTAACGGATAACCTGGTTTCTATATTATTTCCCTAGAGGGTGTATGACAAATTTTCAGCCATAATGCTTTTTCATTTATTCACTAATTGAGACTTTTACTGGTATTCTGTTGTGCGATGTGTTATATAATGAATACCTTTAAGGTCTCAATGGCATATAAAAACATGCATTCATTTAGTTTGTGAGTTGGGGTGATTGAGGCTTGGCTGATACAGGCTGGACTCAGCAGGAGACATTGAGTTCTGCTCACCATATTTCTTATACTCCTTCTGGGACCAGTGGATTAGCCCAGAAATTTTCTTCTCATGGTTATGGTAGAGGTTCAAGAGAGAAAATCCAATTACCTGAGCACATTTTCAGCCTTGCCTACATTACATCTGTTAGAATCCTGTTGGCCAAAGCAAGACACATGGGCAAGCCCAATATCAATGAAACACGTTCCTTCTATGAGAGTAAAGAAGAGGAAATGGGTATTATTGCAGAATAATCCAATCTCCTCTATGAAATTATTAAATTACTAATCACCAAGGCTGTAGAGATTAATAAGACAGTCATCTGCTCTAGGAGCACTAAAAAAATTGATCCTGAACCATAGTAGTGATCTTACTAATGGAAGGTATAGAAAAGGAGTTAAAACTCTAGTCAAATAAACAGAAACTCTCAGACTTTTAAGATTCTTTTCCTTTTAATTTCACACCCTGGAGGATGTTGAACTTGGTTTGCTGGCTATCTACCAAAGCATTGTGTTGAGCTGAAATCCCCTGCTATTAATAACCAGGTATACTGTGATTTTGAGATTTAAAGCCATGATCTCATGTTAGAAGCTGCAGTGGGCCAGGAAGCTATTTGGGTTTATAACAGTTCTAAACACTTGGGCAAAGATGCTGGAGATTAAAGGGAAAACATAAGCAGGTTTGTACACAGGGTCTCAGAGCTACATGGCTTTGTTTTAGGAACTCTCAGTAAGAAAGGTATGATAAAAAACTGAAATATGCAGGCCATCCAAATACATGAAACAAAAATCTAAGATCATTGAAATGAATGACTGGAGGGATCAAGGAAGATCTTGATGGACTACAGAGAGCAGAGCAATGGCCTGGAAATACTGGTGTCTGATACCTCTTTCCCATTTCTGAGGGCCTCTTCCTCAACAGTTAGTGTTATGATTGCAGTTAGGCCTGAAGAAGTCTCATAAAACCTGGACAGAAGGATGGTGAAAACATCATGATTTTTTTTTTTCTGAGTTATCCAAAATTTATGATGCTAAAGTTGGGGGACCTGAACTAGAGGTCTGGCATTATGGTGGGTGCTCAGAATCCCCAGACCCTCCCAGGTCTGACTGTTGACCATGCCCAAGGAATAAAGGAAAGAAGTTAAATAGGAAAAAAAAATATTGGGACACAAGAAGGAAGATTTCAGGTTTTGTGGATTCCACTTTGGAAATATCTGCTCTCAGCCAACTCTTATTTTTAGTTGAGAAAGTAAAGGCCTTTCTTGAGGCCACATGAGTCTATGGCAGGGCCAGGCTAGAAACAGTTCTGTGGCCTCATAGTGGCAGCTAACAGCCAATGTTTAACAATTGAGCTGAGAATTTGCTTGGCACTAGGCTATTCTAAGCTATACTTTATGTAGATGATGTCCTTTTGTCTTCACTAGAATCCTATAAATTAGATATGATAGTTAATCTCATCTAACAGAGGAGGTAACTGAGGTACTAAGATACCCACAAGTTGTCTTTTGTCACAGCTAGTAAGTGGGGGAACCATGATTCAAACCAAGTAGTCTGACCTAGCACCTGGGTTCTTCATTGTTATTCGGCAGTGAGAGATCTAGATGGCAATAGCATACATTAAGACCCTGAAGAGACAAGGATATCTCTCTCAGAGCCTGGGAAATCCCGAAAGTGTAAGGCAGAGAGCCTTTAACTTATCCTTGCAGAGAGGTGGAGCTGGAAAATATTGTAGATTGTGTCAGAATTGCCACAGGAATTCTGGCATGCCGTCTGAGCTGTCCATGGTGCTGAGCACCAGCTTCCCTTAATGCGTCTTTGCTATTGCACCCATCACCGATATTTAATAATTTTCACCTGAGATGTCTAGAATTTGAAAACCAAATAGATTGAAATAAATAATGATTGCATTTCTGCTTGGTTCTAAACATTTTAGATGTGTTATTTCACTACAGCCCCACAGCAATTCAATGACCTTTCTTTTGAGAAAAAATAGATAAACTACTATCATGTTAAAAGGCAGAATGAAACAATGAGTTGTTAGAAGTATAAAAATTGGAATGTGGAAAGGAGTGAAGAGAAAGTTTTTAAAGTTGGGTGGAGCCTTTGAATTGGAACAAAAGAGAGACGTTCAGTAAGGTTAAGGACTACAGGATCTTTCCTACCCTAGAATTTCAGAGACTTCCTGCCAATTGAACACTCTGAGTGTGTGAGGTATGCCTTTTTGGTTTTTCCTGGACCAGCACATTCATGAGTGGGATATGTGCTGAAAAGTCAGGTCATTCACTTTATTCTCCTTTACCTATAGATGTTACAGCTGAGAGTCACTAAAACAGTTATTCAAGGTCATGCAACAAGTGAGTGCGGAGCCAAAAGAAATATAACCCAGGTCTCATGATCAATACTCCACATTTATTACCTATTTCAGGATCTCACAAAGCTATAATCATGGGCCAGTTCCATGAGCAATACCCAGGTGCTGAATAAAAATACATGGTACTACATTCCATGCCAAACCCACTAGAATATAATTCCTAGAGAGAATATAGATTGTGCATAGAGCACTGATAGTCTATCAGATATACTAAGGTTCTGTTGGAAAATTAATGCTACTAATATTGTTCCTTTTACAATCCATTTAAAGCATATATCACATTAAAACTTCTACCTTTATTATGTAGTTGCTATACTCCTGTGGTAATCTGCCTTTAAGAAAATATGCTCTTTATTTAAGAATTGATTTACATTTGAATATTCACTGTGCATTTATTTGCTGAATGTTTTTGAATATGTTTATCAATCCTTTAGGAGTTTAGTTTTTGCACATGTAAATGGAACTATAACACCTACCTTCTAAAGTTTCTGTAATATTTATATGGATAGTTCTAATAGGACAGTTGTTTTCCACATAATAAATGTTTTCTATATGATATATAGTTCCAGTATTGGCTATTTTATTAATAATATTGTAACTACAAAAAATCTTCTTGCAACTTATTTTGGATTTTTTAAAAAATTTTAATTGCTGTACTTTTAAATTCAAGCATGCATTATATATCTTGATTTAATTTTAAAAAATCAGTACTTTATGTTTCAAAATATGTTCCTTGGTCAAATCTATTAAGGTGGACAGATAGAAACACACGATGGTATCACTTTTTGGCCTTTTGGACTAAGATCAAGTGTGGTATCTGTTCTCACCAGTTTAATATCTGATATGTCCTCTGTCTGAAGACAGTATATTAAATTTCTAAATAGGTTGCAAATATGTACT